>NC_142087.1:55959299-56293941 GCF_054644295.1 Miniopterus natalensis
CACTGTCAAGAGGAAAATTCAATAAGTTGAAAATCAATAACTTAATTTTCATAATCATGGCTACATAAATACTGTTTATGTCAGCAGCAACTGTTGTAATATGATTGTATATTGTCTTTTGGCATGTATTTTTTTCCTTGAAATTTTTAATTACTTTTTTTTGCACTATTTGTTGTCTTTTCACCCAAACTCGTCATTTATTTCACTGAATTTACTGTTATTCTCAGAGATCTTCCTCCTAGAGCCCTCCATTCTCTTGTATTAGTCTGGATGAATATGAAGACTCCTGTGGAGATGTCTGCCTGTGATTTTCTTTCACTTCTTCCCACAGTTTAATCCGTCGTTTCTGGTTATCTCATGTCAACTTCTTTGTAGGTCGACTCTCTAGGTTTGGCTGCAGCTCATGAACTAATGATTTTTTAAGAAATAGGGAGAGTCAGTTTTACAGTTTTTGCTTATTTGATGATGTCTTGGTTCTGCTTGTGAAATTGGTGAGAATTTTGGTTAGATATAGAAAGTATACTTTGAAAATAATTTTTCTCAGTATTTTGAAATTGCTACTCCATAATTTTTTTAAATCTATCTTGCTGATGCAAATTTAATGGTAGAATTATTATAACTCCTTTAAATGTTGCATGTTTTTATTCAATGAAAGCAACTTGGATCTTCCTTTTATATCCTTTGCTGTTCTGGTTTTTTATTTTGACATTCTTACATTCATTGTATTGAGCCAGTTCTGTAAAATCTCCTCCATTTGCTCGTTTATAATTTTCTTCAGTCCTTTTTTTTTTCTTTTGTAATCCATATAGAATTGAATTATGTCTCCTGTCTCAACTTTTCTATCATATTTTCTAACTACTTTTCTTTAAACTTTGAGAATATTTTTTCAACATTTCTCTTACATTTTATTATGTACTTCTTTAAAATAGCAATCATAATTTTACTTCAAAGATATTTTTATCATTATCCCATGGTTCTTTTTTTTATAACATCCTGGGTTTTTTTATAGGATGTTATATATTCTGAAGTCTATCTGACAACACTGAAAAAACATATTCTTATTATTTTAAGTTCCTTTTTTTAAATAACAGATTTATTTTTTCTTAAGGACCATTTTTCTATTGTTTTACTCATCCCATTTCCCACAAACATCTTCTAAATTTTGCTTAGTCATACTAAAGAGGAGTAGGAGGAGAAAAGCTAACTGTTATTTAGACTGGAGTTTGCTTAATAATTGGTTTTCCTTTAGGATGCATAGGCCAAAAACTGGTCTTTATCACTTGGGACTCCTAATTGCCAAAATTTTACAAATGTCTTTGCATCTGAACGCCAGTCACCAGAGGAACTCTTATGGTGTGGTGTAGAAAATTCACTCTACTAATGAGTGAGATGAACACACTTAGCTTTTGTTATCATGGTGGTAATGAGCTATTTGATCCTTTATTTTTTTGTTTCACTTTTCCTGAGCAGCAATCCCTGACTGCAGTTTCTAATCCCCTCAGTTCATGAAGTTGTATTAATGTGATTCCAGGATGCTAGTGCTACCAGGTATTCAGCAGAAGTAAACAAATTTTCTTCCAAAAGAAAATAATATAATCCTAGGCCTAATATTACTTTTCTATATAATTTTTCAAGTTTATTATTAATCAAGAATAATCAGAGAGATCATTAAACAAGACGGCAGCATACATAACTGCTGCACCCACTGTCTCCCACAACCACATCACAATTACAACTAAAATACAGAACCACCAGCACTCAGAGCCTCCTGAACTCTGGCTGAACAGAAGCCCCACAACCAGGGACCTGAAGAAGCACCGAGAGCGGGAGGAGGGGCGGAGACGCGGGCGGATCGGGGCTGAATCCGGGAGACCAAGCTGCGGGCCCACACCCTGTGCCTCGGTTAAACCCGGGAGGGAATCTCGGCAGTGGGGGTTTCCCAAAGGAGCGAGGGGTCCCAGCCCCACAGCAGGCCCCCAACCCAGGGCTCCAGGGCAGGGAAGAGACCTCCCCACAACCTTGGGCTGTGAAACCAGCGGGAACTGTCTCTAAGGGTCGGGGAGGCTGCGGGAGCCCCAGCAGCTCCTCTAAAGGGCCCGCTCACGGACTCACTCGGACGCTCCCTCTGAGCCCAGCGCCGGGCAGCAGCCAGAAAGGACCCGGGACACTCGGGGAGGAACTAACCTGCCTGAGATCCGGGCGAGAGGTGGAGGGGCGGCTTCCTCCCAGGCACAAGGGCTGGCAGAGGCCGTTGCTCCTTTGGCGAGTCCTCCCCAAACAGCCGGCAGACAGGCGCCATGTTTGAATCCCCAGCACCTGACTCACACCTTTGGCCCCGCCCCGTGATTCCCAGAGGCCCCGCCCCTCCCCACCTGCAGCTCCTCCAGGCCATTTCCAGGGGCTTTTCTGTGCAAGTGGCCTCTCCAGCCTCATGCTTAGGCCTTTCCTAAAATCTCTCAAACAAGCAGCAGCGGGCCCCATGTGACTTGATAAGCGGCCTCAGGCCTGGCACTAGCAGCAGCTGCACTGGCTCATAGCTTGGCCTCTCCTGGGCAACACGAAGCCCAGCACAAATAGCAATAGCAACCAACTAGGGTTTGCTAAGTAGCTCATGCTGGGTGGCCCTGGGCAAGGCACTGGCAGAGGCTGACTTTGCACCTCCCAGGAGACCTCAGAGACAGTGCACCTGGTGGTCAGACTCAACCACGCTGCATTACAACCCTACCACATCCACGAGTGACCCACTCAAGGGGCGCACTTGGTGAACATCAAAGCCCCACTGAAGTAAATCCTGCTCCATAGGGGTGTCTCTAGCACAGCAGCTCTCTGGCTGTAGTTGCAGCTGCTCCTCACAGCCAATTGGCCTGGGGGTCAGTTCCTCCCACTGACGCCAACAGCAACCAAGGCTCAACTGCAATAGGACAGTGCACACAGCCCACACAGGGGAGCACCTAGAAGGCCCAACTCAGGTGACTGGGGAGGCTGAGCCACTGGACCCCACAGGACACCTACTACACGAAGGCACTCTACCAATTCCAGGAGACATGGCAGCTCTACCTAATAGATAGAAACAAACACCTGGAAGCAGTCAAAATGGGGAGGCAAAGAAACATGTCACAAAGGAAAGAACAGAAGGAATCTCTAGAAGAGGAACTAAATGAAATAGATCCAAGCAAGCTAACAGATACAGAGTTCAGAATTTTGTTTATAAGGATGTTTAAGCATACTATTAGGGAAATAACTGAGAAAATTGATAACATAATAAAGTACCAATTTGAAATGAAAGCTACATGAACTAAAATGAAGAATAATGTCCAGGGAATCAACAGTAGAGTAGAAGACTCTGAGAATCAAATCAGCAATTTGGAACATGAGGAAACAAAAAACACCCAACCAGAGGAGCAAAAAGAAAAAAGAATCCAGAAATATGAAGATAGTATAAGGAGCCTCTGGGACGACTTCAAGAGGCTCAACATTTGTATTATTGGGGTGCCAGAATGGGAAGAAAGAGACCAAAGAATTGAAGACCTATTTGAAAAAATAATGACAGAAAACTTCTCCTACCTGGGGAAAGAAGTAGACTTACAAGTCCAGGAAGCACAGAGGGTCCCAAACAAGAGGAACTTAAAGAGGCCCACAGCAGGACACATCATAATTAAAATGCCAAAGGTTAAAGACAGAGAGAATCTTTAAAGCAGCAAGAGAAAAGCAGTTACCTACAAGGGAGCACCCATACGACTGTCAGCTCATTTCTCAACAGAAACTTTGCAGGCCAGAAGAGAGTGGCAAGAAATATTCAAACTGATGAAAAACATGGAGCTACAAACAAGATTGCTCTACCCAGCAAAGCTATCATTTAGAATTGAAGGTCAGATAAAGAGTTTCACAGATAAGAAAAAGCTAAAGGAGTTCATCACCACCAGACCAGCACTACAGGAAAAGTTGAAGGGTCTTTAAGAAGAAGCTAATGAACAAAAGAATCTGACGAACTAAATAGATCCAGAGACATTGACGCATGCAACAGATGATCATATTTCAGAGGAGAGGGAAGGGGGGTGGAGGGTGGGAAGAGATTAACCAAAGAAGTAATATGCATATATATAACACATGGACACAGTCAATAATGGGGCGAAGGCCTGAGGAAGGGGTGGGAGTGAAGTGGAGGGGGTCAATTGGGGGAAAAATGGGATACCTTTAATAACCTCAACAATAAAGATAAATTTAAAGAAAAAGAATAATCAGAGACACAAAATAAAAAGATGAACATCTGCAAATTTGTGTGTAAATAATAATATAGACACGCTCTCCCCAAATAAGAAGCAAATACTATAGAACTAGAATTAAGAATAAATTTACACAATTACTCATAGAGTTAACTCAAAATAAAATTAGTAAAAGGTAAGTTTTGAAGAATACATTTAGTATATACTTGATCTTTATAGCACTGCACTGGACAACTAAAGATCCAACACTCTCTTCAAGGAGACAAAGTATGGCTTAAAATTCTCAAAGTATTGAAATCCCAATCAAAATCCCAGCAGTTTTTTTGGGTCTCTGTATGTGAAATTTATTATAAAACATACATGGAAATGCAAGGGAACAAGAATTGATTGGACACCCTTGAAGAACAACAACCAAGTAAGAAAACTTGCTCTACCAAGTATCAAGAATTATTATAAAACAGCAATAACCAAGACTCTGAGCTACAGGAACAAAAATAGAGAAATAGAAAAATGAAATAAAATAGAGTTCACAAACAGATACAGTTATCTAACACCTAATTTAGGAAAAAGATGATGCTTTAGAACAATGGGAAAATACAATAGTTCCATTAACTGGTGCTGGGATAGTTAGATACCCACACGAAAATAGTTGTCATGTCATTTCGTCTTCACCATATACAAAAATCAGTTCCACATTGATTTTTAGATTTAGATGAGAAATGGAAAACAATAAATTTCTTGGAAGATAATATAGAAGAATATCTCCAAATTTCCAAGACCTTGATATAAGAAAATACTTTTCAACAAGACAAAAGACATACTAAGTCTCCCCTTCCCCACTCCCTCCAAAAAAGACTGATATATGGAACTAAATCAAAAGAGAATTTGTTCATCAAAAGATACCATTAAGAGAACAAAAAAGCTAACCACAAAGTGGAAAAAGATTGTTTGGAACACACTAATTACAAGGGTTCCTATCTGAGTGTATGATGTACTTCTACACATTAATAAGAGAAATCCACCAAAAGTAAAATGAGCAAGATAATTAAACATACATTTCACAAAATATATTTTAAAAAGTTCAATGAAGGCCAAAGTTGCTCAGTTATATTAGCAATCAGACTTATTCAAACTACATTCACAATGAACAAATTCTTGATGAATGTCATTTAGTTGACTTTCCTCTAAATGTTATATTTCTGAATATGAAAACTTTTCATTAAAAAAAAAAAGATAATACAGAACTACATGTAATTGCCTAGAGCTAGAACTCTTTCAAGGTGAGGGTGGAAATGATCCAAAAATTCAGTATGAAACATAAAGACACATAGTAATGGGAAGTTAAAAAAATAGCCAGCCTGGTATTATAAACCCTGTGTTCTCTGATGGCCACAGAACCTTCCTGTGCTGCTCAGCAGCTATATCACAATGGGCAAATCATATACCCATTGTGACTCTCTCTTTCTTTATGTTAAATGTGAGCTCAGTATAGATACTTCTGGGGTTGTTGTGAAAGTTAAACAATATTATCTGCAATAAGTGTTAGATAAATGTGCAAATGGGAACAGGAAAATAGAACAATGCTTCAGACACTTCTTTTCCAATTTCATTTTGTGTTTGCTTTCAAGATTTTTATGTTGTTGAGGAAGAGAAGAAAGAAAGAAGACAGGCTATGAAGAAAAAAGAATATGGTGAAATTTTTTTCGTGGCTCAAAAATTGCTATTTCAGGTTGTTTTTCTTATAGCCATTTTTTGAAGTCCTCTCAAGGTGTGGTAAAATGATATTGTCGAATTGGCTCTGTGACTTCTTGGACAATATTTGATGTTAAAAGAGTATATTAATAGGAAGTCCCCAATTATTTAGGTGATGTCAGTCCACTTTTCTTTTTAAAAAAATATTTATTTCATTTAAAGTCAAATTATTACAGAATTAGAAAGCTCTTTTGTTTATAAAGACTGAACCCAAATCCATTCAATAAACTGATGAATATAACATTAGCAAGGTCCTTGCACTTCCTCTCACCTTCTCTCCCACACCTTTATTCCCTCATTACATTTTTCTCCTCATAAAAATGTTGCAAATTATTCCCTCAGCTGTTCTGTATTCTAATTATGATATGTTTTCTCCTTTAAGACTATTTATATTGAGATTCTTAGAAACTGATGATGGTGGTAGTGATGATGATAATGTAATATTATTGTTCATCTGTAATCAAGAGTACAAATAAGAATATATATATAAGAATTTCAGGTGATGATGGCTGACTGGTCATTCTGGAATGCCCAGAACAGAATTATTTATATCCTTGTTAAATACAGTGGAGATGGAACAAAGCTTCTGAGAGGGAGCATTTAAGGGCCTTTATTTGGGTTCCGGAGCATGGCCTTCCCATGGCTCTATTCTCTGAATCATTTTATTTCTATACCCTGTGTGCACACTCCTTGTGAGCACCTGATCCCCCAATTAAGGCCTACACCTGCAGTGGCCAAACTTCCATCCCATTAATTGTTGCCTTTAACATTCTCCACAGACCAGAGCAACTTCTGTGACCAGAGAATCAACACGATGGGGTGCTGCCCCCAGGAGTCTGAATTTCTAAGACAATAGTAGCATTTTTCAGAAATGCATTAATTTTCCTCTTATTGGGGTTACCGAGGCATCCATTGTAAGCTTGGATAAACACATTCACCAGTGTGGCACTGGGTAGAACACTTTGCCCCCCCCAAATGGACAGTGAGTGAAAAGGGACAGAATGAGACTTGCAGGATGTGGATTTTGTGTCTCTGTGTGTGTGTGTGTGTGTGTGTGTGTGTGTATATATATATATGAATATATATATATATATATGAATATATATATATTCTTAATAGGATCTGAGTAAAGGAGGGCAGGGTGGGGGTGAGAGGAAGATTCTTTTCAACACCTTGCAGGCACAGGACTGAGTGCTAAAGAGCTCCCTCTGGAGAAATGATTTCAATCCAGATCTTGCCTTTTTAAATATCTAGAATTTAAGGGCATTAGAGCCATATTAGCTCAACCATTATTTCAGACCATAGCCCATACAGGTCCCTCTTCATTGTCAGAACAGCTCACTCGTACTTGTCAACATGACAGACCTCCCAGTAAAACCACCATGATCATCTAAAGTCATGTGAAAAATGGGTCTATTTCATTGAATCTTTTACAAGTGAATCCACAAGAGTTAGCTATGGTCCATAGATCATGGCGACCTGTATAAGTCATCCCCTCTAATCAAGGAATACAGTCTGAGAAATTATTTTTAAATCATCAGAATTTCCAAAATTTGATCTTCCACAGCAAATTTTCACTGATGTGCACCAAGGCCATTAAAACTTATTATGATAGCTCCAGTTTCTCCTGTTTTATTTCTTGTAATTTTTTCTCTTGTTCACAGAATTGAGACAAAATAGGTTGCAATAATAATAAATAATCACAAATAATGCAAAAAGTCTTGAATCATATTATTATTAATAGTAGTGTTGCCAGGATGGAAATATTCATATGTACAGCCAGACTCCCTTGGTTCTTTTTATTACTATATTTTAATTTCTTGTCAAATTTCCTTAATCCCTGTGATTTTTTTTCAACTATAGTATGATTTTGGAAATAGTATCAAAACATAGACGGTTTTTGCGAAGTTCAATGTAAATCGCTCAGAGGAAAGCTTGACACATATAAATACAAGTTGTTATAGTTATCCCACAGTTTTTAGTTCTAGTCTGGGTGCTTTACTAATCCAGGTTTTCATTCTACTTGCCCCACCTTTCCCAACCCACCTCCTCTTGCCCTGATGCTATCAAAGTGGAATCACATAATCAGACCACTGGAGAATAGTTGTGTTGAAGATGCTTAGTAGGGGCAAAAATGATGAATAATTTAAATCATTAAAGGAGCATCAACTCAGAAGAGTTAAGTAATAGATTAAATAACAAAATGTGGCAAAATGTTGACTGCTATTATCTTGGTTAGTAGGATTTTGGTTGCTTTTAATTAATTTCACTATATTTTCCTGTACTTTAATTCTTTATTAGAAGCTACAGCTTATTTTTAGGAACATTATTTTTATTAAAAATGGATGTAATAAAAGGCATGGAGTTCATAATATAACTCAACTCATGTTTTGGAAAGAGGAAGAAATTTTCCAAAAAGGCAAATTCCAGGAAGAAGTTCAGAGATTTTCTTAATTGTGGTATGGTAATCAAATCACACAGACTTCTAGGCAGAACTGACATCCGTTTATAAAAGGAGGTCAATTTCACTGCTCTTTTTCTTTAGAGGGTGATATTTATTAAGTCAGAGCTTGAGAAATAACCTAAAAGGACTTTTCACTCCTCAACATTTCCACTTTGATATTGGATGGAGGGTCATCATGTCCCATGGCTCCTCCCTGAAAATTATACTATAAAAGTTATTCATACACAATTTATAGTTGATTTTGTGATGGTTACAGGTCAGAATTTTTTTTTTCAAATAATGCTTATATTAGGCCATTCTCCATCAGCTTCCCATTCCTGCATCCTATCTTTCTTTCTGATTTTTTTTTTTTTTTTGATGCATGGTTCTAAGGGGATTAAAGGAAGCAACCTTGACTTATTGACCCATTCACGTGATATTTGTCAGATTATATACTAAGTGTTTCTCATATTCCAGCTACCATACTAAGTCATTGAAGAAAACAACAATGCACCAAATTCATTTTGTTTCACTCAAAAGTTCAACATTAAATAAGTGATAAAGACAAATATAGCGGTCACTGTAATGCAGCATAATAAGGTGTTAATATGGGGTAAAAACACAGTGGTCTCCAGAATGCCATTTACTATATTCACCATAACATTTAGAAACAAGATCAAGCATTTGATATTTAAGTAAAATCTTTTAATTTGGATTTATTTAATTTAATTTTGCACTTTAGACAACTTGCCCAAGGGGCTTAGAAACATAATTTATGAATTACTCAATAATTTCTCAAGTAATTTTTTTTGGTATAAAATATTTAAATAATGCGATTTTTTTTTTCTGAAAACAAACAGAATAGGAAACACATTTGTAAAAGAGTGAACCTGGATGATTCACAGATATTTCTTGGATCCCACAAGATAACTCAATTTATTTTAATTTAAATATTTATTTCAATGTATCCCCCACTAACCATGAACCCAAACCTCTCTATTCAGTGTCATAAGGGAAAAATAATAGAAAAGCATTTAAAATTTAAATGAGAAAACATTATTTATTAGCAGTTTTGAAAACAATTGAAGACATTATACAATGCTGCTTAATAGAATATCTCTGAGTGTCACAATATTAGAGAAATTAGTTCCTGGGGTTAAGCAAAGTTACTGGGGGAAGCTGAGATAAGCACTGGGAAATTAATAGTATTTCTTTATGTGGAAAAGGAAAATATGTCCCTATTTCCATGTGCCTTTCTTTACCAAGATCTCATTTTGTTTTCCTACATAATCTTAATGTCTGAAAAACTGCTGGTATCCAAAAAAGTCTGGTCATCTGCCCTATAATTATACACTATTATCATTCTTTCAAAATATTTCACAGAACTGAGTGTATCACAGGACTGGATTAGAAGAAAGGCCAAAGTTAGAGGAAACTCTGAATTTCCATTAATATGTTTCTCTTTATATATTAACTTGCAGACAAGCCCTCATTACCAGCACGGGAAATGTTTGCAGCCATAGCGTGATTCTGTCTTAATAAAATGTTTTTTCCAGCAGTCTTCATATTTCGCTTCTCTCCTTTCTCTCCCTTTACTTATTTGGGGGCATTTCATCTAAATCATTGCTTGTGGGACAGTCCTTTGTGAATCATAATCTGCTCTGATACCACTATCAGTGAAAATGGTGCTGTCAACATTTATGTCAACGCTGAGGTGGTAATTTCTGACAGTAATGTTCCTGGGCTTGATCTAAAACTCTCTGTTCACTTTGACGGAGCTGCCTGTCAGAGTCCCTTCTGCCTGACACTTCTAAGTGACTAAGAACTTGGTGGGATTCACCCTAGGAAAAAAATCTCATTCTAAGTTCTCCCATTAGATCCATGGCTCATCTGAAAGCACTGCCCATGTTATCTAGAGATAAATGAATGTATAAGAGCAGGGACTTGGGTCAGCAGAAGGTTTCTTTATAATGTTCAAAACATATCTGTGGAAATGCAATGTACCAGCGGTGAATTTTTCCTGAGGGTTGGATCTTGTCAAGACCCAGTGCATAAATCTGAAACACCATTAAAGAACATTGGCCTTACTTCTTGCTTCAAATATTGTTTCAACATAGCTTACTTCTCATTTCAAATTGCAAAATTATGTTCTAAAATTTTATGATTTGTATGATTAAAATGCTTCCTTTTGAACATTTCTGCTATATCATATTCATTGCTATGCCCCAAATGAGTTGTGTTCCTTCCCTCATACTTTTTTTTTTTTTGGTCAAATATTTCATCTTCCCAGAAATTACTTCCACTTCTCTGTAACTATTTGATTAGCAAAATTTAAAGAAGTATAATATTACACAAAACTGGAGAGTATTGGCAAAACTGGTGCGCTCATATATTGCTCATGACACTGTAAATTGGTATAAGCCTTTTCAAAAGTAATTTAGGATTATATAACAAAACCCAATAATTCTACACTTGAGAATACATTCTAAGGGGATAATTCAAAACATGATAAAAGCTATATGCACAAAAGCATTTCTGGTCACATTATTTATAACAGTGTAAATTGGTTATAAGTAAATGTCCAATAAGAAAGGGCTAAGCACATTATACTACATCAAATTGATTAAACTGTATGAAACATTAAAAGATATAAAGTTCACTCTATTGTTTTCTTCCTCTGTGACCACATCTCCTCAATCTCCCTTTTGTACTGCTTCTTCTTGTGAAGCCCAAATATAATGTATTTACGCACTATTCTGGGTTATACACCGCTACTCAGAATTCTTCCATCATAACACACTTTCTACTATGATTATGACCGCACTGTTTTACCTACTAGACTATAAGCCCTTTGTGGATAAGAATTATGCCCTTGATCAGTGTATCTTTGAACCCTAAATATTATAAACTATCAATAAGTATGAACTGAATTGTTCCACATTAAAAATGGCTATAATTCCTTGGTAAATAGCAAAAGAAAAATAGAAACTAATATATACAGTATTGTAAAAGAGTCAAATGTATGTTGATTTGAGAACAAGGAGTTAAGCTAACATAGCAGAATTATATTGATACCAAAATTAGGTTGCTGTGACTACGAGTAATTTAAATGTTATCATTTCCTTTACTATTGTTTTAAATCAAAATTAGAAATGATATCCTGTTTAACACTTAATTGTATATAATAGTTCAATGAATTAGATGATTTAAAATAAAGATTATTCCTTTTTATTTTTACTTCCATTTTCTGTAAGAATATGACAGCCAGGAGGTGGGTCCTTTTGGTAAATCAATAAATTCATCTGAGATATAACTTCCTCATCTACATTTGAGATAATACCAATCTGACAATATTATTACAGCAGCTAAACAAACTAGCTAATAAATAAGTATGCAAATAGGATGGAGGAGCTCTTCTGTATCCAGGAAAGTAGTGAAATTCGGTTCCAAATTCCTAAGATGGTACCCAAAGTAAGAAATATTCTATATTCTATACACCAGGAGCACATATTATCTAACTTGCTTCTGATCCTCAAGTAGTTATTTGTCTTGACCCACAAAATGGAGAGACTTCCTCTGTACACAAACTCTTCCTTCTTAAATGTTGGTAAAATAACAGATTTTGTTAAAAGCAGCATTCAGAGGCTGTACTTGAGTTTGTGCTCACCTGTCTCCAGTTCCAAAGTCCACATCGATTCAGTGATATACTTCCAATGATATACTTCCACACTCTTAATAATTCAAAGTGGAAAACTTATATTTAAAAAAACAACAACAATAAAATCCAACTTTTTTGGTATATATCTCTGAGTTTTCATAAATACATGTAGCCATGAATCAACCACCAATTTAGGATACTGAATAGGTCTATCACATTAAAGATTTGCTCACATGGCCCCTTTGTAGCCAGCTCCTCTCTCTAATCTGCTCATTGATAACAACTAGACCGTTCTATGTTTCTGTAATTTTGACTTTTTTCAGAATGGCATATACATGGTATCATATGGTATTTAGCCTTTGAGTTTGGTTTTAACTTAGCATAGTGCCTTTGAGATTGGTTCATGATGCTGAGTGTATCAATATTTTGTTTCTTTTTGTTAATGAGTAGTATCCCACTGTATGAACTCACTATAGTTAATTGATTTCTTTATCAGTTGAAGGACATTGGTGTTTTTCCACTTTTAGGCAATTGTGAATAAAGATACTACAAATATTCACGTACAAATTTCTATGTGAACATATGTTTTGTTTTCTCTTCGGTAAGTTCTTAGGTGTTGGATTGTCTGGTCATATGTAAGGGAATATATAATTTTTTAAGAAATCACCTTCCAAGTTGACTGTACCATTTTGCGTTCTCACTATCAGTGTTCCTGGTGCTCCATGTCCTTGTCTGTGTTTGGTATTATTCTATTTTTCCAGTCTAATGTGTCTGTAGTGGTATCTCATTGTGTATTTTTTAATTTCCTTAATACTAATGATGCTGAGCATCTTTTTATGTATTTATTTGCCATTGGTATATCTTCTTTAAGGGCTGCTGTTTAGTCTTCACATCTTGCTTTGTGATGTGTTTAGTCTTTGTAATGTAATAACCACTACACCCTGGACACCCACCCCACCATGGGGCTGCACAAAGTCCTTCTGAGTTTGGACCCATTAAAACCTTTTATTGAGGAGCCACTCAAGGAATGTCCCATCAGTGGGCATAAGGAAATGAAAAAAAATGAGCGAGTCTCACAAAACCTCATTGCCTACCCCCAAATGTCTATGATGATTTCAAGTTCAATGAAGTGACAACTTTGGCAATGGAATCTTGTATTGGCTTCTCAAATGAGCTTCTACATTATTTTACTGCAATCTACTCTGAAACCAAAATGTAGAGAACTGTGATTAAGGAACCCCAAAAAGTGCTTAAGGAGTTATTTATTACCTCTTCTCTGCTAAGGCTCTGTTCACTGTGCAGATAAGTAACTAATATTGGAAGCATTACTCTATATTTATTGAAGGTTTGCTATGTATAAGACACTGTGTTAGCTGCTCATCATGTTTGTTGAACTGAACTAAAGATAAATATGCAACAGTATATATTAGAAATAAAATCTGTACCTTACATTAAATCATTCAAATATTTCACATCTAAAAGTCACACTGGGACTTTTTACTAAGCACTAATGGCGTGTTAGATATAGCAGACGATAGAAAGCTGAAAAGCATAACCCCAGCCCACAAGACTTTGTGGTTTTGATTGGAAAGCACACATACATGAACCAGAAGACAAAATGTGTACAAAAAGTGCTAGGTTGCATATTGGCACTTGCACAAATGTGATGACTGAGACGACTATAACCATAAAAAAATGGCTTTCTAACAAAGACGGACCATAATAGGGGCATGATAGACGGTGAGGCTAATAATTATAATTTCTTTCTTGGGCCCAAAGCACAATGAGACATAAGAATCACACAGAACAAACAGTGGAAAAAAGGGAATGCTAATTAGGTCCTGGAACAAAGCGTGTTACCCAGGAGAGGAAAGGAATGGAGGTTGAACTTGGCAGCTGTGCCAGGCTTCAGGTGAGATACAGATGTGAGTGACAGGGAGCGTTCCCCACGTTCACAGAGCACATAGGGAGGGACTAGTGCCAGTGATATTTAGAAGAGCAAACTGAGGACAAATAACGTTGAAGGCAGTTGGCAACGTTGAAGGGAATTAAGCCCTAGACATCAGTTCTGGAAGTAAAAAAAAAAAAAAATTCAGGCCATAGGAATAAGTCAGGTGCCAGTGCAAAAGCCTCATATATTTCACTTTGGTCAAGGTGAAAACATAGATATAGTATCATCTAAGGAATGAGTGTTTGAAGAAAGGTCTGTGGTAGCCACTGGGACACAAGACAACAGCTCTGGGAAGGGAACTACTTTTGTTTTATGTGGTCATGGAACAAGGACAAGCTGAATGAAGCTACAAATGGGCTTAGCTGAGGGAAGCTGGAAAAGATGAATCGGGAGAATCCAGTCAAAATGGACACCACTGAGCATGGCGGAAGAATAAAATAGATTACAGATAGTTTTGATATCTGATGTTTAGGATTTTAACAAAAAGAGGTTGATGGTATCCTTTAATATTTATTATATTTTGCCTGCACTTAGAATCTATGACCATACTTTGCTTCCCTCGTACAGATCTAGTCATTTTCAACTGGTAATTACATAACTGCCTCCTCCCCCCAAGGAAGAATCCATTCTACAAAGGCACATACAAACAAAAAGGCACCGGTGGAGCCAGGCCTGCAAGGTTTTGGAGAGCCGATAAAATTTGATTAAATTCTTCTTTTGTTGTTATTATGTTTTCATCACCTTTGTCATTGTGTCTACACTTCTGAACTCCACCTGGGAGAGCAGTAACAAGGTATCACAAAACTGGCTTTTCTCACTCTAATTCCAACCTGCCAGAAGCAGCAAGCGCAGGGAATCTCAGGAGAAAACTCCTTGTCATACAATTTACTGCCCAATTTTGCAAACCCGAGAGGTTTAGCTACTACTAGTTTCCAGAGTTTCAAATATGCTTACTAGTTTGGGGCTATTTATTCATAATAAACTTCTAAGTAGTCAAGATCAAAGCCAGGGGTTTTCAGCTTCGAGTAGACTGATGAATATTCCTTGAGGATTTGAGGGAAAGAGAGGAGTTCAATATACAGAGGATGCCGTATAATTCTACTTCTCTGTTACTGCCTAATATTTACAGTGAAAACTGTGCCATTGCAGAGCTAAAAGACACCTTGGAGATAATCTGATTTAATGAGTTCATTTTGGAGAAAAGTCTGAAAATGAGTTACCCAAGATCATGCAGTTATTTAGTAGAAGAATAGATATAAGAATCTGGGTTTGCAACTCTGCCCAGGCATATCCTACATTCAGAAATTGAATTGGATTCACTTCAACAGAAGCCCAGAGCTGTTCTGCAAAAGGAGTAAAAGGCATAATATTTTTCCTCAATAGCCTGACGCTGTCTACAAAACACACGGGTAAAGCAGATGATTCTTTTTTACTCCGTATGATTCTAACCTAAACTGAATCCATTGAAATAGTAAATGTGAGGCGCTCTAGTCCAGAAACCTTATTGAGGGTGGCCATTCAGTGATCCTGGAAGGATGGCAAGGAGATATATGGATAGATAGATGGGTTCTTGCTATATTATAATATACTAATAAAAAGGTGTATGGCCATGGGATTATAAATGAGAATCAGGATCACCTATGAATGTAAGGAAGCCAGGAGAAACTATACATAGTCCTATTTTTAAATTAATGAGTCAAATATTTTAGTTATAAGAAAAACACTTAATTTACATATAGAGTCTTCTTCTGGGCTTCCTGAACTAGTATGTGGTTACTGTAAAATTGTGCCTAAAGTATTAAGTAGCAGCCATAGACTTACTTGCTATTTTGCTTTTTAATATGTGAATTTTAATGTAATCACATGGGAGAAGATGATCTATATATTTTTTATTTTTTATCTTAGTTTTTATGTTAATACTTTTTGCTTTGAAATATTTAATACTCACATGACATTTCAAAAATAGTCCAGAGTTTCTATGTAACTTTTTACCACTTTCCCCCTGTCAACATTTTACCTTATTGTCAAAACCAGGATTTTACATTAGTACAATACAATTATTTAAAACTTCCATTATTTTAGTTATCCATTCTGAAATGTTTTACTGATTGAGCCAAGACCTGACAAACTGAGGAATCAAAACAAGGAAATTATTTAATACCTGATTTAATCGGGGGCCCTTCAAAAACAGATGGCATGCACATAGCGGAATTAAAGAGATTTAAAGACAATTTTTAGAGGCATGGGCAGGATTAGAGGAAAATGGGAAGAGATAGTGAAGGTCCCTGCAGTAGCAACAGTACCCATTAATTGTCCTAAGCTTAAGGTGCAAGTACAGGGAGCAATTATGAGAGCTCAGAGAGAGCTAGACTGTTCTTACAGGAGTGGTACAGCAGGCAGGGGCTGTGTAACGTTTGGTAAATAAATGCAGCTGCTATGTACCTGTGATCCTGCTGCAAGCGAGCTGGGAATAAATACCCCAACTCTTCTTTCTTCCCTCATTCTGGTTTCTATTGGTCTCTCCCATTGCCCCAAATCAACCAGAAACCAGAGGATAAAAGAGAGCAGTCACTCTATTTAGTAGAAGTTAAAGTCCCTGAACACTGAGTAGAGTGAGAAGAGCAAAGGAGAAAAGAGTCCAAAGGGGAAAATAGATGTACAGTTTAGTGACATAGAGAACTGACTTTAATCAAAGTACTAAGATAATTCAATGGAGAAAGGATAGCTTTTCAGCAAATGATGGTGGAACAATTTTATTTCCATACACACACACACACACAGATAGACACAAACAAAGAAAGCAAAAACAAAACAAAACAAAATAAAACCCAAAACTTTAATCCACATATTAAAATTAACTCAAAATGGATCACAGACTTATCATTTAAAAACTTGATGAAGTAAACAGGAGAAAGTCTTTGTGATCTTGGTTTGGGCAAATAATTATTATATAGTTAAGAGCATAATCCATTAAAAAATGAAAACGTACTCCTCAATATTAAAACCTTCTTCTCATCAAAAGAGTAAAAAATAAAAAAATAAAAAAATACTGTTAAGAGAATGAAAACATAAGCCACCCCTGGGAAAAAAAAGATATTTGTAAAAGATGTCTAATACTGAAAGTTTGTCCTAAACATACAGACAACTCTCAAAGCTCAAAAGAAAACAAACAAAAACAATTTTTTAAAATAGGCAAGTTATTTGAACAAAAAGAAGACAAAAGATGGAAAATAAATATGTGAAAATATGCTAAACCCCATTAGCCATCAGAGACAACTAAATTAAAATCATAGTTGGATACCACGGCATGCTCCTTAAAATGCATAAAGTTTACGTGACCCGCAAGGCCAAGTGTTGGTGAGGTTGTAGAAGACTGAATTAGTCACTTTGGAGAACAGTTCAGCAGTTTCTTAAAAAGTTAAACATGCACCTACAGTATGACCTAAGCATTCTATTCATTCCTAAGTATTTATACCTCACACAGAGGAAAGAAAGCATATGCCTACAACAAAGGCTTGTACCGGAATGTTCAGAGCAGCTCTGCTTGTGATAGGACAAACCTGGGAATAATGAAAATAAGTAAGTGAATAAATAAATTGCGTTATATGGACAGAATGGAATATTATCCAGCAACAAAATATAAGGGACTGTTGATACACACGACATGAGTAAGTATTAAAACACATGTGCTATTTTGAATATATACTATATGTTTGTACAAAAAAATACATATCAAGTAAATGCCAACCAATCTATACTAAAAGAAAGCAGGCCAACTTTGATTATGGTGATGGTTTTCCAGATGCATGCATTTGTCAAAACTAAACAAACTGTGCACTTTAAATATGTACACTTTATGATGTGTCAATTACATCTCGTTTATACTCTAATACGCATTCCATATCCAAGTCTTTATTATTGTTTCCCATTTCACCACAAAACCCACTCTATTTCATATTCCAATCGTCAGCCTTCTAGTTGATATAAGACTTGCATCTCATAAAATAAGGCAGCAATGGACAGATACATTTTAATTAAGAAGTTATACATAGAGCCAGGTATAATTTAACAACAACAGCAAAACCTCTCAGTGTTCTACCCATTGTATTAAAATCATCAGTCTTAGTTTCCCTCCCCTCCAGCAGATGGTGTGATCTCTGAGTGTCTTATTAAACTTTTTAGTACAGTTCTGACAGTCATTTTTCAATATGTAATTCCTTCCGAATGGGTAGATATATGAATGATGACTAGTCTTAAGGATATGACTAGTATTGGAGTCAAGACAAAAATCTGTCTGAACTTATATAAAAGCTATAAAAACTCACATCCCATCACATGGGGCCTAATAGGCCAAAAAATTGCCAGGGTCAACAGTCTTGGGCTGAAAGGGTGAAAAACGATATAGGTTACCATTAGGGCAGTAACAAAATCCAAAGGGAATGAAGAAGCGAGGGATATTTGAGGTGGATGGGAATCATTTGACTATTTTCACCACAAAGCCATACATCTCCTGCCCTTTCTACTCGCCTGACACTCCTCCCTCTTTTAGCCAGTCAATAGTGTTTTTATTCTTTAAAGGGTTTTCTGTTGTTCCTTTGTGCTCTGCCTGGCTTCTGCCATCCCTATTTCTCCTTCTCATGGCTACTTCAGAAATGTGGCTTTCATGCCTAAACGATGGGGTAAACACCAGAGTGAGAGACCACTGATTCCTATTCAGAAAAACTCTATTGAAAGTCTAGCTGGTTTCTTGAAGATCTCACTGAAGTGCAGCTCCTTCTTTACGCTTTGTGTTACAGAGAAGACCTTTTTTAAAAGACTCTAGCTGGTCTGTTCAAACCTTTTCCTCTTAAGCTGTACCACTTCACGTCTTCCGTTATGAGAATGTCTAAATGAGTGTTAATAAATTCTCTTTATCAGTAAGACTCAGCTCAGAGGAGGATTTGCTACTTTTAATTCTATATGAAACACAAATGGGTGGTCACCATTCTGTGATAGTACTGAGAAGATATGTTGACTTCATTGACTTGCTTTAATTTTTTTTTTTTTGAGAGTCTTGTGTAAGTTATGTAACTATACATATTGGGTATGAGGGATATGGGGGAAAAATTGTATTGGGGTCCTGGATTGGAGTTGGCGATTACTTAAATAAGAGTTGAGTGTTAGGATACGCAGTGCCATGTAACACATGACTTCAGAGTGAAAGCATTTATAGAAATCAAGCGATTCTCAGAATTGGTGGGTAAATACATGCATCAAAGTGGTCATCATTATCCAGATAATTGGGAGTTTTGCTGTTTGAAGACTGTCCATTTAGAATTCCAGCTGTGGAAAGGCCCAGAAGAGATATAGTTCCCTTCAATGATCTTCCTCTGAAAGTTACTCCGCTTGTTGCCTGTATAGACCATTTGTTAATTAATCACACGGTGTATTCTATAGTAGTCATGAATTGTAACTAAAATAATTCTTCCTGTATGCTTATCCATAGGATTCTCTGGGGCAAAGTCTTTGAGTGCTTGCCTGACAAGGGAAGGCTGAATAATCCCTAGTTTATATTTTGTGCCCCATACATATGTTCATTTTTGATATGTTATTAAGACTTTGACTGAATAGGGCTTATATGACAAATATGTATAGTAGAACCCAAAAGGATGTTATAAAATCTTGAAAAATTGAAGGCTCATAAAAAAATGTCCTATTTAAGGGTTAAATTTAGAAGAGGCATGAAATCTAGTACTTTGTAGACATTGATTGGATTGGAAAGCCAAAAGATAGAAAAAAATAAATATAATGGATGAAAAGAAAAATGCATATTTAGGAGGCATTACTAACTTTTCAAGTTAAAAGGATTTAACAGAATGGACTTTATGGATTTCCTAGATCTCATGAGAGACTGAATCTTACGCTTTAAACTCATGTGTTCTAAAGAGCTTGTTAGACTGACACAAAGCAGGAACATAACAGATGACAGGTGTATTTGTTTTCTCTGGCTGCTGCAACAACCAACCAAAAAAGTTGGTGGCTTAAAACAAGAGGGGAAAAAAAAGTCTCACTGTTCTAGAGGCCAGGAACCTGAAATCAATACCACTGGTACAACAAAATCAGGATGTCAGCAGGACCACACTTTCTCTGGAGTTTCTAAAAGAGAATCATTCCTTTGCCTCTTCCAGCGTTAGATGGCTGTTGCTATTCCATGGTCTGTGACTGCTTAACTCCAACTCTGCATCTGTAGTCACATTGCCTACTCTTCTTCTGTCTGTCCCTATCTCTTATGAGGATGCTTGTGATTGCATTTAGGGAAAACCCAGATAATCCAATATGAATTGCTTCATCTCAAAATCTCCCACTGAACCAAATATGCAAAGATCCTTTTTCCAAATAAGGTAGCATTTAGAGGTTGCAGATATTAGGTTCTGACATCTTCGGAAGCAATTATCAGCCTACCATAACAGCTATCACTGCCGATGCTGTTATTAAATGTAGCATCATATTTATAACTTTGACTTTGTGATTAGACAGAGTTGAGTTCACATCCCTGTACTATCTAAGTCATATTGAAGAAATTATGTACTTCTCTGTGTTTCAATTTCCCCATCTGTTAAATGGGATATGCATGAGTAGTATCTCACAATATTGTCATAATGATTAAATAGCGTAGTGTATAAAAAAACTTTAGCACAGTTTGGACTTAGTAAGTTCTCAATAAATTATAGCTATAATTATTTTTATAAAAGTAATAAACCTTCTAAGTTATTCAAAACAAAATGTCAGTTAATTTAAGGGTTACCAAAAGTCATAAATCTTGGCTGCTGTTTTCAGAAGCTTACAATCTAATTGGTGAGATAAAATTTACATGCATACAAGAATACCAGAGAAGTAAGAAATACATATTGGAAATCATAAATGCTAAAGCTGTTTCAAATAGGTATCGATCAAGGCCTCTTTTTTACAAAAGGTTTGAATTGGTGGGGCTGACAGGTAGCAGGTGCAAAGTCACATGAGAATAGGGCCTGTGAGAGAGCAGGGAAGGACAGGATAGGGTAGAACAACTGATGATATTAGTACACAGAGAGTCCATGAAGGACTGGAGTATTCAATGGGGAGCTAGAGATATACTGTGCTCAGCAGTACACTAGCCTAGAAACTCCATGAAGGCAATGGCTCTCTCTCTCTCTCCCCCCCACACACACAAACCATTTTATCCCCTAGTTTAGTGCCAGGCTCCTAAGAGTTATTCAAACAATATATTGTTCATGATTGAATGAGAAGATGAATGAAGAATAGGGCAGGTGGGGGGTGGAGGGCTCAAGGGGGCGGGGGAAGAGGGGATATCTGTAATACTTCCAACAATAAAGATAAATTTTTTAAAAGTCTCTCTGTTGCTGTGACTTGGGCAAATAGGTTAAACTAGTGTTTCTAAACTGTGACACTATTGGCATTTGGGGCTGGAGAAGTCTTTGTTGGGGTGAGGAGATGCTATCCTATCCATTGTTCAAAGTGAGATTTTAACCATCCCTGGCTTCTACCCACTTTCACCTCAGTTTCACCCCTCCCCAAGATCTAACAATAAAAAATGTCTCCATATATTTCCAAATGTCCTTAAGGGGTAGGGGCAAAATCACCCCAGTTAAGAAATATTGGGTTAAACCAAACAAACCATTATTGGAATTAATTTAAATTTAGAGAGTTTTAAAACAAGAGAAGTTGGAGTAAAATCCACCAAACATACTAATATAGATCCAGAGGATATGTACCCTCCTGACTTTAGTGAAATCTAGAACTCAATTCCCATTGTAATATAATAATTTTTTTAAATTCTAAATACTTATTTTTTTTAAATCCAAAGCCCACCGACTGAAATGTTTCTTCAGGTGTTGTCACCACTAACACCTTTGGAGGGGAGGAGCTCCATGAAGAGGGAGGCACCAGCCTGCTAGGGCTGTTGGGAGCTGTGTCCCGTAGTTCTGCATGTTCACATTTGCTCTACAGAGGATGCATACATGCCCAGGGGCACCAGTGCACATCCTGTTATCAGAACTAGACCTGAGTAAAAAGGAACAAAGAAAACACGCATATTGATTTCTGCTGCATTAGATACATTTACACATCAAAGGAAAAGAACACAGCAATGCTTCAATTTGAGTTACCTGTTTAAAATTCCATTATTAAAAAAATTTTCATATTCTGTAGCAAATTTGTTTAGATTATTTTGTTTTTTACTTTCATAGCCAAATGGTTTCCATTTTTGGTCTGTGTTTTCTGGAATACAATGAAACTGGCTATGGCCATAGGAAAACAGACTATGCAATTGCCTGTTCAGCATAACAATATAGAAAAATGAATTTGGAAATTCTCTACACTATAAAATTTAATATTAGGGACTCCAGATAGAATTTTCATTAACTCATGGTAATAGAACAAAGTTTGAACCTGGAAAAAAATTAAATTCACAGATAATACAAGAATCTCTCTGTTTTAAGCTTTACTTAAATTAGTTCTAGCTCCAGGTAAAATTATAAAGTCACTAAAATTTGAAGGCAAACCCTCCATTCCCTCTTTGTTTTTTCTTTTTTAAAAAAAAAAAAGAGTGTACAATTCTATAATATAGCATTTGAATTTTGTATTGTGTGTTCACCACCCCAAGTCAAGCCCCTTCCATTTAATAGTTTATTTTCCTCATTGATTGCGCCAGTCTCTCGGCATCTAATCCATTGATGCTTTTATGGGGGTAATTTACTTCTTTGCTTAGTCAACAAATACTTGAAGCTTATCGTGTATCACAGCTGATTCAACACTGATATGATCAAGATGAACACCCTACAGATTTCCTGTTCTCCCCTCACCTAGTTCTGCTCCTTAATTAAGGTTTTCTTGTCCACTTTTATTTCTTCTAAAACCTAGTTTTCCTTTTATCCACAAGTTTTATTCTATTTAAAGATGATATGATGAATGAATGATTACTAGTATATCACTTAATGATACATGACCACTTTCTGATAAAAATATCATACGGATAAGATATTTTAAATTATAAATAATAGAAAATAGAGTTTCTTTTAGCGTTATGACTTGAGTGGGGCCAGCATCATATGGGGGTAAGGCTTATTATAGCATCCTTCCAAACACAAGATCTAGGGAACCTATATTTCTAATTCCTTGGAATATATGCTTTCCAAAGTCATCCTGTTTAGGAGCCCATAAACTACTCCTCTTGTCTTTTGAGAGGAAGAATATTGTAGAATTTGGTTGTTTGGCCAAAGGGAATTGATAAATGATGGGAAAAAATAAAAATTAAGTAGTTATTCATCTGTCTCATATATACTCTGTGTGTGTGTGTGTGTGTGTGTGTGTGTGTGTGTGTGCGTGTGTATTTTAGATGAAAACTCCAACTTCCAAGTGGCCCAATTTAATTGAGTTTTTGATAACCACATGAAAGGACCATTTGTAACTGAAAGTATCAGGAGACTGAAATATAAGTTAAGAAATGACTGAATAGTGACTCTGTTTCCAGCTCTGTTCTAGACCCTGTGGAATTGCAGAAACTATGCTGTAACTCGCTTCTCCATGAGACAGCTGAGCAAGGCAAGCACGAATATTCCAGTGTCAGAGTGGAAGGAGATCAACATGAGCTGTCATGCTCAGGGATGACTCCTTGGTGAGTTTTCTTTGTCTGTCTATGTGCCACATAGAAAGAAATATATGAAAATAAGCTTTAAGGTGATTAATTTACTCCAATTTGCCTTTATTTACGATTGTATAGTTCCTGAGGGTAGTGTTTGAACTGAATGTATTTTGACAGCACAACAGTATAATTTCCATGTTCAGTGTGAGATTACACATTGCTATACGGATCCGTTACCTGCTTTGTTCCCTTTTTTCTATATTTGGTTATCTCCCACTCACCATTCAATAGATAATTATCATCTTATTATGTTTCTACCTTAAGATGGAGCAAGCAAAATAAAACCAAGGGAATATGAAGCGAGTCCAGACAATTTCATTTCATTGAGCCACAATGAAATATAATTTGTATTTTTTAAGATTGTGAACGATTGTATTTAAGAACACTTAAATCTCAGTGCTGGAAGAAGGCAGATAAAAGTATAAAGAAAGAATTCTTTACTCAAAAACTGGTTCATATGTTTTAAAAAGTTTTTTCATCTAAGTATTCTAAAAGCCCTTGGGGATTTTCATAAGAAAAAATGCTCTAAGCACTCAGACTGTCCACAACAGGGTTGCAATAATATGAAACACAGAGAGGTAGTTTTTTGAAATTTAATTTTCAAAAATCTGAATCTTTTTATTTTGAGGTGGTGGGAAGACCATACTCTTTTACTATGCTTGATGACTAACACCAGCATCTGATATCTCTACCTGCTGTACATGTGACGAGTAAGGGTAGAATAAAACACTCTCCCTTATTAAGCAAGTACTGAATATATCCAGAAGTCTATAAGAGATCTCAACGTGATTTTTTGTTTCTTTATGGCTCTATGCAGCACATGCTTAATCACGTAGGGTTATAGTTTGAGAGCAGTCAGATAGTTCTCTATTCAAACATATCTCTCCTACCAGTATGCCAAAATTCTCAAATGTCTGTCATTAGACATCGCCTTTAGTTAAGACATTAATGTTATTAAAATGCAAATATATTATTAGATATTATAATGCAAATATATTATTAAATTAGTTAATTAATTTTACCCAGAAAAAAAGAAGGACCAAGAGACAATGGGAGAAAGAGCCTGGGCAAGAATATTTATAAGGTGAAAGATCAGCAAAGGCCTGAACCATGGGGCACTGCTGTGAGGAAGGTTTAGATAAGGCAGCACAGAGGAGAGATTCTAGGAAAGCAGATACTATTCTGGGAGCACTAAGACTTTCAGATCTGCCTCAGTTCTTGATACCTGGCTAATCCCAGATGCTAGCGAAGCCAGTGACCTGACCTGAAATGTGTGTATGTACTAGGGAGTAGGGAAGAATCCTATCTTTATGGCTTACATGGACTTGCATTCTGACCACTTCTATTTACTTTGGAGTACACCTATGAGACAGAATTTATGATTTTTCTGGACATATAAAATGCCTAAATTTGAGAAAATGGCATGGCCAAAATTTGGGGAAAATGGTTGTGTTTTTGAGAGACACTGAGAAAAAAGTAAAATGAAACAACAAAAACAATAATAGTTTATGCAGAAGCCAGTGCACAGAATGAAACCATGCAGAGATAACGAAAGGACAGTGAAATATGAAAGAGCAGAGAGGAAGGGCAGCTGAGTTGACCATGAAAGGTGTCCTTGGATACTTTATTCTTGTCCTTCCCATGTAACATCCTTACAGTTCATCTGTAAGAGTCATTTCAGACTGGTTACAAAGGCCAAGATCCAGAATTACAAAGTCATCCAGAGAAACCATCTCCAAACCTGGAAGGGTATTTAAATGTAGAGAGTCTAGTGCTTCTGCCTGACTTTCCAGACATTATAATAGATATTATTTTCTGTCTCAACTTCTAAGTAATAATATCTAACATTTTAATGTAATATCACATTCACTCACTATCAATATTTTGATGCTTAGAACACTTACTTGCTTATAACTTTTAATTTTTTATCTATTTCTCAAAACAGTCTTTGCATCGATGATCACAAAACTGAAACATAAATGAATAAATTCTCCAAGGCACATTTTACGGGCCTCCGCTTGGTGTGACCTCAGTAAGTCTCCTACTTCTCATTGGTCAAGTCTGAAAAACAAAGGGGTGCCATTGGAATTCAAATTTTTCCTAGCTGTTAAATTCTATGACTCAATCCTATTGAGGCCTTGGGGAAACAGTGATTCTCATATCCCACTGGAGGGTCCAAATACAGATTGCCTTATAGCAGAAAGCTTCCAATGTGTTATTTCTCTTCTTAAGAATTTAGCCTGGGTACACCAGATCTAAAAGCAAGCTGTGATAGATGAGAATGCTTATTTGATACTTATATATACTAGCATACAACTTGGGAACTTCAATATCTAATAAAAAAGATTGATTATTTACATTTTGACACATGATCATGCCCTTATTAATATCATGTTTTCAGAGAATAATTAATGATATTGAAAAATCTCACAATGCAATATTGAGCAAAAAAATAAACCAAGTTATAAAATTATAAATACAGGACTATCCAGTCTTGATTTATATTTATGTATACATGTGCATATGTGTTTACATTCTTTAAAGGTGAATGTATACAAGTATTAACTTTATTTTGATAACATAATTATACATGTTTTTTATTTCCAAATCTTGCCAACAGGCATTACTTTTTATTTTATTTTTAATCCCCACCCAAGGATACGTTTATTGATTTTAGAGAGAGAGGAAGGGGGGGGAGAGAGAGAGAGAGAAATATTGATCAGTTGCCTCCTGTACACACCTCAGCTGGGGATAGAACCACAACCTGGGTGTCTGCCCTGAGTGGATTGAACCCACAACCTTTTTGGTATATGGAATGATGCTCCAACCAACTGAGCCACCCAGCCTGGCAACATTAATTTTTTTTTTTTTTTTTTAACCCTCACCCGAAGATATTTTTCCATTGATTTTTAGAGAGAGTGGAAGTAAGAGAGGGAGAGGAAAAGAAAGAGAGAAATAACAATGTGAAAGAGACACATCGAATGGTTGCCTCCCACACGTGCCCTGACCAGGGGCAGGGATAGAACCTGCAACACAGTTACCTGCCCTTGACTGGGAATCAAACCCTTGACCCTTCAGTGCTCAGGCTGGCTCTTTAACCACTGGGCCACATGGGCCAGAACAACATTACTTTTATAATCAGAAAAATAAAATATTTTGTGACAAAATATATTTAACAATATATATCAAATTCCAAGAACCATTCCCCTCTTGTCTCTTTTTCACTTCTGAGCACCTTAATGGATCAATGAGGTTATGCTTTTCTCTAGACCACTCCTCCCCCCACATCCTTACCACAACCACTTGGGGAAATACTCAGAATGACCATATACATTTTAAATGACCATACAGATTTCTTGCTTTAAGCCTATGCTGATAGCACCAAGTTATCCACGGCCTGAGACCCTGTTCATGAAGGCCTGTGTAGCACTATTAAATCTATGACCATCTGATGCTGCCTTTAATAGTATGTAGCATATTGTTTGTACTCAATTTTGTCTTGATAATTGGTAATAATAAAAATAATACAATAAAAATAACTGATCTCAGTAGCACTGATGCAGTAGCTCTTGATGAGTTACAGGCAGGAAAAACAAGTTTCTAACAAAACTAGGGTAGCCACAGTACTAGGCATGATTGACCTTCCAGAACCACCTATGAAGCAGAACCAGTCTTCCGTGTGCACACACAGGGGCCTGGAGTATTGTCAGGTCACAATTCTTAAAATCAGGGCTGATGAAATAGTATAAGGTGAACTGGAAAAATTTTCCTGGTTCTAATTTTCTCTGAATTATATCTATGCTATTGTAATAACAGAGTTTGAAAAATCTGAAAGTGTCCTGAACTTGGTTGTGGTCTGTTAGGCAAACCCAGTGTGAACCTGTTCCCTTGTAATTCCTGTCTTCCCCAAGGAGTCTATTCAAATCATCCCAATATTAGTTTTCTTTCCTCCTTTTTCACTATTGTTAGTAATTATTGCCTTATTGGTGCACTCAGATATTTGAATATTTTATTTTTCCCGAATGTATTTATGCAGTTTTTTCCCCCTTTATATCCTCTTTGTAAATTTTCTAAATTATAGCATCATTTACTTGATTTAAAAAAAAAATAACCTCACCAATAAGTGATGCTAGAAAGTTAGGGTTCCTATGAGCAAGACTCTGGTCCACTCCTAGGAAGCAACAGTGAAGCAGAAAACAGAGGCCTGAGGATTTGGTATGTAATTCTTTATTTCTTCTATTATTTTCTTTTTCTCTTCACTGGAATGTAAGCTATAAAAGAGCATGGGTTTTTTGGTTTTTTGTTTTGTTTTTTTTTGTTTTTTTTTATCATAAAATAACCCCAGTATCTGAAGAAGTGTCTGGAACATATGGAACACACAATAGCTATTTTTGAGTCAACAAAAGAATATTTATAAAAAGTTTTTCTCCTGGAAAACATGCATTACTATGAGAAACCACAACAGTATTCTCAAAAATAAAAGTTAAAAAGACTATTAAATCAACCAGGGAGGGGGTATGCTGATTTGAGAGAATTTGCCTAACAGGTTACATAATTCCCCTTGTATCTATCAGAGAACTATGCTAAATTCATTCATTTCCCAAGCCCCTGACATTGACCTAGTTATGTCCTAACACTTAATTGTGACAGATCAAGTATTCCTCCTTGTCCGTCTTTCATCATGCTTTGTGGTCCAAGACGTGGGCTTTACGCTTGTTTAACCCAAACAACCACATCTGAGTATGAAAAACAAATAAGCAACACAGAACTGGCCTATTCAATGATAACTACTGTGTTAAATTACATACTCTACTTGCACACCAGCCGTAACAGGGAAGAAATTCCTATGTGTGTAAGACAAAAAGTAAAAGACTTATAAAATAACAATTGCTATTCTTCAATACTCTCTCTTTGTTTTCAGTTAATACACAGAGGAAGTGGATTATGCATTCTCAGTGAGCTTACAATTATATAGCTGTAGATAGTAAATATGAGATACACATATGTTGAAGAATTAAGACTATTCTAACTTCCCTGGACACCTATTTTTAGGTTTTGCTGAAAGTCTCTGTGTGTAACTAAGAAACTCAATAATAAAATACATGAGCAAATAAAATTTAAGAATGGTGTTGTCTATTGTTGAAATCCTGCTTCACAAACAGCGTACTCACATGCTTGCAGATAAAGATTTATTCATATAGTCTAACTCTGTGTGTGTGTGTCTTTTCCACAGGATACCATGTCTCTTTCAGAATGTAAGCTGGAGTGAAATGCCTATTAGCACTACCCAGAGCTAGGGTAGGAGCAGGCTCAAGAAACATCTATGGATTCTATTGTTTGAAGACCCATATTTGGGACCCCAACTTTGAACAGCTAAATTTATTGTTTACTCCAAAACACTTACCTTTGTCATCCTCAAAATTTCTTATAGACTTTTTCATCTGAAAATATTCTTATGGGTCATTTTGCCAATCCCCATTTTGAAATTCATTTGCCCCACACTGAGTTTCGTGGTCATAGAACAAATTATGGGAGTAGAAAATGTAAAAAGTAGAAATTCAAGGCCTCCCTGTTAAATGGGAAATAACAGCAAAAGCAAAGAGATGCCAGAGCCCGGGAAGATTAAAAAGGACAATTGACTTTTAGAAAATTTGAAAAACAGAAATGATACCAAGCCTGATATCAAGTTGATCAGTGTCAGAAAACATCACCTTTTACATGAAAGTAAATCAACTAGACCTCCTTCCTACCCACCTGTGCCTCTTTCACAGACAATTTAAAAATCATGTTTTCTTTAAAAACGTAGGAAAGGAAGGAAGCGTCTGGGCACGTAGGGACATCAGTCGTCTGGTTCCGCAGACAGGTGCGTCTGTCATGTCCTGGGGAGCAATGATGGTAGTTTCACTTTATTAATAGAGAAGATTATACATCCAGGATATCCACTTTTCTTCATTCTCCTTGGAGAGGGAATGGAGGAGGGAAGCGGGCATCCCGTGAGTAAGCAGCAAAAAGCCCCCTTTTTTCGGTTTTATTGCCTTCTAAGTAAGCATGACAGGGGGAGAGATCCTGCAGCAGGCTTGAAACACTGACAAGGTCAGTTATCTCCTGGTAAGCCCTGCACCAGCAATGAACTCACATTCAATTAATAGTAGTCATGTTATTAATCCATGACTACTATTAATTGAATGTGAGTTCACTGAGTTTTATTTCTTATTTTAAAGTTCTCTTTGCGGGTATGCACACCATGGTGCAGGAACGATGATGGATGGAAGTGATGGAATCACTAATAAGCCCTTAGACCCCCATGACCCGCTGGGCACACAGAGGATGCAGGTTTGATTTTCTTTCTTGGTTTCTGGCCACCACCACCCTGGGAGGAACGAAAAGGGTGAGTTTTATAATGTAATTTGTTCCATGAATGAAGAAAGTGCAGGAGCCCGGCCGGCATGGCTGAGTGGTTGAGCATTGACTTATGATGCGGGAGATTGCAGTTCGATTCCCGGTCAGGGCACATGCCGGGGTTGTGAGCTCAATATCCAGCAGGGGATGTGCAGAAGGCAGCCCATCAATGACTCTCATCATTGATGTTTCTCTCTCTCCCTCTCCTTTCCTCTCTCTGAAATCAATGAAAACATATTAAAAAAAAAAAAAAAAAGTGCAAGACACGTTGGACCTATGAATTTAGAATTTCCCAAATGAACTGAAATGCAACTTAAAGTGAATTAGATCTAGTTGATTTGCATAGAAAAAAAAGATAATCCCACTTTTTTTAATAATCTCTATCCTCACAAATAAGTTGGTTTTTATTTTAAAATCACCTATAATGTTTGTTTTAATTGTGTGTACTTTTGTTATGAAATTAGAAAAATATGTCCATGGGTAAGACTTGTATTAAATAAACTGAGAGATGGAGGGTAAGCTTGTATTGGGTATTGTGATCTTGTAAGGAATTTTACTGACTTAGGAATTGAGATGCTGCTATTTTCATTCAATTTCTTCCCACACATCTACATTGCTTTTATATAGAGAGATACATGATCTCAACATCTCCAATTCACATCTCTCCTTTGCAGAGTTGGAGGTGGGATGCACGAGGCTGCACTATTCTAAAGCACAGAGAATATAATAACCCCTTGTTTATGAAACATTGAGTCTATAAAATGATATAACACTTTTGTGTTTGCAATGCTGTTGTTTTTTTTTAAAGTACAGCCAGATGAATGCTACACATGGAAATGAAAGTGAGACAACTAATAAAGTAACTTAAGCTCAACAAAAGTAACAGAGGACCTAAAAGTGATTGGAGGACAGCTTGCTGATGCCTTGGTATTATTCATTGCATATGAGATTTTAAACATGTCAAACCTTCAACTTAATTCTTTAAATTTGTCCTATCTACCTCAGCTAAATGTGAAACCTCCCTCCTCTGAACTCACAGTTCAAAATCTGGTAGCTCTTACTTGGCAACTAGATACTAGCTTTACTATTTGCATAACTGTCATATTGTAATTCAACTCATATGCATGTGTGTATTTGATCTTTTATGCGTGCTAGTCTTGTGTCCTCAAGAGATAAATTCCTTGAATAACAGGGGACGTTTCTTTAACAGTGTCACATCTATCCAAGTACCAGTTGAGGCAGAGTATGCACTGGATGCTAAATATTTAATTGAGTAACTAATGCTTCAACTCCAGCGTTTGGACTGGGATGAGCAATCAGTGACAGGTATATGCAAGTTGTGTGTGGAGGTGTTTTTCTCCCGGTGATCTTGATAGCACTAGAAAATCGTCTGGATTTAGCAAAGGATGGTCATGTTGGGGAGAGGGGCGGGAATCACAGGCCATGCAATCTACTATTCAAAACTAACACCCCACAGCGGGGGAGGGGACGTAGGGAGTGAGGAAAGAATCAACTTTTAGTACAGAGAAAGAAGGAGCAGAGACTGGTTATTGGCGAAACAAAGCCATAAGCCAGACTCCTCCAGAGGCACGAGTTTACAGTGATGCAAACAGGCACCGGAGAGGTTGGATCATCTGCAAGGTGACATGCAGACTGCTTAGGAGGGGAGGGGGAAAAACAATGGCAATTATTCAGAAATACTGATGAGAAAATTCATAACTGAGAAAAGCAAGATTTAAATAGAATATAAATAGTTGGAGGTCTTCTTTGTTTTGCTCATTTCCTTATTTTTCCTGTGATCGACCACTGAGCATCCTTCAGGAAGAGTGAGAGAGCGAGGGCCTGATGACACAGTTTCTGAGACACCACCTGCCCAGGAAGGCTGTCCGCTTATTTTTCCTCCTCTGTGAATGGGGTTGGCAACTATGACCGCCAAAAAGTGACAAGAGTAGACGGCTAGAATATTAAAGTCTGATACGTGTGACTGGGGCTCAGTGAAAATACATCAGGAAGGGTGAAACTCTTCCAATTCAGCGGCACATTTTGCTCTGCAATTTTCAAAACCAAAGTACCTGGGGTTTCTATTGAAACACATTGCGATGTCCCATCACCCGTGTCTTTCGGAAATGTGATCTGACATTGCCTTCCCCATTTCCCATTTTCTCAGTTAAATGCAAAGCATAGTTGTAAATGATATTTATTTTATTGTAAAAAGGGTTTGTGTTCCTTTCTACTCTGTGGCCACGTGCTTTGCCTCTGCCCTCTCTTCATGCATTTCTATGAAGTGGGGGCTCAGAATCCAGACAGGCATCTTTCCAGTTACCACGACTGAGGGAGGGCCACGGTGGGTTAGGGGTCACGCTTTGTGCTTATATTTGGAAATATGCACTGCTTAAGTGTCATTTAACATTTTTAACATCATAATCTCTATTTGCCCTTTCAGAATAGTCTCTATCCTTACTGTTTCTAATTCTATTAGATGATAAGAGTCTAGCCAGGAGTAGGAGAAAGCACACTTGATGTAGGAAGCAGGATGTTCTACCTTTTTCGCCTGGTGATTGAAGAAATAGGACAGATTTCTTCTGCCGGTGACTAAATATTGAAGTCTATATTTTCTTCAGGTATCTAACAACCATATTATTCATTTTGAAGCCCCTGTTTTTAGAAAGGGGGAGAGGTAAAATTTCCCTACCTCTTATCCATAATTCTAGTGCATTCTCTTTATATTTCCCCTCTTCACAGTCCTGAAAATTTAGGTTGTTGGGCAGCATGATATAAAAGACTCTGCACGTGGGGATAGGTGAAGCCAAGTCAACTATGAATGGTGCATGAAGCACTGGCTGTGAAGGATAAGTCTGTAAATTAAGATCTGTGTATTTTCTTATAAGTTATATTCATTTTCTGACTCTCAGTTACAATCCTTAAAGTGAGAATATAGTTATTGGCACATATTGTAGAACGTTAGAATTAAAGAAATATATACAAAGCACCCATTTCTAAGAAAAGCAGAAAGGAGATGAGGGTCACTTAATTTATCTGGAATCCCAACCCCTTTATCCTAAAATGAATGTGTCTAACTAAATAGCACTGCATTTAAGGGGCCTGTCACTAACCTTATGCTTCATCAACAGTAAATCATGGAGCACTCATTTCAACTCTGTGAGGTTGTACGCTATTGCCCTTATGTGAGATTAGGAAACTGAGGCTTAAAGAAATGATGTGCCTGAAGTTACACAGCTGTCTGGAAGAGTCGAAAATATTTGACTTTAGAGGGCTACTCTCACTCACTGCAGCATGTTTTATAGGTATTGCTATCCCATTTAATAGATAAATAATACATGTTTGGGTGAATCACTGTTAAGAAAAAGGGAGATAAAATCTATGCCATATAAATACTGAAATACTATTAAAATATCATTGGGAAAATTTATCTCAAAGATAACCATCAGATGTAGGGAACTATAATATTTATGCAGAACTTAAGAGTTTACTCTCGGTGAAAATATAAATATTCAGGGCACCTTTTTAATTGATGCCATTATGAATTGGAACTTGCTTTTCAGAATAAATTCTGTTCTTTGCCTCTAGGTTGTTTTGGATTTCACATGATATCATATACAAAAGTCCTTTGAAAAGTAGGAAGGCTTATGTTGTGCCAGTTAAACCAGTGGCCCACTTGTCAGTAGGTAGTTTTGAACAACCTTAGCTTTTCTCTGTTGCCATTTCTGAAGAAAAAGCTATAGGAGGGGACTTTTTTTCCAAAGGAAAAGTTCTTAGCAGCAAAAGAAACTATTTCTATGCTTTTCATTCTGCTGCAGGGAAGAGACATATAACCTCCTCAGACCCTTACTTGGACAGCTGTGTACAGAGTATAGTAGCAGATTAGCAGAGAAGATAAATTGATAAAGGTGAGAAGTGACTGGTGACAGCAGATAGAAGAGGGAAGTGGAAAAACTACTAACATGAAATAAAAGTGCTGCAGAATTCAGAATACAGGACTGGTACCTGAGGGACAGGTGTACAGAGTCGGGCCACCTAGAACCGTGATTTTTGTTCGTGTAGATGAATCTGAGACAGCAAGAAAGTGCGAAACTATTCTCATAGTTACCTATTTAAAAAGGCAAAGAGATTGCTTACTTTTAAAAAACTGTATTTTAACCTACTATTTTTTTTGCTTTGTATAAAGAAGTAACCTTAATAGTCTAAAACGATATAACCTTGACGAAACCTATGTTATTACAGCTGAGTAAGCAAATGACTTGAGTCTGTATGGCAGGTGATTGACTTACTGCCTGAGATAAAATGCTTTCACATGAAGGCGCCTTTCAATAGAGCAATTGAATGTCTACAAATAACTATCTATGCTGAGTGCCAATATGAAAAGTGGTTGACTAGAGAGTGTTCTTTCAAACAGGAAAATGGTGACCAAAACTGCCACCATACCACATGGGTCCCCATTAGAACTCAGTCGCCCTTGTGCTCAGTCATAATATTAAAAAATCAAATGACCTGGTATCGCTTAAACCAAACAACTGGTGTGTCATATGATCGTGTGCCCTTCAAAAGTAGTGATAAGTCTAAAGTGATTGAGAAGCCTTGGTCTAGAAAGGAAATTGAGGAATCACGGGTTTGAGTAAGAGCTTATTTCGGCCTGGTGAGCTTATCCAATCTCATTATTTCAAATATCACCCACTTGCTGACAACTTGTTTTTCCAGCCCAAACTTTTCTCCTGAATTCTAGGCTTATACCTCCAACCACCTAATCAAGATTTCTTCTTTGGGTATATACTAGACCATGTTTTAAAATGGAATGGGTGGGGCCTGAGTTGCTCTTTGAGAATGGTTGGAATTTGTCTAGGAAGAGAGAAGGGGAACCTACACACACACCACAGCAGAGTTGTACAAGAACATGGCATAGATCGACCAGGAGACAAAGGAAAGTCACAGTACAATTAGGATAAATGGGAATCTTATTTTGCAGAGGGCAAAACTACATTTTATCTCTAAATGTGATAGGAGGGGAAAAAATGAGAAATTCCTCACTGTCTCTCTGAAGAGATCAGATTGGACACAAAAACAGAATAGCCAAACATTCCAGCTTAACGGGTTTTATAATTTTAAGATTGCCAGTGTCCCCAAGATTCTAATTGATAAATCACCTTCTGGAGTCTCTTCAGATTTCCACGTAATTCCCCAGTCTTCAACAGAAAGAGAAGAGAAATCAAAACATGCAGGCACCATTTTTTTGGAGTGTTTTGTTCAAGTTCTATGCTGAGTCAAGGCACAAATAGTTCAAAAGTCAATCAGGTTCTATCACCAACCCCTTACCCCGCCTTGGCATAACCCTCATCATATTCAAGAGGCTATAACTTTTTTATTACTGCAGCCCGAATGGAACTGCTCCCCAGCAGCAATGCGCTTAGAGGCATTGGGATAGCAGGAAACTTCTTCTACATATCGTCTTCACCTAAAATCTTTATTGCCTGTGCATTGCAAGAACAAATATGAAAAAATAAGACGATTTCCAAAGACAGACTAAAAATCCCAAAAGGTAAGATATAACCATCTGGAGTACAACAAGCACATCATATTTTCTTTCTTTAGCAAGACAGTTCTGAGTTTTATGGAAGGCATCCCAGTGGGCAAAGACCTACTAGCTGTTTGTAACTCCTTAAAAATTAAAAAAATAATAATAATAAAACCGCAATGTTTCTTTAATGTCACAGTCTGAATTATAAGCAGCACGTTGGCACATCTCTCATTTTATTCATTCTAATTACAATTGCCTTGTCACTGAGATGCCAACCTGACGAACAGCAAATCAGGTAGCGAATCCCCAGGGGCCGCTTAGGAACAGGAAGGTTGTCTCCAGTGGAATCAACATGACAATTTCTTTTCTCCCTCTTCAAAGTCGAGAGTCCCCCTGGACAAATTCACATTTGATTACTTTCGCTAGGTTCTGTCTTCAACTGCTTGATTAGCATCTCACTCACCTAAGAAATTAGACTAAAGTTTGTGATCATTAAAGGGAAACAAAGCAGGTGCATGGGTGCCTGCTCATGCATGCAGCACACCTATGGAAAACAATTTTCTTAACTTGCACCAAGAGTTGGCACCATTGCTACTGTAAAAGGGTCACTCTGTGTGTGTGTGTGTGTGTGTGTGTGTTACTGCTTGTGCTGATCTTTTCACACATCTTACTCCAGAAATAATATAACCGGAAGTTTGAACACCAAGGCCAAGGTGTGGTCGTTGGTTCCATAAGTAGCTGATTTTCCTCTCTCTAACTCTACAGCAGCTGTACTGAGAGATAAGACCCCTGTGTCTATTTCTACTGAAATATTTAGTATAGAATTGCATTCTGCCTGGAAAACGCGTTTCTATAAAATGGTGTAATTAACCTTAAAGGAGAATGAATATATCGAATCAAAAATATTCTGAGAAAATTACCAGAATATTTACCCCTCAGTTCATCACCAACCATTGCTTGTGATTAACCAGTGACGCAGAAAATAGGGGACAGAATGAGCCAGAATTCTGCCTTCAGAACCATTCATTCTACATCTTTCCTGATGTCTTCCTTTACCACCCTAGTTGATAAGACAATGATTCTAAATCTAGGTGTATATAAAGAACGGATAACGGGGCACCTGGCCCAGATATTCTGCTTCAGTAAAGGTGAAGTGTAGCTCAGAAATCTGCGCTTCAACAATTGTGTGGGGTGATTATATTAGAAACACTATTATAATTATTCTCTCAATTCTAAAATTTTATAACGATAATGTCTGTATCATAAAATTGGTCCATAGCTCAACTATGGTACACTTTTAATCATGATGTATGTCAGCTCCTCCCAAGTAATTTCCAAGAAAGGATTGGCTATTAACATTTTCTCTTTGCTACACAACACCCTATAAATGCTCAGCAAATGCTTGCTGATATGAGTTGATTAAATGCAGAAACCAAAATCATTTTGTTTAAGTGTCTTCTTTCTAGAAGCTAAAGTTCCCTTTGCCGACACATTGACCGTATCCCTTTAGAATCCTAAATTATTTTATAAGAACATTAGTTTGTCCAAGGAGATTGGCCACGGATGACTAGCCCTCCCATGAGACTTCAGATTACTTGGTTATGTCTCTGGCTCAGGCGAAGTGAAATGATTCAGTGTGGTTTCTGTCCAATGCATGGTTGATGGTCCGGCTCCTCTACTCATGGCCACTTGAGCTGCTCAAGCTGAAAAAATATACCTTTTTCTAGGACTGGAAGGTCAGCCAACAAGAACAGAGTTATCTCATCCAGGAGTTAGATTAAATACTGTAGCTTAGGACCTTCATGCCAAATGATAGGTACATATCCCTCCTCACACTCAGAGATCAGCACATTGAATTGTCAGTTTTTTAAGTGACAATTCTATGCCCAGTGGCTTGGTAATTCAAGGAATGTGGGTACTGAGTTTCTGTCTTAGCCTTCAAGTAGCTTGCAGTTTAATTTTGGAAGACAGATGGCACATATGGATAAAGTAAAATAAAAATTTAAATAACACAATGACAGAAGGGCTCTGAGTATGTCATTATTTGCCGAAGATCTGCCCTCTCTAACAAGAGATACTTCCATTCTCCCCAGCTACCAAAAACTTATCAAATAGATGTCCACATGTTTTCTAACTCTTACAGAACATATTGTTTATTAAACCTATTTTGTACTTGACTGTTATACGACATAATGTACATTTTTTGTGTTTCCACAACTCTCTTTACTCACTGAAACTTTTCTCCAGTATTTCATCTTCCTTTGTTAACTAGCAAAAAAATTAATCCTTACAAATATAGTAAATGAGAAACTCGAAGGCAGCTCGAGATAACATGTCTGATGTAGCCTTAGTTTAGGACATGAAAGTAAAAAGGGATACACTTTTCAGAGAGACTGAGGGAAGTCTTAAGTCCCGTCAGGAGGGCTATGACTCATTGTAGAGTAAGTCCTTAGCTGCAGGCTGTCAAGTCTAAGCAGAGCAAGAGTTTTCTTTTTCATTTCGCCAAATGTCTAGGTTTGTCTGTGTCCTACTAACACCTGATCACAGAGACAGTGCACCTTAGTCTGACTCTATCCAAAATGACTGTGGCTTCCCATTACGTACGAGAGAATGGCCCTTTTGAGCCCCTATAATGTGATTCCTCCCTATCTGTTCAGACTCCATCGCCATCACTAGATGCCCATACAGTTCGTTTCAGTCATCATGCTCCTCACTCACTTTGTATTTTCCTGCCTTGACATTTTGCTCAAATGCCTCATCCTACATGCAGTCTTTTATTTTCCCCTTAGATCAGCCCAAAGCTATCCCTCCAGACCCACACAAAGCCCAACTTTTTCCAGACATGTTGATTTTTCTCTTTTCTACAGCCTTGGATGGAGGGGCGCAGGCACGTGGCACATGTGACTGATTTGGTTGCATGTGTCTATGTGTGTGATAGCAGAGCAGTAGAAGAGACCTTAGCCATCTGTGTGCTGTTTGAAAGGGCAGACTTTTAGTCATAGTAGCTGAAATTGGTTTGTCCTGGAAACCTTAGTCTCCATGCTGGAGTGGTCAAACCTCATGGGGCATCTGAAGTGATTTTGTAGGTCCATGCGGGATTTAGTGGAGGCTACAGAGGGGGTTCCAGGTCAAGCCTTCTAAGCTGCTTGATTGTATAAAACAGACTTTTCCATAATAGGAGTAAAACACATTTCAGATGCTCTTCTCCTCTGCCAGGTCCTGAAGCGTAAAGTGATTTACATATATTTGGGCATGTTAGGAGGTATGTTAAGAGGCAAACAGACAAGCATTTACAAAACCATTGTCCTTTGTAGGGCTATGATGAACCCTGGGCATTCCTGTGAGGAAGGGTGATTGTATGGATATGAGCCTCAAACTTTTTAAAGATATTGACAAAGAAAGCTTGCTCTTTTTTCAAATCACTGCTTCCAGCTTCAGTTAAATGGCAGATTAAGCAGTCAGTCTGTCTGGGCCTGAGCCAATAAAACTCACTTGTAGTATTTAGTGGATGGCTCTGGTGATCAAAGATGGTTGCAAAGCCACCTTCTCTGGCAGGTAACCATTCAACTACCAGAAAGGTGTTCCAACTATGCACTGCTTGTTTAAAAGACAAACTCAAGTGTGACTCAAAGTGGATATAAATCAGTCGCCATTAAAACCTTTTGGATTACAGTTCTCTTTTCCACAGCTCTCATGTCAAATACCAATGAGCATGTCATGTTATTATTCCACAGAATTTTATAAGAATGAAGATATCACCAGCCATTTAGACAGGCACAGGCACAAAAATGTGATTAAAGTGTGTGAAAACAAAACTGAACCCAATGGAAATTTTGTCTTTTTGGCACCGTTAGACATCCCAGAGTTATATCGTCAATTACTCAGTTAAATAATAAATGTATTTATAGCTGAGGAAGGAAGAGAGAAGAGTAAATGATGAGGCAGGCGTGGAGAGATGGAATGGTAGCCTTGAGAATCAGTAAGGTAAGGAAAAAATTGGAAGGCAATTCTCCATACAGGCACCTGCAGAACTGACTGACTCCCAAACTGGAGTCTTCACAGAAAGAGTGGGGAGTTTTCTCATATGGAGGGAATGCATGTAAAATAAAGTTTAGACCCAGTAAGTGGACCCAGTATGGGAGTGATTTCCTGATAATGTTGGAAACGACAGAAAATGTGTTCAGGTAATTTATAGGGTCCAGTTGTACTTGATCAAATGATTAACAGGATTCCATCTGCTTTCTAAATATCCCTACCTTCCACTAATTCCTCTGAAATTTTGCCATTTCAGTCAAGCTCAAATTTATTAGCACCCACTTACAGTGATTTACATGCAGAATGATTTGAGTGCCTCCTTCCTGAGCTATTTGCATGCCTTTATTAGGAGTGCGGCTTATTTGGGGGCACATTTGATTTATAAGCATTTGGCAGGTCTGCCCTTCTATTCTTTTTTTTTTTCTTTTTGATTTATGTAAGGACAGAGTTATATTCCTGGTGCCCATGCACTCTCTAGAAAATTAATTTTTTAAACGGAAATCTTCCCGTTTGGTTAAAAATTGTCAACAAATTAGATTTCATCTCCTTTGCTTGCCTACAAAAAAAATGTAGTTAGAATCAGGACTTCCCATTGTTAAATTTTGCGGGCTCCATTCCATGCCTATGTTCTTTTTCTGTTACCCAACTCTGTCTTTATACTTTATCTCTAAATACATAGATGTCACTTTTTCATTTCTTTCCCATATGCAAACCACACACACTCCCCTCCAATTTTGTCTCTACCCCTTTTTTCACCATTAGAGAACCATTGCTCATGGGTCTGCCCTTAACTGTCAAGAGGAAAATGTTCTAATAAAATTATACCACCAGAGTGAGAACGATGCCTGCCTCCATGAGGCAGCTGGGATTTGAAATAGGACAGTTAGAGAATCAACGCCTTAATTATAACTTCATAATTTATAATGAACCATTCACATACATTATCTAATTTTATCCTTAAAACATTCTTCAAGATAATTATTATACATATTTCAGTTTTACATGTGGGAAAACTATGACTCAGGAAAAAAGAGATAATTTAGGGGAAGATTGTGGGAAGCGGGGTGTCCCAAGCCTGGTTACCTATCACTGAATTCCATATGTTCTCACTCCTGCACTGGCTCCTTAGCACTAAGGGGCGATGCTGTAATAAAGGAGTTTTATTTCTGAAGCAGACTGTGAGATGCATTTTCTTCTGAGCTGAACAGCTTTCTTACGTCTTTCATATCAAATTACCTGGGTGGCTACCTATTCTGCCTAAAAGTAAGTGAGGAAGAGGGTGAAAACCACATTAGGAAAAGGCTGAGTGCAGCTACCAGGGAATCTAATTTAGGAGGTGATCTCATGAGGCCTCATGCCCACACAAAACAGTCCACAGCAGGCCATTCCCGTCAGCTCCTCCAACAGCTATTTCCATTTTTAGTCTAACACTGTTCAGTGACCTTGTCTTGTGGCACAGCCAGATGACATTACTGGAGAAACAGGAGCAGCAATAGCCTAATTATACAATTACATATTCATTTACCCCCTAGAGCGTCTAAGACTTTTCTGAGAGCCAAACAAGAAGTGGTTGGCTGGAAACTCATTTTAAAGGATTTCCTCACCCCAATATATAGGAACCTTGTCCATATATGGAACATACAATTATCAACTGAGTTGCACTGGTGGACAGTATGCGAAAAAGAAAACTACTGAAGACATTTTAAATTTATAGAAATGTTACCATATTTAGAAATTTATAATCAAGTCTGCATTATTTGGTGAGGTAAATTTTATCGATGTAGGATATTTCAGACTCCATTTGTGTCCAAACATTTTCTTATTTGATCAAGTCATTATCAGAATTGTCTTCATTTTTCTACCTGTGCTTTTTTTCTTCTTTTTGATATTAGGGATAAGAGGTGCTAGAAAAGAGTAGTGGCTTTGGGGGGAAAAAAAGAGATTCAGGAAAGGTGAGGGGGAAGAGAGATCATACCCTACACAGGAGTCTCTTCTGGTTTTATCTATCTTAAAATTAATTGATCCATGATTAATTGCCTAATTGTCTTTCTTGATAGTACTGGCACGTGCTGCCATCTATGGTAGGGTGGACAAACTCTTTCTGTAAAGGGTCAGATAGTAAATATTTTACGTTTTGCAGACCACATGTTCTGTCTCAATTCTTGACTCGATCCTGCTGTTGTAGCATAAAACCAGCCTTGGAAAATATGTAAATCAATGGGTATGGCTGTGATTCAATAACAATTTTACAAACAAATACAACAGGCTGCATGTTGCCCATTGACTGTAGAGTTTGCCAACTGCTATATAAAGTCCACAGAGTATTGAAAGGCATGGTAATACATTAGAGGAAGGCAAGTCATTGTTTCTTTTTTATTGTCTCCATTTTCAAAATTGTTATAATAAACTAAAGGAGTTTTATGAGTTTATTATTTTTCAGAGTATACCTGAAATTTAGTATAAAAATGCCTCATCAGAGTGATGTCAAAGCAAACAAACATATAATTCTACTGAACAAATATCAAATATATTTAATAACTTCAAGGAAACATCCCAAACTTAAAAAAGAAAAATTTAGTATTATTTCAGTTGCTAAAAGTTGGACCCCATAATGCATTTCTGAGATCACTATAATCATACACAAATCTTTACATGTAAAATTTTTCTCTCTTGTTGTCCCCTATATTCCCATGACTTTTGCTCATGTCAGACTCCTGTTCTTTGGCAGTTCTTCTCACCTAGAGTGCACCTCTCTCTTTCTGCTCAATCTACTTCAATCTTTCAGGGTTCATCTGTGTCCCATATTTCCTCATAATGTACAGCTGGTTACCCCAACTGGCCACTCCTTTTTGTATCTTCCCTATTGAGAATTCAAGGATTCAAATCCAGCTCCATTCTCTTATTTCCATGGGCCCAAGGTAGACACCACTGTCCTTACATGTTCTCATAAACAGCTCTTCATACAGAGAGGAAGCACTTGCATTTGAACTCATTTTTCCCCCTGGTAGGAAGGTGGATTCTGCAGAGTAGTCATACTATCAATTGTATTGCATGTAACAACAAGCATCTGTGAGGTAGCTGGATAGAATATAAGATTAAATTTGGAGATTAAGATGTTGTCATTGTCGCTAGGAGGCTGTTTTCAACTTTTTACATCAGTTGACTCACATGGACACCCAAACTATAATATCCATATCATTATACAATGTTCTAATCATCTCAGCTCATCTTCCCTGCTCTTGGGAGTGAGTTTGGATATACATAGCTAGCCTTCATATTGTCTCTACCTTACAATTAGAGAAATAAAATCTAAGAAATTTTAGATAACCCACTCCAAATGGCATAGTTGTGACTCTTATTGTAGACTACCTACAATATTACACGGTCAATAAGTGTTGCTTCTGCTGGAAAGTTTGCTCTTTGAGTATACATACAATCCCTATTACCAGAATTAAATGATCAAACATAAAACAATCTTCTAGAAGTAATCTGACACAGGCAAAAACAAACACAGAGGAACACCGAAAATTCTTGCTCTGAAAAATGTAACCAGAGCAGGTGCTTCCTCATGGGCACTTTGCAAAAACACAGCCTATTTGAAAACGCTCATTACATTCCCTTTATTTCCCTACCCTCATTCCTTAATAATTAAGGAATCAAATGCATGGTGATGATAACAGGACCCCATGCCTTAAGTGACCATCCCCATCTGCTCCTCATTCCCCACCTGAAGCTATCATGTTCCTTTTAGGCCATCGCCTGGGACAGCTGGAAAGCTGAGAGCAAGCTCATAAATACGAGGTTTTGAAATGCAGCCAGACGGTTGCAAACACTGTAATGAACTGGGGGTATTTAACTCCTGGGGTATTGGCTTCCTTTCCTTCTGTGAAGACGTGTTTTCATGTTTGGTGCTCCTACCAAATCTTCAAAAGCCTGCAATAATGGTTTTTCCATTGAGGGTGAAGGAATGTCACATTTCCTCCTATTCACATTATCCTCCCAAAGCCTGAATAATGAAGGAAACTTGGGTCTCCTATCCATGTTATCTTATTGGTAGAAAACACACACACACACACACACACATTCCTAAATGCAACACATAATTATTCTTTTATATGGTTAATGATAAAAGTCAAAGGGATAAGTAAAAACCAAACAAGATTTGCTAATAGATTTGCTAATAGGTAACAGGGGGAAAGAAAAGTCATGGTATATTTTGAGCCTAGTAGCAAGGAGGTATGGGGTGGGGAGTTGATGGAGGGTGTATAAGGAGAATGTCTGACAAACTACAAAAGGAAAAGAGGAAAGGCATATAAAAGGGAAAACATTGTGATAGGAGAAAAGCGAGCCATCGGAAGTCATTTATGTGTAATTGTAGGAATAAGGCCTCCTTAATTGAGCAGACAACTCCTCTAATTATAAATCTCTAACCAAAAGGCTATGCAGACTTGTGTATTTTAAATAGTTCTGTAGCTTTCTATATTCACCTATCAGATAGGAGTAGCAGTGATCACGCATGTGTGAGCTTCAAAGGAGTTTTTGTGACAGACATCATTGGTTACCTCCCAAAAGGCACCCCACTCATCTTCCTCAGTAAAGATCTCAAACCGTATTTGTTATTGGATGACCACGAACTACCTGGCACTTTCTCCTATCCTGGGATGAAAGCTAATTAGTTTAAGCAATCATGGCCATTTTTTCTACTTGCCCGTTCTGAGTTAGGGCGTATGATGCAGCCAGACCTGGCCACTGATATTGGAGGAGACATCCCCTGGGGAGGCTGCAGTAAGCAACTTGCCCAGAGTATCACAGTTGTGGGTGGGTGAGCCAAAATTCAAACCCAGGGAGCCTGACAGTCTTCTTTTGAGAAAGGAATAAGAGAGACCAAGAGGTCATTTCTCTCTGACTCTATAGCAGATATTCTTAAATCAGAATATGAGAAAGAATACCTCAGAGAGCTTATTAAATGCAGATTCCAAAGCTCCACTTTAATTGTATTATTAAACTCTTTGGTCAGGGGTCAGGTTATTGTGATGCAGATGAACCTGAGATAAAACCATGAGACCCACTACTTAAAAGGCCTTACTAATTCTTGCTCTGTGAATGGAGCTGAGGAATGGGCAGTTCCTTAACCCTGTTGTGTACAGTGATTTATCATTCTGGCGAGTTGCATTAATTATTTATTCTTAGTACCCTGGAGATAAATGTATGATTTTTAAATGGTCTGTTTTTGGTGAATAATGTTAGATTTCTATCCCTTGTTTAGACACAATACGTACCAACTGCTTATTATTTACTTGTATGTGCTTGATGTAATTACTAGGGTAGTCATTAAAAATGCTAAAATAATTTGTTTATTCTTCTAGACAGTGCTATTCAGTAGGACTTTGGGAAGTGATGAAAATGTTCTATATCTGTGGTGTCCAGCACCAGGAGAAATTAGTCATGTGGGGCTATTGTGCACATTAATTGTACCTGGTAAGGGCAAGGAGCTAAATTTATAATTTTACTTGATTTTTAATTTATATATTAAATAGCCACTGTGTCTAGTGGCTATCCTATGAAGCTTTAGTGTAGTATGCATATGTGCACACGCAGGTGTCTTAGGAACTTAAACACTTATTTTATCTTATTGGCAAGTTTGGTTTGTAGAGTGGTCTGTGGCATGAATTTCACTTCTCTTGAAAATCTAACATGTGATTCTAAGTCATTGTGCTCATCAGAGTGAAGTGCTGTCTTCACAGCCTTGTCATTCCCAGAATTCCCCACCTCTGGGAGGCAATATAATCTCCACATCAGACACATTCATGGAAGCCAGCTTTACAGAATTCAGACAGACAATAGCCTGGCAGCCTGACATGCTCCCAGGAAACGGCCCACCTTTACTGAGAGAAGGGCTCATTCATTATTCTGAAAGATTAAGTACCAAATACCTCATTAGAGAAACTGCAAGCTGAGAAACAGATAACAGCTGGAAAAAAGGGGGAAAAAAGCCATTTGCAGATGAGAAAGTGGCGAAGGTAAGAACTAATTGGTTCTGTACTGAATGGGTCTGGCTTTCTTTCCCAGTCACCCAGGGCCACGTTTCGCCCTAAACTGGTGCCCATGAGTTTCCAGATTCTTGCTGTAGTAGCCAGGTAGGATTCACCATTCAAGCCCTAATGGAATTAGTAAGAATGACAGACTGCTCAATAAATCACATGCTGGTTTCTTCCATTCGAGTGAGAATTGACTGGCACAGATGATTGATTAGCATTGACAAAGCCATATGGGTTCATATTCCTTTTGTTCACACTTTCAGATAATTCAAATTGTACCCTCCTTACGTTCAGCATTGAGGGTGGTTGTTTTTTCTCCATAAGCATGGTTGGGGAATTTGGGGTGGGTATGGGGGGGAGGAAGGTTAGAAAATGCAAAACTTTGATTCTGAAGTCACACTGGCTGTGTGATGCTGGGAAAATAGTTAACCTTTAAGCCTGTGTTTTCTCATCTCTAAAAGAGTGTCTTCCTTGCAGGGGTAACATTGAGTAGTGTCTGGCTTTCAAGAATTGAGTCATCACCAATTATACAGTTTCTACACACCCTTCAAGCATTTCGAGCCTCACACACTTTGGATACAGTTTGGACTGTCTGGCACATAAATGTAAGGTGTGCTATCATTTCCTATTTAGTTCTGCTTCTCAGTTAGACTGTAAGCTCTCCTACAGGCAGGTACAAATTGTTGCAGTGTGAGAGCTTTACAATATCTTGTTCAACAGAACACAACTCACCCTTTGCCTTGGTCAGCAGAGCTTTTTTTTTTTTTAACCTCAGTCACAGTTGTTGGAGGAAAGTGTAAAAGGTGCTGAGACTATTAAGGAAATTGGCTCCTTGATAGGACTTGTCAAGATTCACATGGTTCAGCCTGGCCATCGTGGCTCAGTCGTTGAGCATTGACCCATGAACCTGAAGGTAGCGGTTCAATTCCTAGTCAGGGCCAATGCCCAGGTTGCAGGCTCCATCCTCAGTCGGGGGCATGCAGGAGGGAGCTGATCAATGACTCTCTTTCATCACTGATATTTCTATCTCTCCCTCTCCCCTCCTTTCTCTGAAGCCAACAAAAAAACATTTAACACATACATGGTTCAGGGTCAGGAGCTTGAAGTGGGATAGCAGGTTCAAATAAAGGGGTTCAGTACTGGGAGCCGTTAAGAAAAGCAGTGATCATTAAGACCTTCCTCCTTGGGCAATAAACCCTATTTCCTGGGCTCTAGGGCAGAATCTATGCACAGGAGGAGACAGGTCTAAGAAGAGCAAAGAGCAAAGTGGGGCACCTAAATGAAAATTTGATTTCAGAGCATAATTCTCATCACAACATAGCCCTAGAACACCTGACAGAATAACCATTTGAAATTCCAAGGTAACAGGAGTCCAATTTTAGGCAAATGAGGCAAGAGGGAGTGTGGATTGAGGACAAGGAAGGGCAGGTGGACTCGTGGCCCATGCTGATGTTTAGGCACTTGGAGAAGGGGAAAAAGAATCTACATTTGGCTGGAGTCTCTGTCCTAGGTCTAGATGGATAACTTCAGTCTAAGGTCCACCAGGTTGGAGGACAGAAGAAGCAAAGCAGCTGCCTGACACTGGATTTATGTTCTGCATCTTGGCGACTGACACAGGCTGTGGCAGAGCCTAGAGCCTAGAGGTGGAAAACTTCCTTGAGGATCACAGGCGTGAGTTGCTAGGTAAAGCAGATTCAGAATAATTCTGTTTTATAAAGGGCATGTTATCCTCAAGGAATGAATATGGGTCTCCTGGGTACCCATCGCCACTCCTTTTGCTGACCTTCCCCTGTTGTAAGGATTAGCCTGAGTCTAGTTGGCTGTCCTCACACAGAACAATGAACAATGAACAACCAGTGAGGTCATGCAACACAGCTGCTCAAGGTGCAACCACAGAGATAAAGTAGTAAATTAGGACCAGGAGACCAGTCATCCTCAGAGGCTGGGGAGGCTGACAATTGATGGCTGTCATTGCAGGCTTTGCGCCAGAAGACCCAGTGTCCCATGCACCGTGGAGAGCCCTGAGTCACAGCATCTCAAACTGACCTCCCTCCTATTTTCAAACCGCCTTCTTGTGATTTGAGATTCTACTTTGTCTAACCCCCCACTCTGTGCTGTGCTTGGATTTCGTCTGGTTTTGTTTTCTGACCCTATATTTTCCTCCAGGACTATCGGAGTTTTGAAAAGAAGCTTGCCTTTTCCTATCAACTTTCCTTCCCAAGTGCTGAAACCTATCTAATCCTGTAATGATACCTACCTTTCTGGCAATGTGAGAGTATGCAGCCGTAACTTACTCTCCCACTCAGTGCGCGTGCGCGCGCGCACACACACACACACACACACACACACACACACACACGCAGGTCCATTTTCCCCAGATGTGAATTTAACCACTTTGGTTCAATTCCTTTTTGACACTGTATTTGAGGCAGAGTTTTGCATGTTTTAATGTGGTTAAGAACATAGATTCTAGAATCAGAAAACGTAGGACAGAAATACAATTCCACTAGTTATGAGTTGGTGCTTAAATTTAAAAAAATTAAAAAAGCTGATTAAGCATTTGATTCTCTCCATCTCTCATGAAGAAAAGAATAACCTATGTCACTGTGAAGCTTAACACTCCCTAATACTTAGTGACTACTTAATGTTACTTCTGTTACTTAGTCTTATTAATATTATTATAACCTTTTCCCTATTATCTCCATTTTCAGAAGCCAGATAAGATCCTTGGTTTAATCTTTTCCTCATTGCTAGTTAATTTCCACCTTTAACAAATAGTTTCACCTCTATAACAACAAGCTCCTTTGGGTGAGAATGATTTCTTGTTTCTTAAGTGTCACCACCATCAAAGTGATTCATAGATGAACACATTTAAAAATTTAAAACTATTATATATGGCTTTTCAACACCATACCACCATCGTCAGATCCCACATTGGACATTTCTGTTTTGCAAATTTAACACACTCTTCTTTGATCCAAGGTAAAAAACAAAACCATAAAACAAAAAACAAACAGTTCAATGTTTAATTTCCCCAGTGATTTTTCTGGATAATTATCACTAGCTAAGTCATATTTACTATTTAGGGTGAGCAGTATTTTAGCTACATATTTTATAAGGATTTCCCTTAGATTGTTCATCTAACGCACTCATGTGGGTAAGATTTTATAATTTAGTTATTTATATATCAGGAAATGGAAACAAGTTAGCACATGATTTGCCTATGATCAAAAGTAAAATGAGATTGAGGTCATGATGGAAAAGTTGGGTCTTAGCCAGACTCGTCACACACTGGTCACCAAAGAGTTTCTAAATTATTGTTACAGCCCAGAATATGCAACCTGTTGCTTTGAGTAGGAGGGTAGAAAAAGACATCTTCTCAATAGTAAAATAAGAAACCAAAGACACTTAGATGATAATACTGAGTTTCCATGAAACGTTGCCCTCTCAATGAAACAGTGGCTCCTTACTTCCTCTGTGTTGACACAGCAACCTGGAGCCAGACTGTCACATGTTCTCCCAGTGGAATTCCCTCTATCCATCCACTGCCCTAATAAACTCAGCCAGTTCAATTTCCTCAAGATTCTCCTCAAGACCCTGAGGTGTCTTCCTTGGTTTTTGTTTTGTTTTGTTTTGTGTTTTATCTTGACACCCACTAGTGTTTGGCTGGGGAATTACTGAGCAACATTTCTTTCAACTTCTATTCCTGGATAGGCTCTGAGGATTCCATATAGGCTATTTCCATTCCTCTCTATGACATTCTACATTTTCTTTCTTGTTTCGCATTGCACCTATCCACAGAATCTCATTTCTCCTTTCTCTCCTGGACTAGCCCATCCCTGTTGAAGTCTTCTCTCCTTACTCCCTCTCTGAGCTCCCAGGACCTTTTTTATCTAAATTTGGGGAATGAGCTCTTGTTCTTAAAAGGTTGTATACCTTATGCTATTTCTTGTGTTTATTTTTGTTGTTATTGTCATTGTTTTAATCAATTGCATCTGAGGGCTACTGTAGAGCATAGGTGATCTTGCACAAATCCTCTGTTCTTAGAACCCAATGACACCGGCTAGGAGGGGCTTTAAAGTTCATTTTAATGGTGCCCCAGTACTTTAAAACTGCAGCCCTTTGGTTCAAACATAGAACCTTACAGTTGGCACAGACCAGAGTTTGGTAAACTGTTCATGGTAACCTATTCTGTTTGTCTTGTTTGCCCATTTCTATATAGAATTCCCAGAACTCTAAGGAGCAGAGTTTGAAATTCACTGAATGGCATTCTCATTTCATAAATGAAGAGGCAGTGTCTCAGAGAGAAATTTAGGTTACCTGCCCAAAGACGCAGAGCTTACACCTTGCACAGGGCTGGCAGATAAGTCAACCAGTGTAGGTACTAGTTAAATTGAATGTGTTGCTTGATTGCCAGTTGTCAAGTGGCAATTACCTAGGCTTCACTTCAAGAACCAAAAAACAAAAGGGAGTATTGATTTATATCAGGAAGAAAACGTGTACTATAACATGTATGAGACCTTTAGTGAGATATATTTGTGTGTGTTAATATTTTAAGATCTTTGGAATATAAGACAATGCATGCTTAGTTATTGCCAACAAACACCTGGGGAAGTTAGGAACCTGCATGAGGCAAGGCCATCTCACAATCTCCCTTGTTTGCGGCTATGCTTGCTGAATGCTCTCTACTTAACATCACTCACCCAGAGAGTCACTTAACCAAAAAAGATGAGAAATGGCCTTGCAAGTGGAAATCACATTTCTCAGAGATCAACAGCATTCTTGAAGGGGTCCTCTACTCTGAACCAAGTAGAACTACAGTGTGAATATTTGTTTGCCTCTTTGCAATGACTCTGAAGGAACTGAATATATATACTGTGTTCTTTATGATGAACTCAATCCTTGAAAAAACTAAGCAATCTGAAAAATTCTTAATATCCCATAAAATAAGACTATAATTTTTCCTTTGCTCATTTATACATTTAACAAAGTGCCACTTTATATTTAAAAGACAGTTTGTTCTATTTCAATATGTCCTCGCAACCTATAAGTCTGGTAGGTTTAAGAGGCTTGCATTGTAGATCCCAGGTAGCCATTGATTTTCTCCTTCTGAGAACTAGTAATTGAAATAAAAAGTTTAGGAGTCTCTTAATTATTAATAAAGCCACTTCTTGGTGGATGAAGAACTGAAGACATTCTATTTTAAATGTGACTCAGAACTCCACACTGCAAGCCATAATTGGGATTTTACTACCTATTTTATAGCCTATCACCTCCCTTTTTCTCACTTGCAAAGGAAAAAAGTCAACATAGTATGTGGGAGGGAATGTACCTGAAAAACAATCAAGTATCTTTTAAAAGATGATCCACATCCATGGAGCTCAAAGGTAACATGTGTGTTACACAGTACTGACCGCTCTAATGTAGAATGAGATTTTGCTTTCAAATGCAATACCGTATGCATTTTAAATAATATTTTTCACTAACATTTCCTTGCTTGTTATTTTTACTGGTATCGATCTTTACTTCTTCTCTGACCTTTCCTTAATATAAACACATCCCTCAAGAACATCTATTTATTGACTTAATTTAATTGAAAAACGATGAAAATATACACAATTCACACCTTCAAGTATGTGTGCCAACCACCATTTGGTCTTTAACTTGACAAAGAAGGAGAGCTTTGGATTTACTTACAAGGTGAATTTGATCTAATATTTCTATTTCTATGGTGCATATAGAATAGCAGTAATGGGCTACGCCACATTTTAGAGTGATATAGGTGAATCTGAGATGCTCCTAGGAACAAGCCCTCCTTTACTGGAAACAGGAGTGGGGGGAATTGGAGCTACCCAATAAAACATACATCCCGGCCAGTGTGCATCCCTGATCAGCCAGGCGTTTACCCTTGGATGCAGGTTTCCACTGGTGTGAGCACCCGCAGCCAGGCAGGGTATAACACAAGCTTATTTCCCAAGGTGCACTGATTTGAGGCATGGTGGTTTCAGGTTCATTTGTTTCTTCTTTGCTCCCTGTGTCTATTGGCCTCCCACCCTTTTCTTCTGTCTAACTTAATTATCTGTGGATTCTAGACCTTCTGATCCTGCTGGATTTCCAAGTGTCCCTTGGTCTAGATGTACTCTTGTCCTGAGAGTACTTGAGTTTGTCCTACCTTTGCCTGGAGACTTGAGATGATCTATTCTCCTGGAACCCATTGAGGATTCTCTGTCCCTGGAGGCTTCAGTGAAATTCATGGCACCAAAGACAACACTGAGAATTACCTTTAAATAATTAGAGATTAAAAATAATCCAAACAATCCTGTCTGGGTGGCTCAGTTGGTTGGAGTGCCGTCTCACACACCAAAAGGTTGCGGGTTGTGAGTTTGATTCTTGGTCAGGGCACATACTGAGGCTGTGGGTTCGATCCCTGTTTGGGGCACATATGGGAGGCAATCAATCCATGTTTCTCTCTTTCTCTCTCTTTCTTTTTCTCTCATCAATGAACATATCCTCAGGTGAAGAAAATATAAATAAATAAATAAATTAATTAATTAATTAAACAAATAATAAATACAGATAATCAAAACAATTAACTGCTTTGCCAATCACCACTTAGGCAATTTAATTTGAGTCTTTTGTTTTAATTTTAAAATTCCGATAAAATTTTTCTTGTTACTGTCTTAGGTGGTTGCTTTTTAAACATTGTAACCACATTGCATCACTGCATTGCACTTCAAAGACATAAAATGTTAAATCTTTTTATGAATCACTTACAATTTCATTTCATTTACTCAGGCTGAATTTAAATAAAAGAAATATGAAGTATACTTCAAAAATCTGATAAAATTATAATAATGGAAGAGCAATAGCTCTGACCACCCACATAATGAGACTTCAGCTCCCCAAAAACTTGGCTCAACACCTTTCAGTGTCAACCCAAAACTGAGATCTAATGAGGGCGCTGTCAGCCAGTCTGATTATGTGTTTCTTGTTTGATGACAAATCCGTTCATTTTGCAGCAACATTTCTGTTAATGTCCAATAATTTGGTTCTGAGACTGACTGACTTTAAAAATATTGTAATGCTATGAGGTGGTGAGTAAGATTGTTCTTCAGTAAGTAACCATTAACATACACTCTGTTCATCTAACCCTAAGAAGAAATTGCCAAGTCTGTTTAGTGAATCAGCAAATTCAGTCAATTAATATTTTTGGATACTAATTTGCTTTGTTTGCTTTACTGCAGACAACGGATTAGTAGAACATGTAGCTGATTTAAGTGAATCGATCGGTTATGTGTGTGTATAGACTATGTCTGATTTCAAGGACCAAATATATCAGGAAAACTGCTCTGAATAGAATACACTGCATACTTAATTTGGATTGTGTCAAAAATTTGTTGTATGATCCTGGAGAAGTCACCTGATGTTTTGGTTCCTTGTTCCTTACTGATATCATCCTTCATAATTTTATCACTGGAAAAATAAAAATAAAAATGAAATAACGACCTTGGCTTCACTTGTAAATGTTTATAATCACACCTATGAAACAGAGATGGAAATACTTTAGTTGACTGGGTATCACCAGGATTTTCTTAGGAAAGAAACTATTTTTTTAAAGTAAGATATTTTGATAAGACCTTGGGTCCAGAGGAAACACAAGGACATGGATGGCTCTAGAATCCTAGGCAATTAAAGCTACTCTGTATGATCAATCAATCAATCTGTATATTGGAGCAAAGGGGAAAACAGGAGGCGGAGAAGGGTGATATAGACAGAGGAGGAAGCTTCTGATGACAGGATAGACAAATAACTATTTACAAACAAAGATGCATATGATTTAATTTAAAGTGATTGCATTTCTGTGATGTAAACTCTTCCTCCTCTCTCCTCACTTCACTCTGCCCCAAACACATATTCCAGCAAAGACGACAGTACCGTCAAGTTCTAGTTCAGCAATGAGGTTAATATTGTGTAGGAGAACAGCTGGTATGGATATAAGTAGTTTCTGAGGGTTATGGTAGTTTTGAAAAATTAAATGTCAGAAAATACACTAAAATCTTAGGGAAGGTGTTGGTTGCCCACAGGCTGTGTGGGACTGAACACTATAAACTCATGTAGAAAACCCAACAACTCTATGAGCTAAGTAATTAACGATGACAGTTTTTCAGATAAGGACAGTGAGGCACAGATTTTAAGTAGCTTGCCTTATGTCACAGGGCAGAGCCAGGATCCAAACTTGGATACCTGGCCACCAAATTTATAGTCTACGTGATATTGATTCTCATAAAGTTTCCAGTTGGCATGATCTGAAAAGCATTTCAAAGGGCTGACAGACTAAAGTTAATAACTGCATGACAAAATTCTAAAACCATAAGGTGGTCAGTCCAATTGGGAGATAACTTTGGGGTCATCAAATTCTAGCCTGGCTCCTGCCTCTACTGACCTACTACTCTCTGCAGTGTCCCTGGGGACTGAATGAGGAAGGGATTCTGTCTCGCTAATTGAAAGTTTGCGAATCAGGCCCTTATAAAGGGAGTCAGGCAGGGAGCCAGGCATTTCAGAGTTCCAGCCTCAGTCCTATCCACCCAGGGACTGCTTCTTCTCATGTATAAAATGAAGAATTTGTATTAATGATTCCCAGGATAAGCAAAGCAAAATTGCACACTTCTCTCCATCGATTAGCCCAGACTATGTTCTCATTCAGTGGCGTCATAAAGCTCTCTTCACGTTCAAAAGAAGGTTTCAGCATGGGGACCTTTAACCTTTGGCGATCGTAAAACAACACATTCTAAGTGGAAGTATCTGTACTCTTTTCCATGTGGGGTAAAAGTGATTTTGCTCTATATTAAGGAGAAAGAGTCCTCTTCACCGAGCACAAAATACTAGTTCTGAATAGAACCAGAGACTTTTCTTGCTTTTTGGAGTGGCGTGTATGTTTGTAGAGGGATAGCATATACAATATTAAACAGATCTTGGGGGAACTTGCTTTTTAGATGACCTCTAAATTTAATTCCTTTGTATACTCACACAAAAGAAAAAAAATTAAAAATATTTTGTTTTCAAATTGAACCCATGTGAATAAATGTATTTAGTTTGCACATATTTATTTTTATTTTGGATTTTTGAGGCTTTATGTACAGTCTGTGTGGTTCTTGTACTCTGTTGCTTTTTATATACATATTATTGTCCAGGAATAAGAGTTCCTTTTTTGGTGTGATATTTGACATTGAGACTTAACCATCAGAATAAGATTTGTCACTGAAGGGGCTGGGCAAAGGAAACTATTGTTGTAAAGGCTCCAGATAAATCACTGATTTCCAAAAGTGTAATTGAAGTCTCTTGGGTTATAACATTAAGATACCCAAAAGGAAACAGAACAGTCTGTAAAAGTGGGTGTTTTGTGCCGCTTGTGAAATTCAGTGTGTGGATTCTGTAAATTTGAATATTTTTCTCACAGCTTTTTGCTTTAGCAAAGACATGGTTTGGTTTTTATTTTTCCCTGATGAATCTGTTTATACATTATCAAGCTGAATTTAACTTGGTTATTTTTTTGCTGACACATCTAACTTCTTTAATTGGATTTGTATTATTATTAATTTTTTTTTGGTCCTCACTAGTACTTGCAACACCTTCCAATTTAGTGTTGCTTCATGTTTTAATTAGTGTGTGGTTCCCTCCCTCTTCCAGGTCATTATTAAAGGTATTAAATAAAGCCACTTCTCCTAACTGCCGATGCTCTCCTCCTTAATGCCCTTCTCCACTTGGACACATTTCCATTTATCATTGCCCTCAGTTTACCACGATCCAAACAGATAATATAACTGCATTATTTTTAAAGTTTATTTATACAGTATTCTGTAAATGCACTTTTATTACATATTTTTGACCAGCCCACATGAATCATTACTAAAATCAAACCTAGTGGAAATCAGGACAAAGTCAGGGAATGAGACCCACCAGCTTAAAAGGTGTTGGTGTAATGGGTCTTTTTTGCAATGGTTGGGAGGTTTGAAACAGACAAGATTGATGGAGTTTGCATCTCAGGCACAGTAGATAATCTATAGGGCTGGAACAATCACTTCTGATTCCTAAAGGCTGGAAAAATGCATGAATGGATAGACAGACATGTTTATTATTCCCAATAAATGCTCTGGGTCTGACAATTTTTCTTAGTTTAATGTATGAATTTCATTTCATAACAGCAATAAGACACTCCAGGCTGTGCATTTGTTAGGGATTATTGCACTTCTTGGGTGGTTTAAGTCATTCTGCCTTTAGTCTTATGCCATATAACATGACCCAAGGCACCTTATAAATAGCAGAGCAATGCACTGCCTGTCATGTGTTATAGCTTGAATAGCCTTGTAAAGGGACATGGATTATAGAGGTATGATAATAACTATAAAACAGGAGTGGTAATTTAAGTGCCTGTGTTGGATAATCTGTATGATTAGTATTTTTTTATTTGGGTCTTTTGTGTTTCATTCTATTTAGAATTCTCATTTACTGAAATCGCTGCTCAACAATACAATGTGCTAATGGGGTTGAAGGTAATTCGAGATCTAATTTAATATTTTAAACCTTTTCATTGTTTTGTTTACCAATTAGCTGTCAGAGGGTAGGCTGGAATTAGCTGACTTACATGGCAGCTGGCAGCCTCATTGGCTCAGGGATCACAGGTTACCACCATAAATTACAGCAAGTACTCGGAGGGCTGAATTCTTCAACTCCATGTAAAGTACTTGCACAAAGAGGACACCTAAATATCTCAGTACCGCAACTGAAAGAGCAAATGAGCACTATTTGTGTTTTAAACCTAAAGTTGTAAATTTATGACATATAAACATTAGGCCAAATGAGTATTTGACATTTATATGTATATGTCTTTATTGATTTCAGAGAGAGAAAGGGAGAGGGAGAGAGAAAAACGTCAATGATGAGAGTCACTGATTGGCTGCCTCCTGCAAGCCCCCTACTGGGGATCAAGCCCGCAGCCCAGGCATGTGCCCTGACCAGGAACCAAACCTCCATCTCCTGGATCATGGGTCAGCCACTGAGCCATGCTGGCCGGGCACTATTTGGCATTTTGTTAATCAGCATTGTGCTATGTCAGGTGCATATTTTTTGTTGTTTTTTTATTACATCTAGATGTTTGACATAATGGTATCAAAACTTATCCAAATATTTGTTGTTGTTGTTGTTTTCAATCATTTATTATGAAGGAAATAATGACAAATTTAACTGTCAAGAGTCTGGCTAGGGTTAATGAGGGAAACATAGATTAATCAATATTGGGATAAGGTCTCTGGGTTTTTATGCTTCCTCATTAGCTGACTTGGACTACACACCACCTGCAGCTTAGCATGCACTATTTTCCTCATCACGTCAATGGGAAAACTATTATCTTAGTGTGTACTTAAAAGGGCAATGGATCTGTTTGTGTGTCTGCCTGTCTGCCTGTCTATCGAATCTATCTGCCTACCTACTGACCCACTTACCAACAGACCAACCTAACTACTACCTATCTAAGCATGATACATGAAGGATTATGGAAGATAACCTATACCACACCCTGCCTAGAGCCACTGGCCCCCATGACCTCAACTGTCACTTCATTTGAGGAAAGATATTTATTCCCCACATCTTCTCATCTTGCATAAAATAATATAGCTATATCATAAAATTTCTGAATTATAGCAACGGAAGAAGTCCTAAGAGTTTTCCAAAATAAGCTTTCATCCATGTAGCAATTCTCATCATAGCATGCTGTGTGGATGACCATTTCCTCCCGTAAGGGATTTCCACAATTGGAGAGCTGAGGCTATACTTTTTGCAAGTTATATCAAAACTTTCCTCTTTATGATCTCTTCACATTGGTCGAGGTCTAGCCTTCTATGCCAACATGAAGAAAAAAATGCTGTTCAGCTTCTGAGTCTAAATTCCTAGGAAGAATGAATACTCAATATTTCACTTTTTAAAGTTACTTTTAAACCCAGATAGACAGTTCTATAAGGCACATTGCTAATTGCAGTATGTATGTTTAATGATGAAATTCTGTGGTGACTGTAGAATGTTCTGCAAAGAAGTTTATAGATTAAATTTTTCCATGTTTCACTCAGTGAAAGAAGAAAGACAGATAACATTGACAATAGCCTCCATTTAAATTCCTGTAATAGATCTAATATGGCACTCTGTAGCATTTTGCAGAGCTGTTCTTTTTATATTATCAGGATATGAGTAGTTACTTTTTAACAAAAGAGTAGGATTGAAAGAGTATAATAAAAAAGAACAAGTACCTTGGTATTAATTTTTATAATATTTCACCCTGGTAATATATAGACCATCATGCATATTATTAGATCAAGATTTATAGTTTTCTTTCCCCTTTATTGCTCTTAGAAATTGCAAACCTCCTGAGGGCTAAAACCAGGCCTAATTACTAATTTTAGGAACTATAATATGTCTGCCAACAAAAAAGCTATATTCCATGGATGCTAGATAAAATTAGCTATTGATTAATAAACTTTTCTTCCATAGTATCCTTAATACCCAGCTTAAATGCAATTTCCACTCTACCTTCTGGCCACACCTCCATTCCACCAAGGCTTTCTTCAGCTTACTAGAGCCCTAAGTCATTTTTTTCTTTATGTTTTGTTTTGTAATAATGGACTAGCCATTGTTACCAATTATGTATATGTTGCATTGTGCAGTAATTACATGGTCACATTGAACTATTTTTCTATGTTTTATATAATGATTTAATGTTTTACTTATTTGTCTTTATTGACCAGTGGAGCTTTATGCCACCAACTGTAGGACTGTTCTTTCAGACCCTTGCATTCTCTCAGTAACTTGCACTGAGCTAGCCCCATGGCAAAAACACAGGCTCTATTTGCACATTTTAATCTGTTAATAGGTGGCTTCTTTAATTATTTCCAGCATCCAGACCATCCTACCTTACTGGAGGGGGGAAAAGGGGTAGTCCATGTTAGAAAAATGACAACTCACATACAGTCTCCTGTGTGGTTAGAACTCAGTATGAATGAGGTGAGATGGAATGTGCTTTATCATTAAAGTCTCGTTTCAGGAACTGCACAATGACAGCTCAAAGTTTCCCCCCCCACACATATATATTTGAATGCTCAGAAAAGATAAGAAAGCCTGAAGAAGAACAGATGTGTTAGAAGTGTGAAATGGATTAACATCAAAGCCCCCTGGGAAAAATCCGAAACATGAAATGCAGGCTCCTGACTGACAAGAGCTATTCAGGGAGCGTTCAAAGCCCGGCAGTGCACTTCAGGCGGCGTCTCTCCCCGAGAAAGATGGGGCCTGCTTCATACATAGGCAGAGAAAGGAGCCACAGATGCGTTTGATATGAAGAGTAGTGGGAAGAACCCCTCATATAAAATCCCACTCACCTATCACAATGATCCAAATGTGCACTATTTATGACTAGTTCGCCTGGTCTTTAGAGGCTGAAAAATGCTAAGTCCCCACCGTCTCTTGTAGCTTTACCATGACCTCACAGATTTTAAAGAATCATTCAATAGTACAAGCCAGGGACTAGAAACTATACTATCCTTTTCAACGCTTTCAGACAGGTTATTTGTGAATAACAATATTTTGGGAAACGGTCCATTTTATTTTAAAAGCGTGTACCTGGTCATTTTACAAAATCTACAGCTAAATTCAGTGAAAGCTTAGATCCAGAAATCTGTAGTAGAGCTGGAGTCTTAAAAATAAAACAAAATGTGGGAGAAATGACTTTGGAATTAGAGAGGGTTCTAATTAAAGATTGTTCAGCCCATTATTATAGATCTTAAAATGGAGTCATCACCTTACTTTATGACTGTACTTTAAGTAGCAGCCCCAGAAATCATTGCCATGTATCTGCAGAGTAATTACACCTCTGATTCTTGTCAAAATTTCAGTGAAACACATATAAACAAAAACATCCCCTGGGTACTTGACCTTGCAGCCCAGAGAGGGACATATTCAAAGTTGTGACAAGCCTTCCTTTAAAGTTTGATATTTGATTAGATTTACACTTGTCAAATGAGATGATTCTGTTTTCTGACAAATGAAAGTAATTTCTTGTTTCTCTGGAACACTGGAAGATTGTGAACAGTATCTATCTACTTCTAAGAATCATGAGTATCCCAACTCATCTCAGACCTCACATCCACTAAGGAAAAGAAATCTCAATATTTTATACACAATACATATTAAATAATGAACTGAGAGAGTCAACAAATACTTATTAAGAGTCTATGATGTTACAGGAAATGTGGGAATACAAAACAGAACAAAAAAATTAATCATGACCTATGAGGTTCATACCATGTAATTATGTATCCAAATCAATCAGGTACATTTATTATAGTCTGCTTTGTTATTCTTGGCTACCTCTTCCCTTTGTATATAACCTGTCTCCCCACCAAGTTTTAATTATATTGAGGTAAATATGGAGTGGCAGTTAACAGTCAGTCTGCAGAGTTAACTATATATGGGTTCAAATCCTAGGATTTCCATTTCATGGCTTTGGCAATCTTTAGCAATGCCTCCATTGCTCTGTTCCTAATAGCTCGATTCTTCACTTTTCTCAATTGCAAAACGAGGAAAAATATAGATTGCTTCATTTACATTGAAAATCAAGTAGAGTAATTGGCATAAACAACTTAGCACGGTGCTGGGAAAAAAGTTGTTCAATGGTGTTACTGCTGATGGTAGATACTATAGCTTCCTCCCTCTGTTCAGTCTTCTGGTAGACACCTAGTGCAGGTCCATTGATTAATTTTGATGTACTTGTAACTAAATTGTTTGGAATGCATAGTGAGAGAGAAAAAAACAACCTAAACACTTACAAAATATATAAAACTGGCTCTACAAGTGGTTGTCAAGATGATACAACCTGAAATGCACAAAGATGTACAGGTTTCTACTTTCATTGCTCTGCATTTGTCTCCTGGAAATCTGGTATTTTCATAATCTTTCAAGATAAGGATTTTTTCTATCTCTATCTACTTTTTAAAAGTAGATATACTGAGACATGTAACTTATTAATTTATTAACTTTTTCTATAACTTAGTTTGTTGAAGTAATCATCTGAGTTTAAAAATCTCTCATTGAATCCCTCAGGTACAGAAACTACCTTATTCATATTTATATTCACAGTACATAGAAGGGTATACTAATTGGCATCTAATATTTATGTTAGTGGATAAACGTATAAATCCATGCATGGATAAGAAAGATTTCTTTCACAAGCAAAGTGTGTGTTAAGTTTCAAGGTGTGTTTGTGTTCACGGTGGGTGATTTGTGGCTTAAGGAAGGGGCTGCTGAGTTGGTAATGAGGTCAGAACTCAGGTGAATGAAGCAGAGAAGACTGAAAAACATTATTCCTACATTACTTTTTTTTTTTATTCTAGACCTCTCCCTAGCGTTACGACATCAAAGAGCCATTTGGCCAGATTGTGACTAAGGTCTGTCACAACCTACAAAAGAAAATATTGGTTTTATTTGGGTGAAAAATAGGGGAAGAATTTCTCTTCTAGGCCAGAGGGGTTCTTTTCCACTAGAGGCATTATTGTGCCCTGGAGCAAGTGCCATGGGAGTTTCAATTGCTCATTTCCTAAGGGGAAAAAAGAGAAATAGAAGAAACCAATAGAAGAGAGTTATTAGCTAAGTATAAATATTACCAGAAGGTAAAACTTAGAGCTATAGCAAATATTTGATCTTGAAATTTTATCTCAAAATTTTTGAAGGAAAATGAAAAGAAATCTGAACAGCTTTCATCCCTCTCTGAGTGAAAAATCTGGTGTGTGTGTGTGTGTGTGTGTGATTATAATCAAAACATGGCTCCTTTGACTAGCCTTGGTTGTCTGCCTGAGGCTATTGTTTGGTGTTTACCTAATATCTTCTAAACTGTTCATCATTTTCCTACCAACTCTTCCTTTATAAGGGAAGTTATCTTCTCAAGAACCAAAAGTTTGGATTAGGAGCTTATGCTTTGATGCTCATGATGAGGGTTAGGCTGGGCAGTGAGGTGGAGCGTCTTTGCCTCTAGCTGTGGAGAGAGGATGGCTGAGACCAGAAGAAGAGCACAATGAGCAACTCTACGCATTTAAATCACTGTAATTTTTTATGTTACATGGTTCACATACCAGAAATTTACTACTTACATTTGTTTTTTTGTTGTTTTTGTTTGTTGGGTTGCCATGAGAGGTCACTTTATTAATTGATTGATAATTGATTGATTTTTTTTACTACTTACATTTGAATAAATCAGAAAATATATTGAACAATTAATATTCTACCTATTAAGGACTTTTATTGACTTGATGAGAAAAAGGAGAAAGGAAGGAAGAAGCAGTGATAGAGATTAGTTGGTTACAACTTGGGCCAGAAAATGACTAGAAAGATTTGACAGGCAAGAAGACCAGAAAATAAAAAAGATGTCATCAAGAGTCAATAAACGGAAACTCAAATAATTAGGTGTCCATATTGAAAATATATGACGTGACCAATGAGTAAATATTTCAGCATCTAGAAGGAGAAAATGCCTTGGAAAGTTTGGTGAGTGGTGGTAAGTAGATATTGAAGTGGCTATACAGTAGGAAACAGAGAGGCCCACTAGTAGAAAAGAGATTCTAGAACCCAGCAATGCAGCCAATTTCAGGAAAATACTGTTGACATTTAAGACATGAGTTTCAAAGTGTGGTTCAAACTGTGAGTACCAAACAAGAAGCTTACTGAGTTATTAAAATTGGACACACAATGGGAGTTGTTATGAGGCATTAAATAAGAAATCAATTGCTGAAACAGGTGCAAAACCACACTAATTTAATAACTTAGCCACAGGCTTGTAGATTCACCCATTTTTTTTAATAATATGTTTTCATTGATTTTTAGAGAGAGAAAGGGATAGAGAGAGAGAGCTAGAAACATCAATGAGATAGAAACATCGATTGGCTTCCTCTTTCACACCTCCTACTGGGGATCGAGCCCAAAACCTGGGCATGTGCCCTGACTGAGAATTGAACCAGTGACCTCTTGGTCCATGGGACGGTGCTCAATCCACTGAGCCACACCAGCTGGTGGATTCACCAGTTTTTATATGTCATTTTCCTATGGATCAAGAAGTCCTGCTCTTTGTAATGAATTAGTGAATTCAGCCTGTAGATATGGATTTGCGGTTTTCTGGATAGAGATTCTTGTGACTCAGTAAAGCACTTATGCCAAAGAGAGGCATCTTACAACAACAGCCTTCTAGAGAACATCCTGTCAGGGGAGGCTATCAAACCAGGCTCTAAGTTCACAAAGTAATTGTTAAGAAATCCACACATGAAAGCTATGACTTTAAACATATTTACATCTCTCTGTCTCTCTCTATCTCTCTTTATCTCTCTATATATTCAAAATGCCCATTCAACTTAAAGAAAGATAAGCCTATACAACAAATAGAGGGTGTGTCTATGAGAGAGGTGGGTGGACAGAAGTAAAAAGGATGTTATTTAAAAATATGATTCCAAATGTGGTAACTGACAGCTATCACAAGCACTTGACAGGAGACTGCATTGTTGTTGTACAGAACAATGAACAGTGATGATTTTGTTCCCTTCTGTTTTATGTGCTTTAAAAGGCAGAGAAGCTAATAAAATTATTAAGGAAGTTTCCTAGACAACATGGTTACATGTTAGAAGATGGGGTAGGGGAGGCCATCCACAAACTCCAGTTATCTGATAAAACTTCTTGGGTACAACACTTCATTTCCAGGAGGTTCTGGATACAAGGGAGGCAGGATAGAGCTCTAGGAATGAGTAGCACAATAAATGAGAAATCAAAAGTCTTAGCATTATTGGAAAAGCAAAGTAGTGACATGTCAAGCAGTATTCCTCAACATGGCCTCTCTGAATGAAGAAATGGATAGTGAAATTGGGCCTGACAATTCTTGACCCTGTAGTCTTTCTTCAGTTTCCACACGAATGGCTGTAAAGTCTAGAAGTCTCCTTCTTTGTAGAGGTTGCTGCTCAACAGAAATTCACTTAAGCCTTGGATACTGGGGGTTTTAATCTGTTTATTTGAAGATTGGAATTTTCTGCCCATTATTGATCCCTGCCACTCTGATGAACAACATGTCTGACACAAGTCAGTTTATAAAATAGATCATATTTTTTATTCATTAACTGGCACTTCATGTATTTTCCAAAATCTGGCCTGAGCTTTGTAGCATTTCCATGGCAGTGGCACCTGCCCAGTGAGAGATTACATGTTAGGTGTATAGTGTGCATCTGCCAGAAAAGAAATTGACTGCTGATAATATCCACCTGCTAGTCTCAGAAAGTTACTTTTCCCTACTTTTGAAAAAATGAGCATAGTCCCAGGGTAATTTTCTTTAATACTTCTGCATCTAACAAATAGATTTGTTTTGTAATGTTTGCTATTTGTTAGGTTACACACATGTCCCTGCTTGGGGAAACACAGTAGAAAAATGGTGAAACATCATAGAAATGTAGGTAATGCTACAGTAACATCTTCAAGGCATTTAAAATTAATCTCTGTATCTAAAATATGGGAAGGAGAGATGATCCAATTTTTGAATGTCAGTAAATTACTAGATGTTTCCCTATGTGATAATGTACATTATCTCATTTAACACACACAGAAGGCCTGTGAGGTACACATGATTTCGAGTTTTACGGTTGAGAAAGCTGAACTGCATTTGTATTATAGTAAATAATTTTCAGGACTAGGATAAGAAGCCCATTCATGGGTCTCTAAAGTCGAATATTTTCCAACAAATTAATGTTATCTCTGTAATAACGACATATATTTGCTTGGAAATGTATACAACAATAGCCTAATAATAAAACTGCTAACAGTTATCAGTATTTAACATGTCGTAGGCCCATTTCAAGTATAATCCCATGTAATCATCGAAATGATTGTTTGAAACAAAAGCATTAGTATTCCTCTTTTAAAGAAAAAGAAGATGAGACGAAGAGAAGGTATGTAATTTGCAAAACTTTGCACAAATGTTAGTGATGAGCAGGTATTTAACCCCACATCTCACTCCAAAGTTTACAGACATAATAGCTGTGATAAGTGCTTAACTATGGTAAGTGCTTCCACATTTATTATTTTATCTGGGCCTATAAAACTTTATGAGGGGGTAGAGCTAGCATCCGCTCACTTTACAGGCGGTGAAATGGAGGGTTCGCCTTGCAGAGAGCTGGTAGGTGGCAGGGAAACATCTTAAGCTTGGATCTTGAGACCTCAGTGCACGCACTTGTTATGATACTTATCTAAAGTATAGGAAGTCACATGATTTTTGTGTAATGGAGATAGCATGACGTGTGACTTTTGTGAAAGATGATGTAAAGTTCCACGCTCTGTTCCACAACTTGCACATGCAAGGCACACTGGACATCACGGAGAGAATGGAAAAGGATTCAAGTAAGTGTTTTCATCTCCTTACACTTGATTTCTCAGCCAGCCATATCAGCCTAATAAGAGCCACCTCACAGACCTACTGCTAAAGGCAGGTGAGCTCATACCTGTGAATGTTCGCCTCCAGCCTTGGTTCAGCAAACTGTGAGGGCTTAACACTATTTTAGAATAAGTAAAACACAACTGTTGCCCTCAAGCCACTTACAGTCCGGTTGGGGGGTAAAAATATTGCTCTGTAATAGCAAAAAATGAAAAGTGTGTGGAAATAAATATGAGTGAAGGATAGTATTATCAGACCAACTTTAGGAGGAGATGCTGAATTGACTTCAGGGATCAGCTTTGCAATTGAGGAAAGGGATTACAGGTGATGAGAATGATTTCACCCTGTGATCTCTGTGCTTTTCTTAATCGGCCACCTGGGAAAAAGGTCTCCAGGCTGCATTCTTTTGTGGCACCTCCTATCGGCATAAACAGAATAGCTGGCTTCCTCCTTAGTGCCCGAAGCTCACCATTCAGCATTAATTTTTTGAGTCCATTTTTCAGACCTCTGGGAATCTACTGTAAAAGTGCACAAACTTACAAAAAGAGAAATACTATAAATTCTTACCTAGCATTCACATTTTTACATGTATAAAATTCTCATATTATTCCTTTAAAAGCTAACTGAAAGCCTAAATGGAAATGTTTAAAAGAAACAATGAGAGAGCAGAGCAGAAGGCTACTAGCCCTGGCTGACAGTCCTGGTAAAGCCTTCCTGACAGCAGGGGACATTAGGATGGCACTGGGTATTCATTGGAAAGAGAACCCAAACGCATCCTGGTGGCAGTGCAATACTGTCTCATTCTCCAGCGTATATATGAGCCCCATCAACGGCCTTGTCTCCGGAGACACAGTATTTGCTCAGAAAACACATAGACTATGAGGGACAGGAAACAACAGACGCAGTTCCCATGAGCCCAACTTCCCTGCCATCCACGAACATCATTTCCACTGTTCTCATACCCCAAGCAATTCTCATTCATATAGTTCTTCTTTGTTTTGGCTTAAATAAGAGCAAAGTTTGTATGCTCAAGTTTGCTGACATCTTGAAAGCAGAGAGCTGGGTTTTTCCTAAGGGCTCACAAAACAGAGGCTGTTGGTATTAAAGGTTCACATCACCTCAACACTTCCCTTTTCCAAGCTGACCAGATTTCAAGTAGAAGTATACCAGCGACTATTTGCCTCAGGGTTTTCTGTGCCCACAGGAGTCCACTCGGTCCTGTGAGCAAGGTGCAGTTGAGTTAATGCCTCCTGTTAGGATGCCCTTAAGCAAGGGGCTGATGTGAAGTTATGGATAAAGAGCCTGGCCATCACCTTGGGTAGGATATTTCCGAGACCAGTTCTATAAACCGACTCCCAGTGTTTTCCACTGGAATGTTGCTCAAGCTGCCCAAAGTAGTAGCATGCTTAATAACACGCCAGGTATTGGCTTTGTCTTCTTTCCTTCCCCTTCCCTTTCCTTAATGGAGGTTCCTGGGGTCGCCTCCCATAAAAGCTATTTGCACTTGAATCATCATGTCAGAAAAACATCCTACCTATTATAGGATTTCATATAAAATGGGTGAAATGTGCACCACGGGTTTCTTTTCAAGTCCTGGCACACTCTTTGTGAAACGTAGTAACACGACTTCATAGCATTTCATAGTTTAAAAAAACACCCTTTAAAGTCACTTTAAATAACACTGAATTTCTACCCAAAGAAGCCAAGTAAGAAACCCATTAATAGCAATGCTTTGCTCTTGTGCATAATTTTGCACTTTTTAAAGCACTTTCCCGTATTTAATCATATTTGATCCTCATGACAACCCTAGAAAAAAATGTAGGGCAAATGTTAGCTTGAGGGACAATGTGGAATGGTGGAAACAGCTCTCTGAACTGGGAATCTAGAAGCCTGAATCTGTCAGTAATTAGCAGTACAACCACGGGCAATGCTGCCTTAACCCTCTCTGGGCCTCAGGATGCTCATCTTGGCATGAGGGGCTAGTCTGGGATTCCTAAGATTGTTGCAACTATTAACATTCTATGAGTCCCAAAAGACAGAGAGAGAGGGTAGAGTATGTGGTGTGAGATAACTTCCTTAGAGTTAGACAGTGGTCAGCAGCTGAACCAGGGCTCCAAGTAAGATCTAGTAACTTTAGAGAAAGGGTTCATTAAGTAGTGAATGCTATGCAGCACTGACGAAGAACCTCTCATACTAGGCATTGAGAAAGATTGTGTACCACACACTACCATGAGACCTGAACAAATCCTGCCAGGTATGTTTTAATCCCAATTGACAGATTAGGAACCCTAGACTCCAAGTGTTTGTATCACTTGGCCTAGGTCGCCAGATATCAATGGAGCTACTGATATTTACACCACTTACTGATTCCAAAAATGTCCTCCTCTAATGAACAAGTGGCTTTGTTTTTCAAAGTATGTCACAAGAGCAATCAAGAATATTATGCCTGGCTGGTATGGCTCAGTTGGTTGAAGAGTCCTCCCATACACTGAAATGTTGTGGGTTTGATTCCCGGTTAGGGCACGTACCCAGATTGTGGGTTTGTAACTCATTGATGTTTCTCTCTCGTATTGATGTGGGGGTTTTTCTCTCTCTTTCTCCATTCCTCTCTCTCTAAAATCAATCAATAAAAAATTAAAATAATGACAGAATATTATGACACATTAGAAGTTTGATATTAATGGGTTCAAACCATGAGTCCTCTGATTATATTTTTTCATCTATAAAATGGACATAATTACTCCCTTAGGGTTTTTGAGGGGATTAAAAAGTAATAAAGAATTAGTCTTTGGAATATGATTTTTGCTGAGTATATGTTACTCTTCTTTCCTACTCCCTGCTAATTGTCCACCAAATTAGTAACCCTAGCTTCCTACAAAGGCCATAGTGGCAGCTTAATAGACCTGAAATCTGCCTCTTTCCAAAAAACACACATGGGGGAAGCTGGGAGGTTGGGTGGTACATGGGAAACATGACTATCTTGCCAATTTATTTTTTCCTGTCCTCTCTCTTTCATGATCTAGCCTATTAAGTTTGTGAAAATGTCTACCTCCATTTATTGTCCCAGGATTCTTATTATATTTAACTGTTTTGCGTTGCCTACTCTTCTCAACTTTTTAACACTGAGCTTGAGTGTGTTCCAAAACATACATGCATCTGTAGGAATTGGGTATGAAGGAGATTATTTCACTCAGTTTCAGATTCTGCTATTGAGTGATTCATAACTAGTGGACTATGACTGTACCATAAGGCTACTGAGACATGTTGCATATACCAGGGAAATTATATAATAATTATAGTTTAGCTTAAATAACATCAGAAAAAGTTTAATTAAGACTTTTAATTAATAGTTGAAACATTAATCAATCAATAATTATAGAAATGATTATAGGGTATAATTGAGCTTAATTGGAGGGGGCTGATTAATGATCAGAATAAAACTTTCAGATTCCCTGTCTTGAAAGTATTCAGAAATGATGGATTTTGGCTCATAGAAGTAAAAAGAAATGCCAGGATTGTAGATGATATGTCCTTGGCAAGTAGGCCATGAAAGGGAAAACACATGATTGAAGTAAAAGAAATTATTCTATTTTTCAGCTTGAACATCATTGTACTGCTAATTTTTACAACTTTGAGATTAATAGAGAAAATATGCATCTGAGGAAGTCTATAGAAAAAAGAAAAAGAAAAAAGAAATTGCTCAAGACAGTTTTCTTTGAAAGCTAATTTCTCAGGGGTGTTCTTTCCATCTCCAAGGGCAAAATGATTGTGTGAATTCAAATGGCATTCTTATCAGAGCATCATAGGAATAGATTTGGTAGAGGATCAGACATCTCAAGGAGACAGTCCCTGTTTATAGAATGATGACCCCTCTCACTTCTGCCTGATCTGTTATAATCAAGTCCAAGTGGCTACTGGGACCAATATCAATTGTACCTGAAGATGGTTCAATTCTCTTTGGAAAACAGGTAGGTGATCTCATTTCAAGGTCATCTAACTGATGAGGCTGAATTCCACATTGCACAGCCCAGATGGAGATGTATACGCTCAGAGGATGGGGAGGAGGAGTTGTTTTTCTGAGTAGATGGCACCACATTATTGATCCCACACACCATTCCTAGAAAAGAGGCCAAATATTGTCCCAATGTATCTAAATACACGCATGCTTAGTCATACAGGAAGAGAACCTCACACAGTATTTTCAAAAGTCTTTCAGCCCACCAGAAAATTTATTTTGGCTACAAATTGGGAATTGACTGCTCCCACATTTACCAATGACTTATACCCAGTTCCTTTTGTTCCCCCTCTAACTTACATGTGTCCTCTCAACCTAAACACAATCCCAGCCGTGGCAAGGGTTCTGTACGCAAAATTATTTAACTAAGAAATTCATGAATTTAATCAATAAGAATGTTTATACTGATTACCAATGTATTTGTCCAAACATATACTGGTCACTGGGGTAGATGCAAGGGAAAGATTTTGTATCCCTGACTTTAACTTCTGTAAAGTTAATATTCATTATTAACTAAGGGAATGATGTAATAATAAGAGCAAGGGAATGAAAGCCTAGCACTAATTCACCCGTAGTTGCTGTTTGGTTTTGGTTAAGTTATCTAAACTCTATTGACTTCAGTTACTGCATCTGTAAAAAAAAAAAAAAAAAAAGCATTTTTCTGATTTTCCCCATAGTTCATTAACCCATTGCAATAACGCAATGTAATTCTGACACTATCTGGAGTTAGTGCAGACTTCACAAGTTAAGGGCAAAAACCTCCAACAAGGCTGCCATCACTTCAGACTCTAATCACAAGTTTGGGGTTCCCAGGCCACTCACACTTCTGACCAACTGGTGACAAATTTGGCAGTTACCACCTGACATTCGATAATTCACTAGACCAACTTTATAAAAATACTAACAATAACAGTTTATTATAAAGGATAAAAAGCAGGACAAGACAATGAGAGACCCATAAGGTGGGGTCTAGAATGTTCCTGAATATGGGGCTTCCATCTCTTCTCTCCATGAAATCAGGGAATATCGCCCTCGGGCATATCAATGTGTTCACATACTAGGAAGCTCACTTGAGTCTCAGTGTTCAGAGGTTTTACTGGTGTTTTCTTATAGAAGCATGATTGATTCAATCACTGGCCATGTGCTTGAACTCAAGCTTCAGCCCTTTGTACCTCTCTAGAGGTTGAGTGATTGGGTTGATATCATGTGGTTTAGGCCCCACTCTGTAATAATGTGGTTGGTTTTTCCAGTATCTCCAGCTCCCATGTGAACAATATAAAAGCTCATTATGAGTTACCTGGTTAGCATAAACTCAGGTGTGGCCCCAGGGTCACACCGTGAATAACAAAGATACCCTATCCCTTACAAAAATTCCAAGAAAATTCCTTCTCAGAGACCTAGGAAAATGACCAGATAATCTTTTTTATTATACAACACTATTGATTGTTGTGTTAAGTAAACAAGATAACATATGTAATGGTGTTTTGTTACTTTAAATTATTAGGCAAAACTAATGTCATAATTTATTGCTAGAAAATGAGACCAATGAAAATTCTATTTTATTCACTGTGATACTATATCACAGTTTCAGGAGACAAATGTCACTGCTGGCTTCAGCAGTCAGGATAATTTTCATAGCTGAGATAGAAGTTAAGTTTGGTTTTGAGGGATAAATATAATTTGTTAGAAATACAAGACTCCTTCTATTCCATGCACACTGTTGATACAGTCAAAATAATTCAAAAAATAATAAAAATAGGCTTGGTGACTGCTCTTTTCACCTTTTGATATATTGTTTTAATGCTTTGTGAAACACAGCTCAAGAACCTAAGCATTTTCCTTCAAATGCCCATAAAAATCATCTTATAAGGGAAGGAGAGGAGGGACAACCACTATACAGAGTCTCCATTTCCTTCCTCTGTGTATATTTGGGCCTACAGAGCACCGACTGTTGTAATACCCATATTACGGGAAAGCTTGGTCCTATTCTTATCTCTATTAATTTCCAATTTGATCAATTTATACGAGATACTCACCCTCTCAGAAACCTAATTGAGGATACTAGCTGCCCTATCTACCTCACAACATTATTTTAAGATCCAAAAGTGCTTTAGAAATTTAACACACCATCGTAGTTTAGAATTAAGTTCAAAGTTAGAAATTTGAAAAAAGTTGAAAACAAAAAATACATTTTTATGGTATTGCTGTCCCTTTCAGCAAACACTCCTGCTGCTCCATGAGAAGTTCTAGTCATTCAACTTATTGTTAGGAAGTTCTAAAATATATATTGGGGTCTATTTTGCAGTTTGTTACATAGCAAATGAGAGAGCAGACTAAGGAAATACAACACAGGAAATATAACACTTCTTCCAGACATAGCCAATGAGTGAGTGACACCATAGGGGTAGATAGGATGGCATCTCTAGCACTCTAATCATGAAAGTCATGACAGAGGGGAGCAGAAGTGTAAACAAATAACCATAGTACAAATGCTACTGTGGTGCATTTATATGTAGTGTCTGTTAAAGGTGCTGTGGAAATTTAAATATGAGAAAAATTAATTCTGACTGAGGGAAAGGTCAGGACATAATTCAGAAAAGTGATGGTTGTGTCTGGTCTTGAAAGACAAGTTGGCTTTTGAGAGGCAAGGATGGGGCTGTATGTGCTTTTTGAACGTAAGCTCCAGCATGAGCAAAGTGTGAGGGGTGGAAGAGCAGGGCATGTTGTGGGAACAGTGGGCAAAGTGTCAAAGCCAGGATATGAAAGCCTTGGATGAAACATTGAGAAGATCCCCCACAGCTGGGAAACACACAGCAGGCGTGTGTGTGAGGAGGGGTTGCTGATCACAACTTTGTTTTAGAAATACCACCTTTCCTTTGGCGAGAAGAGTTCATTGGTTACACAGGAGAAACTGAAGTTAGGGAAACATTTCTGAGTGACTGTAACAGATGATTTTTGTTCAGTGCTTACTAAATGCCATACTATATTCAAAACCTGCTAAATATGTTAGTACTTTAAATTCCTGAAACAATTTTATAAAGTAAATACTCTTATTATTTCTGTTTATACACAAAGAATTGGGAGCCTAGAGACTTAAGTAAATCTATTTAAGTGGTACCAGGCTATTTGGCTGTAGATTTATGGTTTCTAATCATCACAAGTTGACCAGTGTCCAAATTAAAGTGGCCAACAAAAAATAAAGGAGAGATCTGTGCTTGACTGAGAGAAATTTTAGAAGTATGATCCTTTGCTTTCTTGGATCTGGCAAATATTGTGGCTAAAGCGGTAGGAATAGAAAGGAAGATAAAGATCATGGGTTTAATTGGTTGAGTTTTGGATCTCTCTGAGACTGGTATAGACATTTAAGAATCATCAATTTTCAATGACAGTTGAAACCATGGAAATTCATAAAGTTGTCAAGAAAGAGAATGTGTCACAAAAGGAGTAGAAACATTAGTTACATAAAGAACTTTAGTTCAGTGGGGAATGAGTAGAGCCAAAGATTTGGATGCCTCTTCTCATTGTATGTACAACTCTCTCCCCCATGGGTTGTGCTGGTTCACGTGGTTGCCATCTGCTCTCATCACAGTCCAGAGTTTTAATAATGGCTTCTTGTGCATCACTACAAATGAAAGAGTCCATGGCCAAAGGCTGGGACTGTTAGGAGACATTTAATTACCTTAAAATCTCTACAACCTGGGGAACATAATGGTTGACAGTGTAATCCAATGAAAAGTGTAGAATTTTAAATGGAAGAGACTGTCACCAGGGTAGATTGTCACTCCGTTGGAGATGATAAAACCCTTGTGCATAAATGGTGACTGGAGCATACCTTAAGCATTCATAAATCGCTGCTTGATAAAGCGTACTCATGTATAACTAAGTAAATTTTTGTGTGTTAGGTTGAATCAACTGATTATAGAATAATCCACTGAGATCCAGGTCTCAGTGGAATTATGGGCAGGGTTCTACTCATTAAGAAGAGCTGGATCTGGACATTGCTATAAAAAATAATCTGAAGTGTAGATATTCCAACATTTTTAAAGCTGTGAGCTACATACCATAGGTGTAAATTGGAAAGATGCTAAGGCTGCATCACAAGTAGAAGTATGGATTAGGCTGAAGAATTTTCTTCAGTGTCCCTTGAATCAAGCACTTTTTCTGGGTTGAAAGGATTTTATTTTTTGGAAAACAGGAAGGCAAGACTTGTACACTGAAAACTGCAAAATATTGTTAAAAATTAATAAGACATAAATAAATGAAAATATATAATGTATTTTGGGGTTGGAAAACTTAATGTTACAATGACTGTACTATTCAAAATGATCTACAGATTTAATGTAATCCTTATAAAAATCCCAATAGCCATTTTTTATCTATAGAAAAACCAATCCTAAAATTCATATGTAATCTCAAGGGACACAAAGTAACCAAAACAATCTTGAAAAAGATGAACAAACTGGGAGAAATCATACTTTCTGAATTCAAAACTTAGTACAAAGCTATAGTAATAAAAATAGTATGGCACTGGCATAAAGGTAGATGTAAACTGGTAGAAAAGAATAGAGGGCCCAGAAATAAACTCTGATATATAATCAATTGATTTTTGGCAAGGATGCCAAGACCATTTAATGGGGGAAACAAGAATCTTTTCAACTAATGGTGCTGGAATAACTGGATGTCCAGAAGCAAAAGAATGAAATTTGACCCTCACCTAACACAATATAGAAAAATTATCTCAAAATGGATCAGAGATATAAGTATAAGACCTAAAACTCTGATAAGAAAACATTTCATGACATTGGGTTTGGAAATGATTTCTTTGATATAATATCAAAGGCACAGACAACAAAAGAAAAGAGAAAAAAAAGATAATTGCATCACAGGTCACTATCTAAAGACTGACATGCAGTCCACTGAATGGGATAAACTATTTGAAAGCCATATATCTGAAAAGGTATTAATATCAGAATATATAAAGAATTTGTACAACTCAACAAGAAAACAAATTAACTGAAAAATGAGAAAGAACTAGAATAGATATTTATCCAAAGACGACATGCAAATGCCCAAAAAGCTCTTGAAAAGATACTCAAACTTTTTAGTCATTAGGAAAATGCAAATCAAAAACACAGTAAGATACTACTTTACACACATTAGGATAACAATTAATTTAAAAAAAAAGAAACACCCTTGCAAAGCATTAACGAGGATATGGAGAAATGGGAATTCTCATGCATTGCTGCTGGGAATGTGAAATGGTGTAGTTGCAGTGGAAAATAGTTTGGTGGTTTCTCAAAAAGATAAACAGAATTACTAGATGATCCAGCAATTCTACTCCTAAGTACATACCCAAAAGAACTAAAAGAGGAAGTCAAATTAATACTTGTACACCAATTTTTCACAAAACTTTACATCACAAAGGCTAAAAGAAGGAAACAACTAAAGTGTCCATCAACAGGTGAATGGACAAACAAAATGTGGTATCTACATAAAATGAAATATTATTCAGCCATATAAAGGAATAAAATTCTGATACATGCTACAACAGGAGTGAATGTTGAAGGTATTATGCATAATAAAGTAAGCTGGGCACAAAGGAACAAATATTGTATGATTCCACTTTCACGAGGTACCTACAATAGGCAACTGCATAGAGACATGAAGTGAAATAGAGGTTATCCGCTATCCATGAGAGGGGGAAATTGGGAGTTATTGTTTACTGGGTACAGTATTTCTGTTTGAGAAGCTGAAAAAGTTCTGGAAATGCATAGTGGTAATGGATACATAACACTGTGAATGTACTTAATGTAACTGAGTTATACACTTGAAAATGGTTAAATGGTAAATTTTGTTATGTATATTTTACCACAATAAAAATCCAAAAAACCCCCACACACATGCAAAAATAAAACCACACACACATACAAATACCAGCTTGAAACTTTTAAATAACAATAATAACAGAATTAGCTAAGATTTACTATGCATTAATTTATGCCATGTATATTCTGACAGCTTTACCTGTATAAATTCTTTTAATCTTTACAATATCAGTATATGGGAGATATTGTTATTATTATACTCATTTCACAAATGTTAAAACAGGTTTAATGACTTGCCTAAGATCACATAAGTGTGTGTTTAGTGGGAGAGGTAGAGTTTCAGATTTGAATCAATAAAACCTGGCTTTAGATCCATGTTCTTATTTTGCTGCCAAGCCATTCTTATGTTTTTCAAATTATTGCCTAATATTAAAAATATTTTCAAATGTGATGTTTCATGATTTATTCTATACACAATATTTTCAGAACCAATAGGGTCTTAGCTACATTTAGCGGAGACTCATTTTAGGGTTTAGGTCAATGCAGTAACTTACTAGGAAAATTGGTTATGAGTATTCAGCATTAGCTTTCTCCACTCCTGTCAAACAAGGTCTATATAGGACCAACGCCCTAGGTGAGGCAAGGAAATAAATGACTTTTCCTTTACGTCACAGTACTGGTGCCCCCACCTGTAGCCCTAGGCTTTTCCAAACCTGTTTACTACAAGGGACATCTGTGTGGATTTTTCAGAGAAATTTGAGTCCAGGCTCATAAGTCTTTAAAACTAGTCCAATCAGAGCTTCTGAAAAAATGGTTCCTGAAAGCAATTGCCTAAGACTTTGCATTCTCTCAAACCATAAGCAAATCTTGGCAAAGTTACTTTCTTCCTGGGGAAGTCACTTCTTCATCTTGTAGTAAGAGATCTAACTTCTTTAGAAATCAAATGTGTCTAATCCCCAAACCTTTGATTCTGAGACCCACACATGACTTCAAAAAGTGGTGAGCCTTCCTGAGAACAGACACGTGCCAGATCTGTCTTACAGATGGCTCCTGCATCCTGTGTCATTTGATATTTCTCTCTGTTCTTCAGTGAGGTGGCTCAGATTCTTAATTAAAAGATTCGCTCCTATGGCAGCTTTTATAAAGCAAATATCTGCACATGGAGGAAAGGAAAGAGAACAGAAGGAGGAGGGAATGCGGTCTGCTTTCCACCAGATACTGAAATGTTCTACTAATCTTTTTCACACCTTGTGGAGTTTCAATTTTCCCTTAAAATGTGGATTAAACAAAGTTGCCAAAAAACATATGCTTCTGTGTCAAACATTTCAGTTATTTGGGAGACTGAAAGCAGCTTGAGAGGGCTCGCTGCCTCTGCCTGAGGAAATGGAACAGGGTGGTTGAGCTTTTCATTGGAAACTTCTCCTTAAGGCTGAAGTGTGGACACTGGAGGTGTGGCATCAGATGGGCCATTGGTGGGCTGCAAGCACACCCTGGGTCCTTGCTCTTAGAGGACAGAGAAATCAGACTGTTGCCAACTTGGATACTGGCTGTACCTCTTTGGGCTGTGATCTTATCAGATTTCACAACTAATCAGGGTTGTGATGAGTCAGTACTTGATACAGGAGACCTCCAAGGCAAATCCATCTGCTGTAGGCAGACTTCTAAGATAGTGGACAGCTTTCTTTTGCATGCCTGCAAGCCTGACCCTCTAGTCTACTGTTTAATTAAGAGCAAATTCATGCTATTTCATGGACATATACCTCTAAATGTGGCACACAGAAAGTGGAAGGACAAAAATTGTGGGTTCTGGCACAGATGTTCCAGAAACTTGACTGTTATGATCTATCCTAACTCATGAATAACCGTAAAGGCGACTGTCAAATGACTTGGGTTTAAGGGCAATATGGCATTTTAACAAAATATATGGGAAATAATTGTTTTGACTCATATCACAGAGGCCTAAGGTAGTCATTTTTTGCAAACTACTAAACTTGGGACTTTGATATATTAATTTAATCTTTCTGGACCTCAGTTGCCTCATTTGTCACGTAATATGCCTACCCTATGTCGTGCCCAGGGATTGTTTGATAATAAAATGAAATATGTATGAATATGTAATTATAACCTGACAAATTAACATTTTGCCTCTCTTAGTTCTTTGATTAGACTAATGTGAATAATAGGAACAGCAGGCATTTATAGGTTATTTACTATTTCCTAAACAATGAGTTAGAGTTTTTAGATAAAACATGTCAAATAGTCTTGAGCCAACCACTTTGTAAATTGGGCAATAGTGTTCCCATTTCGCAGACAAAATCAAGACTCTCTCAGATCTAAAATAATTTGTCCTAGATTATTCTACTAACACCTGCTAGGAGGAGGAGGAAGGGAAACCATAATCAAAGCTCAAGTGGTTGATTTCCAAGTCATGCTTTTTCTTCTATACTCTCTTCTGTCATTGACAATGGAGTAATGCTTTATCCAGTCATTCCTCACTTTATTTAGCATATTATATCTCCAAATTATTTGAATATATTGAATAGCAAAATCCATTTTCCTGGCCCCCACTAATGTGAAAATGTATTTAATGAATTCATGAACAAAAAGTACAATTATTATATGACTTGTGAGTCAAGAAACATTGAGTTAGCCTATTTTTTTCTTTGCTTTAGAACATTACTTATTTTAATAAATGTATCTGTATTAAGTCATTCATTTATTATAGAAACAATTTGATCACAGAATCTGTAGTTAGACTTTCCTGGATTGAGACACAGCTCTTCCACTTGCAGACTTTGTTCGAGTCACTCAACTATTTCACAACTCAGTATGTCATTTACAAGTTGGAAAAATACAGTGCCAAGTGTTATTGTGAGGATTAAATGACTATGTACAGTTCTTAGAACAGTTTCTAGTATACAGTGAATGCTGTAGAAGCATCAGCTATTTCTCTTATGCATCAGTGGATTGCCTTAGCAGTAGAGTTTTGATGGGCACGTCACGCTGTCCAAATTTCCTCCTCGGCTTCCTATAAATAGCAGCTATTATTGCCTACATTAACCTGCAAGGGAACTAATTTCTTTCATGAAATTATATCATTAGAGCCTTATTCTCTTTATTTCTGGAAGACTTTTCAATCTTCCAGAGTCCCAAAAGGGAGATAAATTACATATGAAGTTTGTAATAACCTTAATTCAGAAGAAATGTATAGAAAAGAGTGAGTGGAAAGGAGAGAGTGGGACCAAGTAAGAGGCCAGGGTCAGCAGGAAGTAGACTGCTATGTGGTGGGGCCACACTAAAAGACACCTGCTTTCTTCAGGAATTTGTATCTCATTTGTCTTAGGAGTAGAGCCAGTGTCATGGTCATTCAGTGTATCATCATCTTTATATGGAAAACACAGCTTTCTGTCCTCCCAGCCTTGCCCTTTGTCCTGAGTTCCAGGTCCTGGTGGTATCTAACCTCTCCTGGAAGCCTCTCTCAGGTACATCAAACCCACAATTCCCAAATGAATTGATGACATCCATTCTCAAACTCACGCTTCTTTCCATGTTCCTTTCGGGAGTTGGCAGTAACCATTCACTGTTAACACAAACCAGAATCCTGAGTGTCAACTTGACCTTTTTTCTCAGTCCCTTCTGTTTGATAGAATTTTTGTTTTGGTAAATATTTGACTTTTTAATCCCCTTGTCTCCATTTGTATTGTTTCTAGATTGATTAAAATTTTTATAATATCTCATTTGGATTACTGTAATAGATACCAAATTCTTTTCCCTTTCTTCTGCTGAGCCCATATCTAGTGTTAAAGAGCAATCAAAATAGAAGCCATGGTTTGAATATATCCTTGACCAAACAATCATAGTCGTGCAACCAAACCTTAAAACTATCCTGATTTCCCTCATAGTGCTGGCCCTGACCTTACATAAAACTTAAGCTTTCTTAATGTCATTATAACCTTATAGCTTCTTAGCCAATGAGATACAAACAAGTCAACTCATGCAATAAAAGAGAATATAAATTTCTAGTAACCAATTGCCATAAAAAATGTACTCCCTCATTCATGCTTTGTAAACTAAGCTGTAACTGCTGGAAGCTGAGCTCATACCTACTTTCATTTGGAAGTGTCCCTGTTTGCAACAGTTTGTATCTTGTTCAATATAATGGTCATATCAGTTATTTCCTTTTGATACTGCCTTCTTCTGCACTGCCATTAAAATATTTTTAATATGAATCTAATTATGCATATTCTTTTACACATTGCATATTTTAAAGTTGAAATGCCATGATGTTGACCACAAAGCTTCCCAAGGCCTATTCCCTGCCTCTATATTCCATCTTGTCTCTCAGCCAAGCACTCATTTCTCCTTGGTGCTCTTTCCTGCTGCATCACAAAGCTTTTTAAGGATGGACATGGAGAATAACTCCCATTTAGTATCCCACACACCTAACACCATATCTAGTTTGAAGCAAATTTTGATTAATTGATAAATGAGTATCATATGAGAGTAAGTTTCTTTGGGCTACATTATCAGCTGAACAGATACTTCAGGCAAAAACATTCTCTCTTCCTCTCTTCCTTACCAGAAATGTTCTAAGCAGATAAGGGAATGTGTCCTAAGAAATAAATAGACAGTATTGTATATATTGAATGTAATAGGGCATGTATAGAACAATCTATAGACAACAATATGCAATGGAGGCAAGCATTGGGGCATTGGGGAAGGATCCTTGGAAGTATCCTCAAGGAGCCTGTTTTCTCAGTTATATATGTGACCCTAGGGTAGCTCACTGTGCATTATGACCTTTGCTTTAAAAGAGGCCTTGGTTTAGGGTAGTTGACATCCCATATCTCTCAGCTCTATAGTTCTATGAATTGTTGGCAATAATTATATAATCTTATCATGGCTTGAGTTTCATCTTGATTTACTATATCTCTATAACTTGATTCTTTGAGTTTGCAACATTTCTTAAAATACAATTTCAAAAACATGTTGTGATGCTAGAGGACATTGTCCTTGGGGATTAAAATATAAATCAATTCATTGTGCATTTATTGGGTACTTAGTAGAAGCACCACAGTGTTTTAGGTACAGTGAACGCTGCAAAAAATAGGATGACACTCCAGTCCTAAATGATTCTAAAATCTAACTGAGAAAGTAAAATTAAAAACAAGAAAGAGAAGAGAGTAGGTGTTCTAGGGCACTGACCTTGCTCAGTGGCTATATTAATACCCTAAACACATGAGATATCAAGGTTGTTGAGTAAGGTCTGATGGTGAAATCATAAATTTAGTTGGTGACAAGGGAGAATATTGTGTAATCAGGCACCAAGCCAAAAATGGACACTATCAGGTATGTACTGGGGGTTGGATGGCAAGGGAGAAATTGTATTTGGATCGTAGTGTGGACACAGGCTTTACTGAAGGGAGAATTGCCCCCTCAGAAAGACGGGAATGAAAAAGGGACTAGACTAGCAGACAGTTGGGAATTAAGCAGGCACAGCAAACACCACAACACAGAGACACTCCAGAGTGTGATCAGAGCAGCACACAGAAACAAGGAGGGTTCTACGCAAGAGAAATGGATACAAGAGTGGTGCCCACCACATTCCGTGGTTAATTCAGAAAGGCACTCTGCCCCCCACCCTTAGCGACCTCCCTCCTTGGAACCACAAACTTGGAAAAAACACTCACTTAAACAACATGAATGAGGCTTGTATTTCTGTGTCATATTCAACGCTTCGTCTCATTCATTAATGCCCTCTTTGTGTTTGCTTGGACCTATGTCTATAAGTCAATAAATAGGAGTTCTACCTCTCTATCCAGCTGTCTGTTTATTTTAGAACCAATGCCCCTTTAAATATAAAGACTGGCACCTTACCCCAGCATCTTCATGAGTTATTTCATACTCCCAAACCAAGGACCCCCCTTTTATTCTTTCTTTATTCTGGAAGCTACATCACTGAGGAGACACTCTCTGTTCAGCGAGCAATACGTCCTTCCTTGAAGGGGACTATATAGGTGCATATATTTTGTTTCTTTGCAGCTCAAATATCTGGGTTCTGGCAAAAACAAAACAAAACAAAATAGGGCAAACGGAACACTCATCTGTCTATGGTTATAATGATTTACTCACCCAATGAAATTTAGATTTATCTAAATTAGATCCATCTAAATTATCTTGTCTGTTATCGCTTAGAAAACATGAAGGTTTTCTTTCTTGTTGATGAAGGAGCTGAGGTTCAAATTTGCAGCCTGTGTACTCTCTTTTGGTCTCTCTGTCCCTGCCAGCTCCACGCACATCCCGCTCACCCTGACACACTCGTGTCTGTTCTCACAGGGAGGTGGCCCGTCCCCGGCCGATGGGGAGCTCCAACTGAGGGGTATGCAGCCTCAGCCTCAGATGAATGGGCTATTTGACTAGGACATGACGTTGGTTTAGCAGCAGTTTTCCTTAAATGTGGTGAGATCGGGAATTTGAAGTTTATTCTTAGCTCTTTCTTTTGGCTGCTGCAACATGTTAACAGCTTGTGCATTTTGTAATGCCTTTTTTCATTGCCATGGTAACCATTAAAACTTAAGGTGTATGTGACTAGAGATCTGGCCAAGCTATTGGATGCTGGCGGGCTGGAAAGCAGTGCAAATGAAATCGCATCTAGTTGGCTGTGTTTTACAGGTGTGCCTCGCCTTAATTAACCTGGCATATAAAATTCCCCCCAAAATAACAAATATTAGTATAACAAATATTAGGAGATGATTTTTCATGTCAGAAAGACAGTTGACAATAGAATCCCTGTATACAGTAAATTTTTTAGTTGATTTTTAAATGATTATGTTGCCCCAGCTGGTGTGGCTCAGTAGGTGGAGCACTGTCTGGTGCATCAAAAGGTCACTGGTTTGAGTCCCAGTCAGGGCACATGCCCAGGTTGCTGGTTTGGTCCCTAGTCAGGGTGTTTTTCTCTCTCTCTCCTTCTTCCTTCCTCTCTTTCTAAAAAAAAAATCAATAAAAACATATTTTAAAAGTAAAATATTAATATGTTGACCACATGCAATATCCAGGCAACTTTTATGAGTAAATTTTCAAACCCCAAGTTGTTAAGTCTTAGAGAAGGGTTAAGAGTTTAATTTCAGAGCCAAGTTCATCTAGTGAGCATATATTCTACCTAGATCTCTCCATCTGTTTGGATTTTGGTCTTGTTTTTAAATACTACTTGCTATCAAAAATGGTATGGTAGCCCTGCTGGTGTGGCTCAGCGGCTGAGCATCTACCTATGATCAAGGAGATCACGGTTCAATTCTCTGTCAAGGCACATTCCTGGGTTTTGGGCTCGATCCCCAGCGGGGGGGGTGCAGGAGGCAGCTGATCGATGACTCTCTCTCATCATTTATGTTTCTATCTCTCTCTCTCTCTCTCTCTCTCCCTCTCCCTTCCTCTCTCTGAAATCAATAAAGATATATTTTTTAAATGGTATGGTAATTAATGAACTATTATCAAATTTCATTCATTTTCCATGCTAAACAAATCCAAGCTGTGTGTGGAGAAAAGCAAAAACCAAACCAATAAACTAATACGTCCAACAGAAACATCAAAAAAAGAAAGACAACAAAAATTACTATCCCAATTTCAAAAAGGTCAATAGCCACTTAATATAATTTGTTTCTATTTCGATTTTATTTTCCAGTTCTAAAGTGTTTAGTCTCTTGAGCACTACCCTAGACATTGTAGGAGGTACTAAAAACTTATGAGGCAAAGTCCTTATTTTCAGTGAATTTGGCAATCTATTTGGAAATAAGACTTAAAGGAAGCAAAGGCAAAACATATTTACTTGTTAAATATCCCAAGAAATAGACTCTGTGAGAAAGTGGAAGAATCACCATGAACTTCATAGTCTGGAAATTTTTATACAAAAGGCAAAATTTGGACTTTATATGGAAAGATAGGGTGAGATTTGGCTAACCAGACAATAAGACTAGTAGGATATTTTTCTGAAGAAATATTTTTCATAACATTGCCATGGAGATGGTTGCCTGAAAGTGTAGGACAGTGTGAATGCTGGATGAGAAAATGGTTCATCCTCGGGTTAAGATAACATTTTGTTTAAAATATTGACAGTTTTTAGGAAATATGAGAATATTTCCCCATAGCTCAAATGAAGATGACAGCCTTTCCCTGTCTAATATGAAGATGATGAATTCATGCTGAACACATAACAAAGTTTGATGCACTCTTATCTTAAGGCAATGATATATTTTAGCAGAGGAAAATATGTATTTAAGAAACTACCTTGATGGGATTTATAGGCATCATAGCAGTACTGCCCAAGAGAAGTATGTTTCTAAATAAAGGTTTTTAGGCACCATCTTTCTTCTCCTTCTCACCCAATCCAGCTATAATAATTAAAATGTAAATTGTGGTCTTAGTGGAAATAACAGACACATGGCCCAACATCCACGGGTTGGATAAAAATACATTTTGAATAGGTCCATTTTCAGTGTTGCTTCTCACAAAGATAGCCTCTGCCATTGTCTGCTTCCATTCTCAATCACCGACAGGTGCTTGTTTAATAAGAAGAAGAAAACTCATTCATTACAGACACCCAAAGACAGCATTGTGTAAAAGTCTCGACGTTGAAACTGGCAGGGCTGCCCTGGATTTTATTATCTCTACTAAAAGTACAATAGATTTCAGCCTTTTATTTGCAGACTCCAAGATTCTCTGACCAGAGCACTTGCTGTTTTGAGGGTCTCTGCGTTGCCAGTTATTAATAGCAATAGAGCTTTAATGAACCCCCCGCCCCAATTGGTAGGAATCCATTAAACAATGAGAAGTTAGTGTAAAGAATAACTGATTATATAAGAGCTTCAGGAAATAGAACACCCCACTGCATGATTAAATGTGCAGGGAAAAGTTCTTTACTTTTCCAGTTTCAGTCATTTTCTTATGAGATAAGTGACCCCAGACAATCATCTGCTTTGCTCTTAGAAACAAGAGGGCAAATCATTACATCTCTCTCTCTCTCTCTCTCTTCTTCCCCCCCTCTCTCTCTCCTCACACACCTTTCTCCTTCTGGCTCTCTCTATTATTTCTGTGGAAATGCTATTACCATTATAAGGAGGAAAGATGTGATCAGTCACTGGCATCTCAGTGTGAATGAGTTTATTATCATTCATAAAAAGCAGTTTTGTTGGGTCAAAATGCACAGAGATCTCTGGGCACTTGGGAATATATAGAAATGAGAGTAAATGCCTGAAAGTGGGCAAAGACTCTGCTAGTGAGTTAAAGGCAAGTGTGCGATTTGTTTAGCTGTTTGGAGAACTATATTCTCATCTGGCTTTAAACGACACAGCCAATTTAGTCAACACTAATTTTGTTGTGTCTCACTTTCTTTATCTGCTGCATAAAATGGTTGAACAAGGTAACCTCTAATTTCCATTCTAAAATTTTCTTTATATACTGATAATTGCAAGCGTGCCAAGGATCTGTCCCCTTGATGAACAATTGCTAAACAGATATAAGAGAACAGATTACTGATAGGGTCAGCCAAATTAAGCAGCTCCACACTATTAATATTGATCTTTACTATTTCCACCAGAGCCCTGTCTTGGGCAGAATCCTAAGATGGTCCCCAAATTCCCACTGCTGTACACACTGTACAATTCCTTCCTCCTGAGGCAGGGACAAACCTGGGAATGTGATGTAACACCTGTTCCCTCCATTAGATTATTTTATAAAACTTTGCGCTGGCCCATTGTAGAGAGAAAAGTTAAAGAGACATCCTCCTACTGGCCTGGAAGAAAGCAAACATCCGTGTCGTGAATTGCTTCTGGAGGTCGGGTGGCAAAGAACTGCGGGTGACTTCTAGGAGCTGACAGTGATCCCCAGCCAGCTAACAGCTAGCAAGAAAACAGTGGCCTCAGTCACACCACCGCAAGGAAATGAATTTTTCCAATAACTCGTGAACATGGAAGAGGACCCCATGTGTCACATAAGAACCACAGCCCCTGTCGACACCTGGATTTTCACCTGGTGAGACCTTGAGCAGAGGATGCCGCTGGCCCATATCAAGACTGACAGAATCTGTGAAATAGTAAATGTACGTTATTTTAAGCTGCTACAATTGTAGTAATTTGTTATATAGCAAAAGAAAATGAATACAGCCCCGATGACTGCTATTTATTTCTGAAGACTGAGTTTACATTAGCAAATGCAAAACGTCTGACGGAGAAGACACTGGAAAAATGTGCACCAATGGACATTTTTTTAACCCTCACCTGGGGATATTTTTCCCACTGCTCTTCAGAGAGAGTGGAAGGGAGAGAGAAAGAGGAGAGAGAAATATCAATGTGAGAGAGACACATCCATTGGTTGCTTCCTGCACACACCCGCCTGGGACTGGGGATGGAGCCTGCGACCGAGTATGCGCCCTTGGCCGGAATCGAACCTGGAGCCCCTCAATCCGTGGCCTGCTGCTCTGACCACTAGGTTAGCCAAGCCTGCTAGGGCTGCGCCACTGAATTTGACAGAATTAAGACAAAAGGAATCTATGGGCAAAGCAGACTATGTGAAGGTGGGTTTCCTGTGGCCCGTGACAATCTCAGCTTGGGCATGCGGACCAGTATGCACGGCCGTGCCTGTCGAGTCCCTTGTGTGCACATGCTTGTGCATCAGCATGGTCATGTTATATGTTTGCATTTGCTTAGTAATGAATCATATCAGATGCTTTAGAGGTAGTGGTTAAATCCCTTATAAAGGATATAACTGTGCAAGTCTGCCACTGGGAAAATTTCCTTTTGACCTCAGCTGGTGATCAGCTTATGCCCTGAAGCATAAGAATTGATAGACCCTATAATTTTATCCAAGCTAATGTAACAGCAGCTGCTGTCCTTGGTCTTTGCTATCTGATTAAATTCCCAAATTAGGGATTGCCTTTTGTAACCTGAATTCTGTCATGGAGGTAAAATCTGACAATCACTGCTGTCCTTTTTACCTATTCTCTCATGGAGTGTTTTTCAACAGCGCACGGACCATCGCAGACCATTGCCTATTCCTCTGGCACTTTATTAGAAATTGGGAATTCTGTAATCCTATGCAAAATGAGATTGCACGCTTTCTAATGTAAGACAGGGGAGAGAGAGAGGAAAGAGAGAGAGAGAGAGAGGCCAATTCAGCTCTAAAACTGCAATTGTTTGCCTACCTCCAGGGACACATCTCACAGATTGCCATGAAAATAAATTGGAAAGTTTACAATTCCAAATCATTGCCGACCGTGTATTACTTCACAGACAAAAACAAACACTACCACCACCATCATCACCATCAGGAATATGCGGACGCGTATCCCAGAACTTTCTTGCCTTCGTGAGGGAAAATGCATTACAATTAGATTAGACCATAACCATTCAGAGAGTGTGTTTGTTTTCGGCTGCTTTTAAAATGATTTATTATTTATTACTATTTCTTTTTGTCAAGATGATCTTCTTTATTCCTTCAGGAAAGGAGCCGTTCGGCTCTCCGTGTCATTACCAAAGCAGAGCGAGAGCCTTCAAGTGCGGACGGCGGCAATTTCCAGCGAAACAGTCAGCCCAGCAATTAGAACCGTTTGTTACACTGACAGCCGAGAACCATTTTCCAGGAGCGCGAGGTGGCGGCCCAGCAGCCGGGAAGCCAGCGCGTCATTCGAAGGGGACCAACGCCACACAGCAGCGGCTCCCGGAATAGCAGGCGGCGCGGGAGCCGAGGCCACGGGGCCGAGATCCTCACATCAATCCTGGAACTTTGGGGGAAGCTCTGATTTTGCTTTCTCCGCCTGAGACTACAACTGGATCGCAAATGCTGTCATTTGGGGAGAGACAACGGGTTTTCACTGAGTCCACTTTCTATTTTAATTTCTTAGTTTTATACTAAAAATGAAACTATAAAGGTGGATCTTTCCACCGGCCAGTTCTGGATCTGAGAGAGTATTTCCGTGCCCAGAAAGCATCTCACAATAGGACATTTTGCCAACAGAGCCATATTTATTTTACAACAAAGGTATTTGAAATATAACATCAACATTTTCTCATTTGCTGCCACTTGTCATTTTCCCTGATTTTCACATATTTTAAATTCTGTTTAAGGTTTCGTTGATAGCTTGGGTCTAAATGCTGTTTGATCTCTTTTTTTTTCTCTCCTTATCTTTTCTTCCTCCCTTGTTCTCCTTCTTTTAAAAGAAATATACTTTCATTCATTACCATTGGATTTAATTCTCGATTCCAACAGTGACAGACAAATTGCACTCCGCGACCTGCCAGTTTCTCTTTGGATTTTTAATTCTCCCTGTCTCTAACGACGCAGGGATACTACTTGCTTTCCTCAAAGAAACCACCTGAGAATCAATGAAATAGTGAAATGTTTGATCTTCGAGCCAGGTACTTTTCTCTCCTTTGTTCAAGAGCTATTATTATATGAAGATTCAATAAATAGCCAACTGCTGATAATTCTTAGACATCGAATAAGCTTCTTGCTAGATATTTTTTTGAGTGGCAAATATTGGAACATATCAACTTCTCTATCCTATGAGAAAAAGATGCAGATTATAAAGCAAAAAAGCCTTAAGAATTCTCATCTCTTCTATGAAGATAAATACACTCGAAGGGGTGGTTTGCATAGAAGGCTGTCAGGGATGTTTCAATTCCTGTTTTCCAGCCTGCTTTCCAGAAGCAGGTATTGCTAATGCAGAAAAGATTTGTGGGGAGTTTTTGTCTCCTGCTTTGTTTCAGGAAGGATGAGGCACGGTTTTTTCCTTTTATTTGTTTTACAACTGAGCAACTCCTGCTCTGGCACCAAGGCAGCTCCTGCCAGAGTCAGAGGTGAGGTCACGCTTGACTGCAGAAATCTAAGATCAATTTGTTGTCTCATACTTCAACGTTAAATGCAGCTTGAAATATAATTGTTAGTCTGTGCACTCTCTGCTTTAAGGAAGTGTTCCGGCACCTCGGAACGGGGAGTGTGGTTATCGGTGATCAACCACGACGTGTACCCTAAACCAAGGCTAACCAGAATTTTCAGGCTGAGCGAGAGAGAAAGTACCCAGGTGCAGGAGGGAGAACAGAGTACAGAGAAGGAAACACGGGACAAAAGATAGAGCTTGTCACAGTGAAAACACTGAGTGACATGAAAAGTACTCGGTCAAATTTAGAAATCTGCAAATAAAATTGCAAAAAAAAATGAAATTATTTAGAAATGTATTTTCTTTATTCTTGAAGGGCTTTCTTTGTATAGCTTCATAAATCCTGCTTCAGGGGAAAGATATCTGGCACTACCCAGGGCAAATGACTTATAGGTGTCCCTTTTGGGGGTATTTGCTTGTGAAAAGAAAGCTGCCTGGAGGACACTGTGTACATGTGTCTGTGTGTGGGGGTGGACAGGGGGTTCTGAATTGGGATGCCAAGGACTTCTGAGATGTCCTTTGAGTCAAGCCTGTAAAGCGTGATGTTCTGTCCTTGCATTTGATTGGGTGAAAGAGACAAAGGAGTGATTACTAAATACTAGTCTTGCAGGTCCACGAATTGAGAGCTAACCTTGAGTCGATAGCTTGTGATGCTGAGTCCAGGTCAGATACATCCTGGAGTATCCTGTCCATCATGATGGGTAGAACAAAGAGGACAACATGCGTGTCCTGTCTGGCCATGAGCGTAAGACACGATGTCTTGACTTATTTGCTAATAAAAGTGTTCCCCTACTTGAGAGTCAGCGTGAGGTCCTGGAAAGGGGAGGGTTCTATTATCAGGCAGGTGAGCGAGTGTGTCGCCACCCCCCATTTTCCACACATGTAATTTCAGGCAATTTATTTAGCCTCTAGGACCCTCAGTTATCTCATTAGTACAAGGGACACAATTATATTACATGGAAAGATTTGGGGGAAGCTCAAATAAGGTAATGACTCTAATAGCTATCCTTTCATGGCTACCTATTTGTGTCACATTCAGCAAAAACTTACATATCATTAACTTAATCTTCATATTCTTGAATAATAAGTATTACTCCAGTGTTAAGGGTAAGGAATCTCAAAGAGGCAATGTTGTGAAGGCCACATTCAAACTCATTTGTTTGCCATGGAACTCTTTGATCTCCTGTATATTAAGTAAAGTCTCAGTCTCTTTGTATTATCTCTTTTGCTCACTCTGTATTTCTTTGGTGATACTCTACTCTGTATGGGTGCTGTGACCATCCTGGGGTCATAGCAGACAATGGAGCCAATGGAGGCAAGCAAGAGAGACTGTCCAAACAAGGACCTGTATGGTTCTGTGTCCTGGATTCTGAAATAACATTGACATTCTTTCTTTGTTTTGAAATCCATTAAAGAATTTGAAGATGACTCGCATGTTCCCTTAAGACTTCTCCTTTCCCAACTAAACACCTACGATTCCCTCAAGCATTTATTTGAGGAACTGGCCTCAAAACAGTGAGCATTTCAATTCTTTGTTTTAACTATTTTCTTCCTCTATTCACATCAAAGGTAACACAAATTATTAATAAGAGAGAGAGAGTATGATCTAGTCTCATGGGAGGATTTTTAATCAATTCTATTTTCATAAAAACTGTTGGGAGGTTCATTTTATTCTTTGACTCTTCTCTTTAAAACTCCTCCGGCAAGGATTGGGAATTACAGACACTTTTCTAGCCAAACTTCTTGGCCATTTCCACGTGGGATTTAGTGTGGCAATCAGAACTATAGAATGTGAGTGGTACGGTGGCCAGAGCTTTAGAGTAGGCCGCATGCTCTTGCCAGTTGGGTCAAGCCATGTAGACCTTCAAGGATATAAATCACTCTACCCTGACAACTGAGGAAAACTCTTTATTAGTCCTGGCCTTCAGTTATCAGTTTGTCATTGTCTAACTGTACAACTTCATCAAGCACATTGAAATGCAAGGCCCAGAGAGGTTGAGGGTCTTTTCCATGGTCACTGATTTCATGTAGGAGAATTAGAATTAATGTTCATGCTTCCTGATTTCCAGTTTCGTGTCATGCCTCCTGTGAGCTTCATTAGATCATTTCTATAAGTGGGAGCCAATGGTGAGAGACCAACTTAGCAACCCTGCAAGCCACCAGCTCACTAGTGCAGTCACCACACCACTGCAACATGACATGCACAGACATGCATGCACACATACATTCACACACACTCACATGTACACATACTGACACTCATAAACATGCATGAAAACACACATCTCACACAGGTACACACCAGTCATGGATGTGCACCCACACTCAGATACAGACATATATACTCATACACAAGCATACACACAGTTGCTATCGGTTAGAATTGAACAAATCTTTCCATTCTTGACCTAAAATACTTAGATTTATCCTTAAAAATCTGATTCTGAGGGTCCCTCTTCTCTGACCACTGTCTCATTGATAAACCACACCCCCTCCGTATCACTTAGGATAATTCACACGTCCCTCCTGTTGCATATTTTATACTCCACTATTTTTGTGCATTTCCTTTTTTTTTCACTATGTAGAATATAACTGTCTTCTAGAAAGAACCATATTTTGCTTTCTTTTGTTTCCCCATAACCTACCAGAGAGCTTGTCGTAATAAATGTTTTCTGAACTGAAATAAACTGCTGATGCTGTAGTTACAAGTAGTTGAGGAGGAGGTGTCCTGGGGGAGGAGGCAGTACATATAACCTGGCTGCTACAGTATTTCCCCTCTCCTTGCATCGATTTCCTAACTTTTGTCTGTACTAGAATCACTGTGATTCATTCACTCACGTAAAGAATGTTTCTGCCTACTGTATGATAGACAATGTGCTAAGTACACTGAGAATAACAAATCTGGGTGTCAGTTTCTCCATCTTCAAGGAAGGTGCCTTCCAGGTCAGGTTGGGGAAGAGGAGTACAGAAATCCATGAACACTGCCACGATGAGAGAGCACCAAGACAAGTAAGAAAGGAGCACTATGGACATTCTGAGAAATGTAAAGAGTAATTTGGGGAACTCTATTCCAGTCTCTGGTCTCTGTTGCTGGTGTCTGCCAGCTGGTATCTGGTCTTTAATTGGGTCTTAGAGGACAGAAAGCTCCCTTCATCCCAAACCCTAGAGAACCCTTTAGTCACATGAGACTCATGTTATCTGTCCATTACCCCTGGGTCCTGCCTTATATAATTCCACTTCAATCCTGGGGCAGTTTCTATATTGCATTTTACTGGCTCTCTTTGAAATTAAAAAAAAAAAAAAGCAATGCTAGAAGACAAGATAATGAAAAATCCAGAGACACTGAAAAATCCAAATAGCTCACCAATTTTTTTAAGTTTAAGATGGATTCAAGATTAAAAACTTGAACAAAGAAAAATGCAGTGAAAAATGAAAATCATATTTGTAACTGGAAGGAATGGAAAATATGGATTGAGCCCACCCCTATAAAGGCATAGAGGGAAACAGTTACAGGAAAAGCTTTAGAGAATTGCCCCACAACATCCCCTCCGCCCTTGTCTTCAGGGCCTGCAAGGGCGGCAGGGGCTGGTGTGTGTGTGTTTTTCCTGTTCGGTCTTTTCATCAACAGAATGAGTATTTTCTCCCTTATTCTTCTCTTTGCACGATTCTCCGTTTCTTCACCTTGAAAAAATAATGCCTGGAGGTTAGACAAATGTGTGTGTGTGTGTGTGTGTGTGTGTGTGTGCACGCATAAGCATAAGCACCAAGAAGCAGCTCTATATGTGTGTCGGGGACATGCATTTACCTCCAAATTTCACCACCATTTCCTATTCTTTCATAGCATACCCCCGAGCTGACCTCTGCTGACTGACCTTATGATACCATGAGTGCAAGCGTGTCATTCAAGTTCAAGGGAGGCTGCCCATACAAAAAACATGGAAGAAGGAACACACTATTCTAAAAACATTCTGAAAGAAATTTCTGCCAGCACACCTGCCCGTGAGCAGTGTGGTGAGAAGAGACAGGGGCCAAGAAGGACAGGTCACTGTGAGAGTATTTGTTAAAGGAAATTGGAATCCAAGATGGGATAGAAAAGGTCCATGAAGAACAATCTTATCTGCACACGCAAGTCAAGCCCCCTTTAAAAAAAATTATCTTTATTGTTGAAAGTATTACAAATGTCCCCATTTTTCCCCATTGGCCCCCCTCCATCCTGCATCCACCCCCCACCCCCCCAGGCCACAAACCCTCCTTAAAATCCTCATATCTGCTCAAGTGTTTCAATAATGAGTATACTTTTGTCAGATATACTCATGCAATTGGAAACAGAACAGTGATTCTTCTTTATATATTATGATGCTATTTTCTTCTTCATGCCTATGCTTATCCACAGGCACACACACACACAGATTAAGGAAATATGTATCAATTGTTTTTGTGCTTTCTGAACAATTTTTGTAAAAAATATGTTCTTGAAAATCTCACAAAAATCCAACAACCTGGGCATTGCTATTGTTATATTTTTGTCATTATAGCACAGATAAGAAAACTTTATCCTGGAAAAGAGCTTTGTTAATCAGTAATAATACACCAGTGAAAAGCTTGTATTTAGTCTTTTGTTTAAAATATGTTTTTTATTTATTTTTGAGAAAGAGGAAGGGAGAGGAATAAAGAGATAGAAACATCAATAGAAGAGAAACATCAACTGGCTGCCTCCTGCCCCCTCCCTACTGGGGTTCAAGCCTGCAATCCAGGAATGTGCCCTGATCTGGAACCAAATCAGTGACCTCTTGGTGCATAGGTCGGCACTCAACAACTGAGCCACACCAGTCAGTCTGTAGTCAGTCTTTTGATAGCATGTTCCATTTTTTTCTAACACATCGGTTTGCTTTTGAAATCATGACCATACCTGGTTTCCAAGGCCCTAGTTCAAATCTTTTTTTTTTTTCTTCTGGATATCTTTTATTGAAGACATTAATCTACAGACTTATCTTCTTTGAAGTTTGTTACAGTAATAATGGAAATTATATATTTTGATAGCAAAGAAGAAATCATAAGCTTTCAAAAGGAGAATATATCATATCCTTTATACTTCCTCTTTGTTCCCATAGTGTCTACCACAGCCTTACCCCACAAAGTCTAGACACATAGTATGTGTGCAATTAAATCCAGCTACATGATTCATGACAAGTAAAATATAAGCCATTAGTTTTATTAGCGACTTCTGTTATTTTTGTGGGGTTTTTTCAGGGTGCTTCTACTTCTGAAATGTTTTCAGACACTCAGGATTGTGGCAGATCTCATTTGTGCCAGACTTTAAGGGTGACTGAGGAAGCCTATTTTGACACACAATTTTTAGTTCTATTTTTTCATCTGTTATAATGTTTCAGGTTGAGCCAAAATATGAACCACATTCCACCAGCCCTATTGTATTACATTATAAAATTGTGGAGTTGCATTAACAAGATAATCTAATAGGTGTTTCTTAGACAGGAAATATGTACACCATCATTTAATAAAGGGAATGGAGAAAACGGTTTCCAACTGGACAGCAGTTGATAGTGAGAAAATAATTCAGCCCAAATGAGCACTTGGACTTCTTTCTGTGGTAAATGTCACCCTCCCAGCCAGCCCTCCAGTCCTCTAGCAGCATATGCTATAATCTGGAAGACTCGGTTCTAGTTATCATTCTGAGGCCTCTCTGCAGCATGAAAATGAAGTTACTAATTGCAGGTAAGTGTAAAATCTCCCTGGAAAAGTTCCCTTTAATATAAGGTGACAGCTTTTGTACATAAGATGGATCAAATTTAAGAAAGTTTCTCTTTCTTGGCATGAAGAATTGTAGATAGTAAGCTACTTCTGACTTTGTGGGGGGAGGAAAGGTTGTAAGCAATCTACTTTGGTATTTCTTAAGTCTTAAAAACATATGAATGCTCTGAGAAAGTGGAATTAAGAGAAAACTTCCAAAACTCTTTCCCCAAAACTTTACCAAGTCACCAAAGAGATGACAGAGTGGGGAAAGATATATATCAACGCTGACTCTGAATCTTGGCACGTGTGACGTGATGGGAGGAAATCAAAGGAAGGTGGTGGGACAGACACAAGATGCATTCCTGTGAGGGGCCTTAGGACTGAAAATTAGGGAGCCGGTGCTGATGGTCTGGTGCACAGTGAGAGTCATGAGTCTGCCCACTGGAAAATCCCCCTCCATGTTTTCTTCCACCTTCCCCACGCTCATGTTGATTAATAGCATCTAGTGCAGGACAAGCTGTAAGAAAGCCTGGCAGTACAGTAATAGGAGACATTTTCAACCCTGGAATTTTGATTGCAACAGGGGCATCTCAGCAAAGACGTGCCTCCGCACACAGACATCTAAAAACAGTAGACGCATTTTAAAACTTAACCACTCCATAGCACATTCCAGAGCCAGGCTAGAACTCTCCACTCTTCTCACACAGATTAGAAAAAAGATAGAAAATTTTACATAAAATCAGAAAATAAGCATATTGTGGAGCAGCTAAGTGGCTGGGAAAAGTAATTTTGTTAGGAAAGAAGAGATATTTATAAATGACAACTGAAAACAGATGTAAAATTTTATCTTTATCCTTTAGATTCCATTATTTCACTAGCCTATGTTCAGATATTGTGACAATTTTACCTGGCATTACATTCAATCCTTTCTATCTACAGGAACAAGTCTTCTGTCAGTCAGATGCGATAGTTCTACTGTATTTGTGATTTTTTTTTTCTCCTTTTATTTTGTATTGTTCTGTTCCTTAGGAATACCAGGTTACAAGATTGTTTCTACTGGTGTCCCTCATCTGTATCATCTTTTTCCTTTCCTTTCCTTTCCTTTCCTTTCCTTTCCTTTCCTTTCCTTTCCTTTCCTTTCCTTTCCTTTCCTTTCCTTTCCTTTCCTTTCCTTTCCTTCCCTTCCCTTCCCTTCCCTTCCCTTCCCTTCCCTTCCCTTCCCTTCCCTTCCCTTCCCTTCCCTTCCCTTCCCTTCCCTTCCCTTCCCTTCCCTTCTTTCCATCTCTCTCTCTCTTCCTTCCTTCCTTCCTTCCTTTCTCCCTCCCTCCCTCCCTCCCTCACCTCCCTCCCTCTCTCCCTTCCTTTCTTCTTTCTTTCACCTCTTTGCTCTTTTCTGTGATTTCAGTGTCCCTAGGCCTGTGCTTCACAGAGTTTATTTGTTTGTTTTGTCATTTCAGTTCTGATCGTGACCACTTGGTGAGCCTCTCAGAATCCGCAGTGGTTTTGTGCTTGCTTTAGTTCTTTCAGGTAAGCCACTCTCTTTGTCATGAGCAACCAGACCCTAAAGGAAGGAGCAGTTAAGACTCTCAAATTCTACATCCAGCCAAGAAGTGATTCACATGTGAAGACCAAAGATCTCAATCAAAAACATTTGGCAAGAGTAACACCTATGTACACTTTCTGAAACAAATATCAGGGTTAGGTATTTAAACACCGATAATTTCTGAATCTGCCTCATGTGACTGTCATAAAGATGAGACAAATCCACACATGTGAAACACAGATAACAGGGTCTAGTTACATAAGCCATCAATAGAAGGTCACTATGATCACTATTACCACTGAATGGATTAAGTAATAACAGATGCTATTCCATTCTTCAGTGTTATAATAAAAAACCTGGACTTGGCAGTAGGATTTGGTGTAATTTTTATTTAAAATATTTCTCTCTATATTTTATTTCATTTTTTTTCTGAAATTATCATATATTGTTTGTATACTTTGAACTATATAGTAATTAAAATAAATGACAATAACTAATAAAATTTAATTAGTACAATATGTGAATGTCCATAGACTAAAATTTTATAGATTTTCACACTTTATATTTGCCCAGTACTCTCTTATTTTAACTAAATTGTCACGAGGTAGTTTTACTTGATATGCGATGAGCCTAGAGAGACAGCATATTTCAACAGGGTAGTTATCCTAGGACACCTAGGGGCTTTGGACACACCCTGCTGCTTTTTTTGGTGTTCAGTCGGGCAGTTGTTAATGTTCTACATGGAGTAGAACACATACAAACTCTAAATAGAAAGTAAATTCAGCATTTGAGGACATGCATTAAATAAAAACGAAAATTAGCTGAAATACTTCAGTGTTCCTATCAACAATAAATAGTGTGATAAACAGTCTGAATGTAGCAGAAATAAAGACAGTCTTAAGGAAAAGCCTTATAAGTTTAATAGAAGTGACAAAATGTGAAGGTCATATATTAATATTTCTTCAAGTGTATTAGTAGAATTCCAAGCCTTTAGTGAACCTGAGTGTTATATACCAAACTTCCTAACTAGATTAAAAGTCCCTTATGGCATTTATTTTTCTGTTCTATACTGAAGTAGCATTTGATAAGGTGTCACTTTTATTGATGATGATGACAATGACAGTGGTAATGTCAATGGAGACAATGCTGCTGTGCCCTGGCAGCACCGTGGTCCTTGGTGCAGGACAAAGAGACTACAAAGAGATAACAGATGAGGAACGACCTTGGAGAAGTCTTACAAGTTACCTTAAAGATCAGGAACGCTGCATTTTGATAAATTCAGTGGGTAGAATAATAACGCTGTATTTCCAAACACACATAGGAGTCAAAATGAATAGATTGAAAGGCAGAGATTTCCCCCCCAGCTGTGCAGGGATCATCAGACCATTATTGAGATGCTTATCCTCTGCAAAATGGTTTGTGTCGAAATTATTTTTTTAAGGGCATCATTTCTCTTACAAAAACTTCATTACTAATTTGCCAATTGAATATCCCATAAGATATTGAAAGGCATTAGTGAATATAGAGTGAGCATTCTGATTTAAAAAACATGTGCATCCCCTGTTGTTCAATAATAATAGGGCTGAATAACATCTACTTTAGGTTTTCAAATGTAATTTATGGTGATAAGACTTTTAGACAGGGGATGGATGAGCTGATGGATGATATACGTATAGTTGAAACTCAGGTAATGATTGTGACATGTTTTGCATTAGGTTATGATAATCTGAAAACAATCTAAGTATTTTTTTTTTTTAAACTGCCATGAAGGAGAGTGAATTAATAAAGTCCATTATAACAGTGCCCTGATTCTTGTATTGTATATCTTTAGTACTAGTTTGGGAGGTTCCCTGTCAAACAAACTCAGCCAGTTCAATCTTCAGCAGAGTTGGGGAGGGGTGATGTTTACAAAATGTTAACCTTTGACATTGAATAACCCATGAATCATCTCTATAAAGAATAATGATGACAGAAAACCAGAAAGAAGGTAGAGAAGTTAACTCCTGGTAAATCAGCTAACCCATTTCTACTCTGTTCAACAACAACAAAAATACCCCAGCTCAGGTCTTTAGTGATGGATTCTTCTAATATTCTTAATTTTCTTCTTCATAGATTTCTCTTTAACACAGTCATCATTAATCATTACATATTTATGGATTTGCTAATGTATATGTGCATGCATGCGTGCGTGTATTTTTTTTGCCTGCTTTCCACACTTCTGTGGAAAGAACTGTGGCTGCTCTCCCATCCCTCCCACACTAGCAGAGGACATAGGATAACTCCAGACAATATTTTATAAGTCCCTGCAGACAGAAAATACTGTAGACACATAATGCACAGCTCCTGGTGAGCTCAGGGCAGGGCACGGTAAGTTTCCATCAGCATGGTGGTTAGATAAAAGGATCATGTCAGCACCTCAGATGTCCTGCTCTCTGGAATGAGCCCAAAGAGAGTCGAAACCAGCTCAGCTAGATGCTGTTCTAAATAGCAACTAGGTAGCCCAGGGTAGAGCATTCAAAAGACAAACCTAATTCAGACATGCTTCAGGCTATACTTGCTCCAGATGACTCAGTCTGGTGCAGAACACACAAGGGTTCAAATGGATCATTCCATCACAGAATGAACAGCCTGAGAGGCTTAGCAGGGCACCACGCCCCCATTCCAGTAGGCCCCAGGGCCATGCTCCAGCTCTAGCACTAGTTTAGACAAGAGAATCAAACAGAATGTAAAACCAGTAGTCCTTGGTAGTAAAACATGGGTTGGACAGAAGCTAAAATTTATTAAAAACCTCTCTGTAGGCTTTCCATATAAGAAAGTAGGAGTCAGGTAGAGAAAGAAGCATAAATATTAAACTCCCTTTTGTCTCAATAAAGCCTTGAGTCTCACTTGCAAGATCCTCTTTAGCATGGGAGAAATTGTCCCATACTCAGTTAGCATTGATGTAACTAGAATCACATAAGAAAATGCTCCATAGAGCTCTACCCTCCCCACCAATGCTGCAGTCACCGGCTCAGAACTGGGCATAGTCATTGCCCTTCTGCAAAGAGTGTCTATGGAATGAAGAGAAAAGAGATTGCTCATTTCCATTCTTTGATCAGAGTCCCTTTGATCCTGGATCTTTGGCGAAGGGATTATATTTTGGAAAAATTAGATATCAAGTGTTCTTTTCCATGAAACCACCACAACTACGATAATTTATAAATGTTAGCCAGTGATGAATAGGACAGTGGTTCAACCTTATTTTTGATATAGTAACTTCCTGGGGTCGGTTGGGGAGTATAACCTCTTTAACATGATGTTGATGGAAAGGTGAGTTCTGAGTTCCAAACAAGAGGGTCTCACAGAATTATCTGTATTTATGCCAGTGTTACTTTTATTGGTGTTAACTTCTGGTTTTTATTTGGCTTGATATGGCAGTCCTCACAAAAGTTTATTAAACAACTGAAGGAGAGAAAAAGAGCTCTGCTGCTTCACGCTTGTTTCTTTCCAGGGACCTCCACAGACCTTTTAGTCCTCTGAATAAAAGTGAAATCCAGAGGAATCTGCTTGCTGCTAGTATTCGTACCTTAGAGAGAAGGAAAGCAGCCTCGCCTCTCTCACGCCTAAACCCACGAGACTAAAAGCAAAGGGAAAGCAAGCCATCAAGTCTGAGGGCTTTTATTCAACCCCATGACCCACGATAACATAAAGAAATGCATTTCTGTTTAGTGAGATCTCATTTCCTAAAAGATAAGCCTCCTGTATATTGAAATGTCCTCTATCCCCCCAGGGCATAGGAACCCCAAACTTGAGAGTGTCACGGCTGTCTATCCTTAGTATATGCTCTTTGGAAAGTCTCTTAACATTTCCATGCCTGCCTCTGCCCTTCTGCAAATTAATCTTGTAATACCCATTTTGAAAGAGTGATAGGGAGCTTCTGACATGTGTAACGAGGGCTTTGAGATCCTCAGATGAAAGAATCCTCGGATGTATAAAGCATTATCCTTGTTGGATGTGCATTTCCTCCTATAGTCTAACCGAGGGGAGGGATTAGGGGAGATTAATTGTGCATATGATCTGCCTAATCGGTTAAGAAGAGCGCAGAATGCTCATGACCTTCAAGAACACCAAATAAAACATCATGTGCCAAGGCACTTTCCTGAGCTTAGTTTATTGTTTCCACAGAGGTTAGGCTCGGGGAGAAATGGAAGTCCTTGAGTTTTCTGAGACAACGGAAGGAAGGCAAGGCAAAAGCCTTGGAAACATACATGCACGTAATCTGAGTAAATACAGCAAAGACGCTGGGCCTTAAGACAAGGACTTTAAAATCCCATTTTCCTCCTTAGGTTAGCATGCTTTGAGATGTGAAGAAATGCAGTCCCTCTTATTTCACTGCCCCCCAAAATAGGACAAAAAGAGAAGCCATTTGCTTTAATCTCCCCAGCTCCCTGCATTCCTCCGTTATACAAAGAATTCAGTAATAGGTGCTGAGTTCGTCTAGTCTATGGAGAGGGAAGTATTACACAAATAGAAAGAATGCCCAATGGAGAGAAAGCCATGATTGTTGTTACAAAGGTCAATAAAGCTAGAGACTCTTAATCACAAAGACTTTAAATTGCATCATGAGGTCTGCCCTTCAGCTTTACAAGCTTTTTAAAATCCATCCACCAACCCTATGGAAGAGAGTAGTGTGCTTTCTTTGGCTTGATGAATATTGGAGATGTAATTGTTTTCCTCTCCCATCTAATAACCTCATTGGCCTTTACCTTGATTTTTTGTTTTTTTTTTGTTTGTCTTGTTAATCTTCACCTGAGGATCTTTTTTCCATTGATTTTTAGAGATAGTGGAGGAGGGGGCAAGGGAGAGGGAGAGGGAGAGGGAGAGGGAGAGGGAGAGAGAGAGAGAGAAACATGGATGTGAGGGAGACACATTGATTGGTTGCCTCCTGCACGCCCCTGACTGGGGCTGGGGATTGAACCTGCAAACCAAGTATGTGCCCCTGACTGGGAATCAAACCTGCAACCCTTCAGTGCCCGGCCCAGCGCTCCAACCACTGGGCAACACCTGCCAGTGTTGTTCTTTACCTTTTATTCATGCTTTGCCTATTTACTCACATATATGGTTTTAAATTAGGTTATATTATGCCAACATCAGGTCAAGAGGACATTAGGTTGGGGGCAATAGACAAGTTTGTTGTTGTTGCTGTTTGCTTCATTTTGCATGTTCCAACACTTACACTGTAAACTTTATCTGTGTCTTCTTCCTTACATACCTTGGACTTTTGAGTCCCAAATGTTGTCAAGTCTTGTACTCAATGCTCACAAATGTGTGACTATTTATATTTGTTGTTTTACTATAATCAGAATACCTTTCCCCCCTATAAATTATGTACACTATAAAATGATGTTACACAGGACCAGATAGTGTAACTTTAATCGAGGTGTTATCTTGACGAATATTTTAGAAGATCTTGGTAAAAAGAAGTGGGGAGCATATAAGGTTATAACTGGAGGTTGGGATAGCAGGCATTTACAGTTCATGGCAGGTGACAGTGTTGATAGTTTAAAACACAGGACTCTTGTTGGTTTATCTGTACAACTATAGTGGCCATGCTGCTTCACATTTCACGTGATGTAGACCCGTTATATAATTTGCATTCACAGAAGAATGAAGGAGCGTCAGGCTTTCATATATTAGCTATGGAAGTAACATAATAGGGTATCAAGCAAAAAAAGAGTTGGCTGTTTCTGAGACATTAATATTTAGGACTCTTGTGTGACAAGATCAATACTGCTACTAAGCAGCTTTCATTTTAAGTAAAATATTTACTTTTTATTATATATTGTCCATATACAAATAGCCATATTATGCAGAGCATGTGTAGTCCTAGATATACTTTACCTTGCAATATATGTATAAATCATATCCATGTCATATATACTATATGACATATAAAGTTGTGTGTAGAGCTTTAGAGTTACAAAATAATTTTACATATTGTATATGATATTTTCAAGATGTGGAAAAGCAAGAAGGCTTAACTTGTGGATAAGTTCTGAATAAATTACATAACTCATAAGATGTAGAAGCTGAAGTTATACCAGGCACTCAGATGCAAATACTCCTGCTACTATCTCCTTCTGTTTCTGGATTGTGGGGCTAAAAAAGCAATGGAATTTGCTATAGAAATGGAAATTGAATAGACAATCACTGAGGGTCTCTGGAGGATCCAAATTTTTCTTATGTAAATGAGTTAGTGACTGTCACTGTCCCTGAAGCTAAAGCAAGCCAAGAGCAAATCCATCTCCTCTTCTTTCTTAAATTATCAGTTTTACAGAGTCCTAAACATGTGCTGAAGCTCTAAAGAGAATGACAATGGAAGAGCGATGTTAAGCATTCACCTATAAATAAAAACATGGAGGTAATTATATCAACACGATTATATAATGGATATAACCATACTACTGACTGTCCAGAGGTGTCAGGAGGGTTAACATAGATAATACACATCAAATCCTTATCACAGTCCCTGACTCACTGTAAACTCTGAAGACATATTTCATAATTACCATCAGTAGTAGCAGCAACATCACCAGCATCCTCATTGTATCACTTGAGGATTTCTAAATGTTAAACTGTAGGACTTAGACATCAGATATTATTTTTAAAGACTTATTCTGGACCAGATGTATGTGTTTAGGAATAAGAGAAATAGTGATGCCATGTTATTCAGTAAGCTCAGAAATCAGTGTTCAAGAGAGTGAGAACACAGAGTCTGAGTGAGGTAAGATGGCCCTGAAGTAAGTCCAGTAGGTCTAACTTGATATGATTTTAGATCAACTCCAGCTGGCCCAGCTATATGACTATTGCTATATTTACCAGCATAAAGGCAGAATGATGATTTTAGGGATGAGGAATTCTGACTGTGCTTTCCCCAGGCTGAGCATCTCTATATCTACTGGAGACAGAGAACTTTCTAATGCAGATACGTTGTTGTAGCATCTCTCTTACCCAGATACATACCAGAACAGTCGAGAAGAGACTACCCCTTCCCCAGGTTGGCCTATGCCTGGGCACATCAATGCTTTTCTACTCAGTATGTCCTGAGGATTACTGTCATGGGGGCCTCCTAGCCTGAAAAACACCTTTTCGACCCTATGCCTGCAGTCCCACTATTAATATTTTTACCTGTGTTAAGTGTTGCCCTCTCCCTATTGTCTTCATCAGAACGCAAATTATACTGAAACAAATATCACATTAAATAAGCACGAATACATTTATCAGATCAATTTCATTTTATAAGAGAAAACAGGCAAAAGAGAGTCCTTGGTGCCTAGGATAGAAGGAAGACCCTGTCCTGGGGTCAAGGATGTAAAAGGAGGGTTTTGCTTAACCTTGATGCCAGAGCAAAGGTAATTAAAGAAGTTGGCACTGTCACCCTAAACCACTATGTCTGCCACTCCGTTTTTGTTTTTTACACCTCTGGGCACGGTGGCCTCATTTCATCCCCTAATGTTACAGATCCATTTCAGAGTCCAATGAATAAATGTCACACTCTTTGCTTTCTGGTTATAGAACTGACTTCAGTGCCCTCTGAAGATACAACAATCAGTTAGCTCCCAGCATTTACAGAAATAAAGTATGTGTTAATGAATATTACATAATAAGATAAATTGGCAAGTAATGGGTTGTTTTGATTCATGCAAGCTATAATATTTTATATAGATATGTATATGTTTAAATTTTAAGGTACAGGAATCAGAAAGGGTAAGAGTGCTTGTAATTTATCTTTATTCTTAATATTTACTAATGTATAATACTAATAAATTTTAATGCATACATTTGTGAATTTTTAATATATATTTCTACTGAGGGTGAGTAAAGTGAGCAAATAGTAGATATAAAAAGAGCAAAATGATAAATGCAACTCCTTTTACACACTAATTGAAGTTTGTTTTCTTAATGTAACAATCTTACAATGTCACTGTAGTTTTTAAACTCTTCTGTCTTTCCATTCCTCTTTTTCAGTTGAAGTCATTGAAGAAATGGTGGTTTTTCTATCAGAGGGCCAATGACTGAGGGCTAAATTAATCCAGACCTTGAAATTGTTAGAACAGTTCTCTATAGTCTTAAGTTTTGTTCATGTAAAAGGGAACAAAAGACAAATCATGCAGGTGATCATGGGCCCAGCACCCTATTTCTGTGTCTCTTTCTACTTCCTCCTAATTTTCCATCAACGGTATCCCCACTGAACTCAAGCTAAACTTACTGTGCATAAGAACAACTAGAGTTATCTGATTTTAACTGCAGGTTTAGCCCTCGCTGCCAGAATTTAATTAGATCCATGTGGCCCCTCGGGGGAAGTCCAGAATGCTGCATTCTGCTGATTGTTCCTTGGGGGCTCACCAGAGGCTCTGAGGTGCACCTCCCTGGAAGGCAGGGACTCTGTCTTATTCTCCTTTGTGTCTGTAGTTAATGGCAGAGAAGCCAACACTCAGTGCTGAATAGAGGATGTGCTGAGTGGTTACCAACAGGCCAATTTTTGATTGCCCGCTGGTATGAGTCAGGTTCTTGGCAAAACTTCTACATGATGTCACTTCATCCCCCTATCACTTAACATCACCATTGTTTTCTACTATTCTTGTTATGAGAAAATAGGTGTTTAGAGTGGGTCAGTGATTAAATGAGATGTGAACTCAGGTACGTTAATTCCCAGATAAGCTTTTTGCTTATGGGGTAAGTGCACAGATGGATGCATGGATGAAAAAAAGATGACAAATAATTATATGATAAATAATGAGAAGGTTAAACTATATGGATTTGTGTATAGTGAAAACCGTATGTGTGTGGAATATATTAATTTATAGCTATATTATATTTATAGTTAAACATTATATTGAAGGTTCATGGTATATATAGGGGAATATCACACATAACTCTATCAATATGCATTAACTTATGAAAAAACTCTGCACTCGTTACATATCTCCTAAGTGCTAACTGTTTACTAGATGGGGACACAGACAATGAACATTCGAATAGAGAAAGCCCCTCACATTAGCAATGATGATAATAAAAACAAACACACAACATCAACAGCAATATGCGCTCACCCCATTCTAGATCCCTAAACACTTTCACATGCCCTGTGACTTTCAATCCCATGGCAACTGGATAGAGAGGTCATTATCATACCCATTTTCCATATAAGGAAACTGAGACTCTTGACCAAATCCACATATAAGTAAACCATATGATTCATTAATACTCAAGATTTTTTAAATGTTTATCTTGATCATGACCACCAGGCCACTCACTTTTCTGTATCAATAGCTGCAGCATTCTATGTTGTTCAAGAGGAAAGTAACATGAAAAGTAAACCACATTTAACTGATCCATTGATCTTTCTATACCAGTTCATTAAAATCCTTTTTATACTTTGAATGATTACTTGCCATTGGATTCTTTACCCCCTAAATAATGAATTATTCTATACAACTGATGGAGGACAAGCCTTTGGTGAATATCTAAGGTACCCTAAGCATGTACACATCTGTAAATTTTAGCTCTGATCTCTTTGCATAGGGAGGTGCATAATTTGAGAAAGGACAAAATTTTTTGTAAGCAAATGTAAGATTTCTCTACTAATGTATTTTTTAGAAGCCAAACATTATCTCTTGACTTTGTAGATATTGGCTAGAATACACACTCACACTCACATGCACACACACAAGAACACACATATGTGCACACACACACACACACAATCTCGAAATGCACGGTAGAGCTCATAGTTCTTATAACTTTCATAGCACTAACTTCTAATTCATTTGCTGACTGGAGTCACCTAGAAGGTGACAAAAGAGTTCCTGGGTAGTTATCCTCAACTTGAACATATGGCTTGGCATTGCTTACAGTGACCTTGTTTTAACTTTTCACCAGCTTTGCCTGGCCAGCCAGCCAGCCAGCCTTTCTTGACTTCACTGTGGTCATAAGAGTCGAATGCCTCCTTAATGATAACCTTCTCTCATTTCTTGCATGTTAATGGCCTCACCTCAGGAGACAGTTTCACATATTGGCTGAAACACAAGCTCCCTTAGCTTGAAAGATTAAGCAGAAGCCTGTGGCTAATAATAGACTGCCCACTGCACTCCCATTTTAGTGCCTGATGACTAGAACAGGTTGATAAGTATTATTATTGAGTCATCGACATAAAATCATCCTCAAAAGGTCATTTAGCCGATTCCCCCTCTTCCTAGAATAGTGGCATATAAGCTGTCCCAGTAACCGACCATTTGCTCGCAGTCGATTTAAAGTGCCCATGTGTCCCAGCGAGTCACCTCTGGCTTTCTTGTGCCAGAAGTCAGAGGGAAGCAGAAGCAAGGCTCTAGAAGTGCAGATGAAAGTGGTACCCAGGTTATTCTTTCCTCCTTCTTAGGGGAAACGACAACAAAGTGGGCACACATCACCCCCGACTGTGGAAGGCAGGTGGGTAATCGCCACTCCCAGGAGAACAGAATGATGAGCTTTGAGAGCTGCAAGGGGCATCGTATCAAACACCTTCCCCTCAGCGTACAGGCGAATAAAGAAAGGTAGAAAGGGAGACGGGCCCATAGACAAGGAATTTTAACCTACAATTCCGAAGTTTTACAAGAAAGAATCTATACATAAGAATAAGTGTGTGTTAAAAGTTAAGCCTTCTCATTTTTAAGCAAAAAATTTAAGCAACAAAACATGTTGAGACAATTTTGTCAAGGGTGTTAATATCAGAGTAGGTGTAGCTTAAATAGGTGTCAACTTCTTCAAATCCCGTACACCTGCTCTAGAAACAACGGTGGATAACCAATCAGTCTCATGTATGTAATAACATGTTCTTTCATCACCCATAGCTTTTCATGTAGGTCTACTACATCCCCATATGAAGTATGAAAGTAGTGATAGTGGTAGGATGGGGGTGAGGATCTCTTCTATTATCTTTAAGTATAAAACAGCAAAGACAGCAAGAAAGCATTAATCAATCATGAGTGTAAGTAAAAAGTTTCTAGTTAAAAATATTTACCTTTATCAAAGATTTCCATGGAGGGGAAAGTAAATTGTCTCAGGTTAGAAATTCTTAGATTCATTAAAAATACATAATCTTCTTTGACTTTTGAGTGGCAATTTAGATATTTGATCTTAACTTTCACCAAATGTCAGAATTTAACACCAACCCTACCATTGCTATCTCTAGGATGTAGTGTATGTCACTGAATCTCCATGAACTCAGACCTGTGAATGGAATTAAAAACAATATAATACACTGAAACACCTCAGAGCACTTCATTAGAGCTTTAAAATATTTGTAGCTAATATTAATATTTGTAATAAGTTAAATTATCCCCTCAAAAGTCATGTTTTGAAGTTCTGATCCCTAGTGTCTCAGGATATGACCTTATTTGAAATAGGGTCTTTACAGAGAAAATCAAGTTACATTGAGGTCATTAAGGTGGGCCCTAATCCAATATGATGGGTACCCTTCTAATAATGAGGACAAGGGACATGCATAGAGACAGGACATTGTGATGAGACATAGGCAAGGGACAGCCATATACAAGCCAAGGAGCAAGGCCTAAAAGAGACCCTTTCCTCACTGCCTTAAGAAGAAACCAGCCCTAATGATATCTTGATTCTGGATTTCTAGTGAGATTATACATTCCTGTTATTTAATCCACCAATCTGTGGCAATTTGTTATGCAGCCCTGCAAACAAACACAATATGCTTTTTATATTTGAAAAATATTTCAGAACAAATAATTATCAGTGTCAAGGATTTTCTTTCTTTTCTCTTTTTTTCTCTCACCCATTTCTCTAGGTCCTGTGTCTGTCTGAGAGGGCAATATGCAGTCAGATGTTCTGAAAGACCTTCTCATACATCTAGTCATCAGCTCCATATTATCCCTTCCAGAAGTGGGATCAATTATAGAAACATAGATCCATACCTCTACTTGTATGGCAGAGACAAAGCATTACTCATTCTTTTAGTCCACATATTCTTAGGTTAGCTAATTCCTCAAGAAAGGAAGAAACAGAGCCTGAAGCACCATAACAGAAGAGACCAGAATGCAGATTATGCCTTGAACAGTGGAGACAGTAGGTGCACCGATAGTCTCATCTTTCGTAGTATTGTATGACTCTTCTCTATGACTTTCTGGTGGGTTCGCATCTGCATTTTTGTTACATTAATTAGGTGCAGAACATTTTTACGTTGATGGGCTGTGGGATTTCTCTTCCATGAAGTGTCTGTTCAGGACTTATTGACAGTTTATATTAGGTTGTTTTCTAGGCGTTCTTCATATATTTGAATAGTTACACACATGGTCAGTTTTGTGTGTTACAAAGATCTTCTCCAAGTTGGGAAGTTATTTGTTTAACCTTTTTATGGTTTTTGTTGTTTTATTTATTTTTTTATTACATTTATTGGGGTGACATTGGTTAATATGAACTTCTAGGTTTCAAGTGCAAGTTTCTATGTTACAAAATCTGTGTATTGCACTGTGTACCCACCACCCAAAGTCAAATCTTCTCCCATCACCATATATTAGAATCCTCTTCACCTCCCACTGAAAGTTCTTTATGATAATGTAGCTAAATTTACATTTTCCTCAATTGTTTCTTTTTGGGTAATTCTAGAAAAATCTTTTTTTTTTTTCTTCCTGAGCTCGGAGAGGTGGTCTTTATGTTAACTTTTAAGAATGTTATCATTTTGTCTTTCACATTTTGCTCTTCAATTGATCTATAAGTTATTTTTAAATGACTATTTCTTTAAGTAGATAAAGAAGACCTGCAGGTTTGCAAACTTAAATTATATCATACACCAAGATCTTCATTACAAAATCCCACAAAATGAAGCTATGTTTTAAAATACCTTATCTTTTCAGAATGATGAATTATACTACTGTTATCTCTACTGCAATCCAGCTTCTCTACTCACTTTAAAAGAACAGAACTGTCAATGCTTGTCTATACTTTGTATATTTAGTAAGTTGGGCAATTGGTTAATTAATCTCCCCTTTTTTCCAGAGAGCATTTATGGAGTCTTTTCTGTAGTTTTATTTTTGCTAAAAAAGAATCTTGAGGTTTCTATACGTTAAGCAAGAATTAGAAGTGAGCAAAGTCATCAAGGACAATGCACAATCTAATATATACCGTCATGGAGATGAATGACTTTCAGGTGCCATCTTGACTTTGCTTTTACACACACACACACACACACACACACAGCTAATGGAGATAGTCCAGTTTCATGTTATACATGGTTCCAAGAGTTCAAAGGATGTGGGAAAAGCAATGGGGAAAAGATTATCTTCCTTCCATTCTAAACTTATACTTACTAATTGTCATCATACACATTAACTGGCTATACTATTGCTTACCTCTTAGGAAATCAGTAAAATGGATATAATAAATAGCTTACAGCTGATAGTAGTGAATACCCAAACATTAATCAGTAATATAAATGAGGAGTTAAGTCACTGAATTCATTTTTATAGACTTAATGACACATATTTGTCCCTCAAAAGCATGAAATAAATGATAATGAATAAATGAATAAATGGAAGGATCAATGCTAAATAGCTGTATACAAATGGGTCCACGGTTTTATAAACTGAAGTGGGTCTATGAAAAAAAGATGATTTACCTACTACAGCAAATAATTTAAGCAAAAGAACTTGCTTTTTCAGAGTTCTTATTGTGGTATTTTTACCAGTAGAAGTTTCATTTTTCTTTGTTAAAAAAAAAAAAAAGTAATTTATAATGAGCCTTGGTATTTTGAAACTGAAGTTTCATTTGATCCTGGGGAAGAGAAATAAAATATTCCACAGAAAGATGGAAAAGAACATTCTAACCCAGTGCCTCTTCATTTCTTTAGATTCCAGAGCACAGAAATGCACATCATTATTATTATTACTTGTTTCATCTACTGTACGCTTATCAAAGTAAGTTTCTCTGTCACAGCTGGAACAATCAAGATTTCTTTTGTTGCTTATAATAAATAAATACTCAATTGTGAGAATGTCCTCAGGGAAAGTTCATTTAAAAAGAAATGAAAATGCTGAGAAATAAATGGTTATTGTGATTGCACTTGTTTTGATATAATATGCAAAAATGTAATTTGGTTCCGTAATGTCTGAAATGCAAGGGAAAAATTTAAGATGGAGAAATGCAAAAGGCATTGCATTTATTATGTTATTTCAATTATCATTTTTGTTTGTGAGGGTGGGCAAATTTAGATTCAAAACACTATTTTGGAATAAAATGTGAATGTATCTAGTAAACAGGGAAAAAGGGCAAAGCACACAAATGGAAATATTAAGTGATAAATAGATAAAACCAGGCACATCTCTAGCATGTTTGAGAGATGCTTTTTTAGATGAAATGTCTAGACGTTTGGACTTTTCTCTTTGTTTTGTTTAAAGTCTGTATTGGCAGCCTTATTCTGCAGTTTCCCAGATTATTTCGCCTTCTTGTTTTGGCTCAACGACAAGTAACAATTAACCAGTCAGGAAACATTATAATAAAGATGTGAATGGCTTGAGGTAAGTGCCTGATATCAGAAAACGATTCTCTAGGTAAAAGGATCCCTTTCAGGGAGTCAGGATAGGGGAATGGAAATTAACTTTGCTCTTCTTCAGGTTTAATTCTCCTTACTTGTCCTTGTTCCTCAAGTTATTTTCCTTTTTATGTCTCCAATGTGGATTTCCATGGTTGTTTTGCTTTTTCTCGAATTGTAAGGGAAGATAGAATTAAGCAAAGAAAAGCAATTAAGGCACATGGATGGTGTGAGTCACTATGTTAGAGAGGAGAGGAATGAAAAAGAGAGGCAAAGAGAAGGCAAGGTGGATCTTCGAATTCAGAAGGTAATCGAGACCACTAAGGGACAACTCGAACAGAAGAGTCAACTTCAATGCCATGGCTGCAGTGCCTGTCCCAGCAGCCCTAAGTTTCCTTCACTGTTCATATTTAACTATCACATTAGTCACGTTATGTAATCCCTCAAATGTAACCTTTCTTCATTGTTGATGCAAATAGGTAGTACTCACTGAAGGAATGCTAATACATGTCAAAAACTTGCGCACACACAGACACACACACACACAAAGAAAAGCCAAGAATATTCAGTGAGAGAGAACTGAGAGACTCTGTGATTACGTAGCATTCTGGGGGCAATTTTGACCCATAGTTTGCCAACGTTTTAAAAAATTTCTTGGACATATAGTCTTTAAAATTTCCACAAAGTCATCCAAGCTGTGAGAATAAAGGTTTGAGCGCTTTGATGAAAATGACAAGGATTGAAGACAGAATGAAAAGAGAGCCAATGGACTTATAAAGCCTCTATCTTACATTGAATGTGGAGGAAGCAGAGGGCATGTTTACACTGCAGGAGACCAAAGACCATCACAGGGACATGATCTGGCCCCCAGAAACTATCACCTGTAACACAACTTACCCACCAGCATAGAGAAGATGTAAAACTTTAGGAGGCAAAAGTGGATGAGAGAGACAAGGAGATTTTTGAGTGGCTAAAGAAGGGAGAGAAGATGAAATATTCCCAGGGCTAGCGAAAGAGTGGGATGATGGGGAAGTGAGGAATGTGACGCACATTGTTGTAAAGATAGTATGAGCAAGATGCCTGGATAGATAAGGCAGCTGACGGGAAGGAGCGACATGACTGCAACCACAGCCCCCTTTGCCATGGAGGGGGCATGTATTGGAAATCGTTGGTGGACATCAGCTAATACAGTTTTAAATAACCGATGGATGAGTTTCAGCAGAGCGTCATATCGATGAAAACTAGCACGCATCAGAACGTCTCGCACAGAATCGGTGCCCAAAGAATGAGTGATGAAATCAATGAGTAAATGAATGAATAAAAAATAAGTAAATGAACATAGTGATATTAAAGGAAAATTAACCTGGTGACAATGTGGAAGCAGAGAAGTAGACTGGAGATAAAAAAGCTTTTAAGAGGCCATTTGAGGAAACCAGATGGGAGGTAACTGTGGTGACAAGGGAAGAAGAAAGGAGGGGGTGAGAAGCAATTGGAGGGACATTCCTACTCCCTAGGAAGTGTTGTAAAAGCCTGGCTATTTGGAGAAAGACCAGGCTTGAAGGAATTGTAGTAAGTTTGATACCAGAGACATTAGCTTTTGTTGACACTGAAAATGCACATGGTAGTTTGAGGTCCAAGACTGGTTCTTGGTACATCCATTAATCTGGGGATCTTACTAGAATGCATGGACATAGAGGTTGACTTGAGACCATGAGAATGGATGATATCTTACTGAACAAAAGAGAAGAGTAGGCAGAGGAGAACTGAGATGGGAATATTCATATGACCCGTTAAACACACACTGATATGCCTTGACCTAAAAGATGGAAACCCTCTGTCCACTGAGCAAAAACAGGTTGGCCTGAATTTATTGTTTTCTGTGCTTGAAAGCAGAGGCATCTTAAGATGAAACATTTGTTAAAGACGAATCCTGCTCTTTGCATTTGAGCAAATTCAGTGTAGCTAAGTTGGTTATTTATTTTACATTGTAGAGGAGACCCCTGATAGAGCCGTGCACATTTCCTTGGGGATTCCTTGATGAGGCCCAATTGTCTTCATTTAGTTGGGCTTGTCTGTGTTATGTGTTCTTGATATAGTCTTTTTCCTGACATTTCTAAATCAAATGAATCAACTTCCTTTTCATAAGCACACATACAACTAGAAGGAGGTTATTTTATTTTGTATTTTTGAACACAATGTTGTAGAAAGTCCAAAAAACCAGAGTTAGTTAGGGGGTGTGTGTGTGTTTGGTAGTATTTAATATATAACATTTATTTAAACTTAAATCTGCAGGAAAAACCAGTATTGGTAATCAAATTAAATATTTAAAATTATAAACCAAAAGAAGTCATGATAGAATTGTTTTTATAATCCGAGGTAGTATGGTGGCTGTAGGGTGGCATGTGAAGTAAAACTCTATGAGCTTAGTAATATTTTAAATCAGGGAAATGCAAGAAAGAAAAAAAAAAGAGAGAGAGAGCGAGAGAGAGAGAGAGAGAATAATTACATTTGGGAAGAGCGATCACAAAATTTAGGGATTAGAAATTGTATTGGCAGGTATTTTTGAAGCTTCACCTTATGATACTATAAATAAAATGTTTGTACTCTCTGCTTTTGTCACTTAATCAAGTCTACCAAGTAAACAGAACCCTGTAAATTATTAGGAGAGCTCCGCAGGAAAAAAAAAAAAAAAAAATGCCTGTAGGTTTTGGATTGTTTGTTTCCTATTCCCACGTTACATTTAGCTGTCTAGACTGAGTATATTTAAGTTGGGGCTTATTATAATAAGTCAGAAAGTCACCATAAACTAATTATTTTCAGTTAATTTATGTGATTAATGTTGCAAACTTGGAAACCTGTACATGCCTTGACTTGGCTCCAATTAATCAATGTGGAGAAAAAATCCAAGGTGCCCCCAGTCCTTACTTTAAAGCAATGAAGTGGTACTGGATTTCAAACACATTATTAGTTATTCTGGCTGGAATGAGCGCACTAAAACTGCACTCTCCTCTCACCCTTTTACCTGACTCACTACGGAACGCAGAGGTGCTTTAAGTGTAGATAACAGGTGATTTAGTAGAGTCTTCTCAGATGTAAGAGTTCATGAGGAGAAGCAGGATTGCTATCATGTCACCATACCCAGAAAGATACATTTCTTCAACCACAGGATCCAAAAACATTGACTTCATTACTGTTATTCAAGTCTGGTTTGAGCCAAGACCTTCAAAATCCTTACCCTTCGACAGCTGTTTGGTGGTTTATTTAGGACTTCGATGGGCAGTCTCAGCACAGTTCCTCCTGGACAAGTGTCAGCATCTCCCCCAAATCCCTGCCATTCTTTTCCTTAATTGGCTCCATTAACAGGTGTTCTCAGGCCAAAAGATGAGGGTTCAACTGATCCATCACTTCCTGAGGCCCAGTGTCAAAGATAGCATTTGGAGCACACTGGGGGTGAAGCAGAAGCTGGGAAATGTGAAAAGATCTCACCGTCCATTCAGCTGAAGTTAGTAAAGTGTAGTAAGGGGACGGATGGATTTGAATTTGAACTTGAGCCTTAATCCTAATGCCAGCATAAGCATGGGGTCTCAGTTTCTTGTACGTTGCTTGTGTTCTCTTTAGAATGACACCCATGAATATATTACTTTAACTACTACTTCCTAAATAATTTCCTTGCATTATATCAAACATTATTTATTTTGCTTTCCACAGCACCATATCACTACTCCTATTTAGTGTTGAATAAACTGAAGTTCAAAGACATTAAAAGTCTTATCAAAAATCGTATAGACCCAGGACGTAGACTAGTGGTTGCCCCAGTCTAGAGGCTGGAATGGTAATTACCTGTAAACGGGTATGAAAAATCTTACTAGGGTGATAAAAAATATCCTAAAAGTGATTAATGGAGATACCATTTGTGTATTTACCAAAAATTATTTACTGATACACTTGAATAAGGTGAATTTTACATTGCCTAAAACAGAACTCACAAAAGATGCTTGAGAAAAAAAAAGTCTTAACATTTCAAATGATTCTACTTTAACCCCAGAAGCTTGCATACATAGTGCAATGGAGCAAATAGGAAAAACACTGAAAAACTGATAATCTTCTAATTTGCTACAGAATGCTGGGCAATGCGTGGAAGTTTTCTGGGGAATAGTTTCCTCAGCTGTAAAGGGAGGTCACTGGACTAGCTGTGTGTCTTGAAGATCTGGAATTATTTCAAGAGTACCTGATTGTAACTGAGCAAGCTGCCTATGAATTGCCATGCAATGACACAATATGAGTTTAAAAACTGTGTATCAAAAAGTGATGGTTAGAGAAAGGAAAGGCATGGAAATACTGATTATCACTTGATAGTGGGACTATGAACATTTAATTTCTTCCTTTATTATCATTTTATTTTTTAAATATCCTAAAAATAAATGTGTTTTTATATGGAAGTGAATTTTATTTTATTTTTTAAATTTACTCTGTAAGGTCATTTGATGAAGAAAATTTTCTATAAAATCTTGAGTGGAAAATGTTAGTTATGGAGATTCTGCTGTCTTTCTAGCTTCAAATCTGAAACAAAAGGTCCACAAATCTGTGCAACTATTTAACTGTATGCAACAACAAGTCTGAGTTTTGTTTGGTTATTTTTTGGTAGTTTCATTGGTGACTTAATCATTTATAAACACCCAGAGGGTGGGCCTGGGATGCAGTTAGACTCCTAGTATTTTTGCAGACCACACTGATCTACAACTGCACAGCAGCATGAGTAAGCTATGACAGGGCAATTTTGCTGAACCATTTTATTTAGTTAGTTAGTTATTACAAAAATATTTTTAATTGATTGTAGAGAGAGGGAGAGAGAGACAGAGACAGAGAGACATCAATAGGCCACCTTCTGCACACACCCCACCCGGGATCAAGCCTACAATCCAGGTATGTGCCCTGACCTGGAATAGAGCCTCGGTCTTTAAGTGCACAAGATGACAATCATCCAACTGAGCCACCCTGGCCAGGGTGAGGGGACTATTTTAAAAACCACTCTAAGTTATAAACATTATCTTTAAGATAACTCAATATGAAATTGAGTAAAGATATAGGGGAAATATAAAAAGGATAGTACTTTTTCTACAATCAAAATTGATTTAAAATTAAATTATTTTTATATATTTACTTTCTTTTTTCTGAATTTATTGGGGTGATGTTTAATAAAAATATATACATTCACTTTTTTCATCACTTTCAAATAAGCTTTAATTTAGAAATATTTAATTTTTATCTCATATTTTAATATCAAAATATGCCCATTGTCTAAAGTGAAACACATCCACATTCTAAATAAGCCACATGAAATGCTGTGGCTTCAATAGTAGATGCACAGAAATAGGACTTCTTACATCAGGGAAAGAAAAAAAGAAACTCTGAGCATCAGTGAAAGCAGCAAGAAGACCACAAATAAACCTACATGGCGCCAAATATTTGGAATAAAATGAGCATCTCAGTTAGCACAGGGATATTTGTACTATACCTCTGAAATTTGAGCCATATGAACATAAATATAAGGATGGTAGAAACTGTTCACATTTTATTCAGATTTTAGCTTAAGCACTATTCTGAGAATGGCTCTCAGAAGTAGAATCACAACCCAACCGTGAACTCATGTTTAAAATATTTCTCTATTATGTTATATGTAAAGTACCCATTTGGTAAACACAGTTACACATATCAGTAATTGTTACTTCTGTCCTTTGGGTTAACTATATGAGTTATTCATAGACTTATCAAGTTCAAAAATATTTTGTGGTTATTTTATCTAATCTCCCCACCAAAAGAAAGACTCCCAACCCTAGAAATAGATACTTAGACCCTCCAGATTCCTTCAGGGAGAATGACCTCACCAACTCTACAGAGGTCAGCCCCATTTCTGACTTCTTCTTTTCAGAAGCCTCTTTTTTCCAATAAAAATAAAATATATTTTGTCAAAAAGATATGGTTTTATTACTAAGTGTGAAGGACAAACAGAACAACTGTACTAATTTTTTTTTACAAAATGGCAAGTCCTTGAATATTTTAATAGGGTTACTATTTTCCAGGCTATGTATTTCTAGAATAATCTACCTTTCCTCATTTTCTCACTTTTAAAAAAAATCATAGAATTGTTATGAGAGCTGTTTTGGGAATGTGTGTGTGTGAGAGGAGAATGGCAGTGGTGTGGTTGTGTGTTTATAGGCAAAAAAAACAAACAAAGAAACAACCTTACTCTGACGTTGTATCAGTTAGAGTTCTGCCCCCAAAGCTGCCCAATAAAACACAGAACTGTGGAGAGAGTAGAATAAATATTACAAATGTGTGAAAAAAGAAGAGGGAAGCAACCAGGAGATAGAAACGTTGAAGCAGGTCCACTAAACATCAAGGGTCAAGATTAGAAAACAAATGAATCAAAGAAAGTAGCAGTAGAAACAGAAACAAAAACAAACAAAAACAAAAAATATCTTGGCAAGAACTATGTCCTTCAGAAGAGAAATACGGCCAAACTTGAGCTCTGCAAAGAGGAACATGGCAAATAAAAGTCACAAATTCACTCTGTTCTTGGTCTCCAGAGCCCATGGATGTCAGCCTCCTGAAATGCAGAGCAGGGCAGGCATGAGTAGAGAGGGGATCTCGAATGAAAAAAGAATGATGCCTAGCACAACTATTTAGATGATATTTTTTTACTTCATTAATTCAGCCATTGATTTTCTTTTATTCTGCAACATTCTTCATGTATCTCTTTACCAAAGAATATCCCTTAATCCCAATACAAAATGTATTCTATAATTTTAAAATTAAAGTCCTCAATGGAACCCTTCCATATGGTCACAGCCCACAAAAAGCCAATATGTCCTGAAACTTGTACAAAAATTATGAAATGTCAAATACATTTTATAGACCTCATCTTAACTAGATACTTATAATAACCTGATGAATGGGAATGAATAGTATCATGATCATTTAAAAATGAGAAGAATAAAATCAAGGTAGTTGACTGACTTGTCTGAGGTCAGAGCAATGATGAAACTATAGTTATCACAGGCAGTTTTTCTTTTTGCTCTTTCTACAAGTCTCCTACAAGAAAATGTATAGAGCAAGACTATAAATGCCTTCATATGTATACTCAGAGAAGCACCACCTGGACAACAGAAATTTAATCTACTTTCTATTACATAATCTTATATACTCAAACTGTTGTTCTTTCAGTATATGTGAGTTGCTTATAGAAATGTCTACATACCAAGTCCCATGCATGCTGCTGTGTTGGACACAAGAGAAGGCAATGGGGAATGTTTAAGCATGTAGGCTTTAGGGTAAGCATTTTTCCCTAAAAGTGCATCATGTGGCCAAACATGGTGCGTACATTCAGAGGGCATGTGACATAATGGGAAGCAGGACATGAGTCACTGCAATGAAGACATGTGGCCAAATTCACCAGGAGGGACACATGAGCTGGGACTTGAAGGAAAATGAATCATGCGCAGAGCTGGGGGCACACAGACATGGTCATTACTTGCATAGGGTACTTATGTGCAATGTGCGGTCAGGGAGGTAGAAAATCTTACAGGAGTAGGTAGAAGAAAATTTTGGAGCAAAAGGTATTGAGGGAAATCCTTGGAAATGAAGCTAGAATGGTATGCTGAGACTAAGCCATGGAGGGTCACGGATGTCAATCAGAACATATTGGCCTTTACTTCCTGAATACTTAATGTCACAGAGGTTTTTGACTAGAGGTGTGATATGATCACAGCCAAGCTCAAGTATTTTACTCTGGAAGTAAGTAGAGATAGGTGGCCCTTCAGGGCAGCTAGACTTAGAAATTCTCAAGGCTCACTCCAGGGTCCTCTTCAGTCTTTCCTCTGTTCTCCTTATTGCTTAGCAGCCTGACCCAGCCTTTGCTCACCAGACACATGGCAGTGATGTTTCTGAGTTCCATGTCTTCCAGGCCCCAGGTCTATATGCTCAACTGTCTGGTCAACATCCACTCAAATTTTCAAAGCAATATGTCCAAATAAATTTATACATACATATATAAAATTTGGCTCCCTTCCAGATAGGATCCTTTTCTATCTTCTTTCATCTTTATCATCCCAAGTTTATAATCCAGAAACCAAGAATCCTTCTAGATACCTCCTCTGTGTTGCCACTTACATCCAACACATCCCCAAGTCTGCTTCACATCCCTGTTGTCTTTCTAGTCCCCACTCCTTACTGTCTCTGCGACCTATAAGAGCTTCCTCTGGATGGTTTCTAGCCCTGTGCTTTCAGGATCTCATTGCCCTCCATGGTGACTCAGATCCTTGGTGCTACAGAAAACAGAGAAGGAGACAACAATCAATGAAAGTAATTGATATAAATGAGAGATCTTTTTATGTTAAAAAATAGTGGAATTTGTTTTCTAACTAAATATCTGTCTAACCAAGTAATCAGAATATGTATGGCCTGATGATTCATGTACTGAGGCAGGAGCTGTTCAGTGTCAAAAGTGTTCATAGAGGATTCTAACTCATCTTCTGGAGACAGAAAAATAATAGATCACAGGCCTAATTTTTCTTCTTGATTTTCTGCAGTGTCAAAAGCCACTTAGTGTATTGTGGTAAAGGTTCTTAAAAATCTCACTCACAGTGATTAATATCTTTAAACCTGATTTTATCAGAAGAAATTGTCTTCTTCACACAGCATGGCAAAAGAGCTATGCTAATAGTCTCCCTGGAAGATATTGTCTGTAGTTCCCCAAACCACATTTGCCACAAGTGTGTCTTGGGCTTGACTAGCTGACCCCATTTTAGGCTCTGATAAGAAGAAAATTCTGTGATTCATCAATGAGGGACTGTTTGCCTGACTATGGATTGGGCTGTTCTCTCCCTTATAGTAAAACAGTCTAATTCTACCCATAATTAGTTGGGATTTCATAATACAATTATAATTGAAAGAGGTGTAAAACATCATGTAGTGTTGATCTGGAGAGGTATGTTATTCAAGGATATTTTGCTGTGAATGAGAAACAAAATAAATTCATGATTATCAGTATTCAGAATGGGAAAATACAGCTAATGTTTGAAGGAAAGTTCCATATCTTATACGGAATAACCTGGCTTATTGTAAAACTAAATGTCTGTCTTGTTGAATGAAGTTCTCCCAGTAGGTATCTCAGGAGCCCTTTGATTTGCCAGAAGTGAAACTCATAAACATGCATTAATATAATACTTTGGGAAATATATATTTCCTTTTGTAAAACACTGCAGTTTCTGTAAAAAATTTCCATATCAGAAAGATAAGCCCTAATACTGGAGGCAATTATAAAGAGTGGAGAAACAAAAGTTTTTCAATGTTATCACTCTATACCAACTGGTAGAGAAGGGAAAAAAGTGCTCAGTGAGGAATTGGTAGCATTATTGTCTCTTACGGATAAAGTAGAGCAGGCCAGGAATTGTTGTTGTTTTTCCCCTTTACCATTTGAATTCTGCCTTTATCTTTCTGATCAAATCTAAATCTAGATCTGTAAATACCTATACATTAGGAAGGTTTACCTAAGACACGAACATCTCTGTAAAGAGAGACAGCATTCATGCTTTATCACTGTTTTCCCATACTTGAACAATTTCAAAAGGAAATCTATTGGACCATGGCAAAGAATGGATTTGGCTGGTTTGGGTCTATAGCCTTGTTTTTCTTAATATGTTTTTATTGATTTTTAGAGAGAAAGGAAGGGAGAGGGCTAGAGAGGTAGAAACATTGATCGGCTGCCTCCTGCATGACCCCTACTGGGGATTGAACCCAAAACCTGAGCATGTGCCCTGACTGGGAATCGAACTGGTAACCTCTGGGTTCATGGGTCAATGCTCAACCCCTGAGCCATGCTGGATGGGTGGTCTATAGCGTTTTATGAGTCTTCAGCAAACATGGGCAATCTTGAGACAGCCAGCCTGGGTGTAGTTCTATAGCCAGGTTCAGCACTTCCCAGATTAGTTTCACATAATGGGAGAGAGTCTTCAAAATAAAACTTTCATGAGATTAAGAGACTTACCAAAGAGTAAATGCTTTCTAAGCAGCAGAGCTGGGGCTAAAACTTGCCACTCTGAAACACAGTCTCCAAGTTTTCCTAATATTCCTTGCTAACAGATGTGGCTCATTCTTTCATTCAGTAAATAGCAATCAGTGTCATTGTGTGGCATTCTTCTAAATGCAGGGGATACTGCATTGAACAAAGTGCATGTGCCCCTATCCTCCTGACACTGGAAATTTGAAGAGAGGAGACATATAGGTAGAGTTCTGGTACAGTAGTATGTGCTATAGAGAAATATTGAATTGAGGATTGAGAGTTTGGGAGAGTGAAATTTTAAATAGAATACTCACTGAAGATCTCAGAAAGGAGATGACATTTAAACAAAGACTTGAAGGAGGTGATGGAACAATCTATGGGAATAACTAAGAAATAGAATCTGGGTAGAGGGGGAAGCAAATGCAGAGGCTACAAGAAAGTAATGCACCTGATAAATATTGGAAATAATGAGAAGAGTATTGCAGCTGGAGGACTGAGTCAGAGAGCTAAGTGGAAGAAAGTTCTCAGAGAGCCTTGTAAAGGGACACACGTTGTGCCCAGAGTAAGGTGAGATGCTCCCAGAGTACTTTAAAAAGAGAATGACATGATCTGACTCTGTTTTAATGGGATCATCTATAATCTGTATACAGTGTTGAGAATAGACTTAAGAGGGGTGAGGGAAATAGCAGGATATGTAGTTTGAAAGGAATCACAAGAAATCGGTTTTACTGGTTTGATGGAATTTGGAAGAGAGCAAGTGAAAAGCAGAAATTGGACTCTGGACACATTTTTAAACCATTAGAATTTACTGAATGATTGGACGTAGGGTATGAGATAAAGAAAAGAAGAAAGAATGCTTTCAAGATTTTGACTGAGTGCCTGGAAGGATGGAATTGCTATTAATTGAGATGGACAGGCTCGGAACAGTAGATTTATGGTGGCAGAACAGAGGTCCAGATCCGTCCATGTTAAATTTGAAATCCCTCTTAAACGTCAAGCAGAGCTATGAATGAGAATTTGCATGCATGTTTGGCATTCAAAGGAGAAACTGGACTGGAAACATAATTTGTTCGCTGTGCTACAATGAATAATGCCCCCATGAAATGCATATCCTTCATGGGATCTCAGAATGTGACCTTATTTGAAAATAGGGTTGTTGTAAATGTAATTAGTTGACATGAGGTTGTACTGGAGTAGGGTGATTTCTTTATCCAATATGATCTGTGTTCTTATAAGAAGAGAAGACACAGATGCACAAGAAGAAAGCCATGTTACCATGAGGGCAGGGATTGAGTGATGCATCTTTAAGCCAAGGAACACCAAGGATTGCCAGCAACACCAGAAGCGAGGAAAAAGGCGTGCAACAGATTTTCTTCTAAAGCCTTCAGGTGGAGCATGGCCCTGCCAACACCTTGATTTCAAACTTCTAGCTTCCAGAACTGAGAGAGAATAAATTTCTATTGTTTTAAGCTATTCAGTTTATGGTACTTCGTTACAGCAGCCCTGGAAACTAATATATAAGTCATCAGTGTACAGCAGTTAAAGTCAAGAGACTAGATGCAATTCCCGGAGGGAGTAAATATAGTTAGAAAAAAAAAGGAAGTACAATGTCTGTGCAACCTTGGGTTACACTTGCTCTTGGAGGTCAGAGAGATGAAGAGAAACTAGAAAAATAGATTAAGTGGAAGCCTTTGAATTAGGAGAGAAACAAGGAGAGTGTGAGATTCTGGAACACAAAAGGAGAAATTGTACAGAAGAAAGGAATGTGTTAAATGCTGCAAATGGGTAAAGATGAAAACTGAGAACTGGCCATTGGTTTTAGTAATGTAGCAATTACTGGTAAACTTGACATTAATTTTTCATATTGAAAATGATCCAAACACAATAACTTTTTTTAAATCTCCTATTATCACTATTAACACAATCCAATGTCATTTCCAAGGGGATAACTGACAGAGATATTAAGATGAGAAAAGCAGGATGTGGTAATATTTCCATGAAGAAAAAATATTAATTCAGATAAAGGTGAGGAATCTATGACTCTAATGTTACACACGAAGTAAAGAGTTGAAAAGATACCCGAAAGCCTCCCGCCATTTCCTAAGCTTGTATTTTAGAGGGCACTTGTCTGTATTGTGGCTATCCTGCTTCCTGTTTTTTTATACAATAGGGGAGAAAGACACAACAGAAGGAAAAAAAGACAAAGAAAGCCACTAATACAAAAGAAGGAAACAGAGTGAGACTCATATGGGACCACTCTCTTTGTTGTCCCCTCGTGGGAGTTGCTGATAGAAGGCACAACACCAGGCAGACGTCTTTGTCCACAGCATTTATGTTCCCCACCATAATTCCTGGCTTTGAAACCAATCTGCAATTCCCCTGACGTCAGTTTTCAATTTATTACCCCAGGTGGGTTGGTCTCTGAGGAAGGCCAGCCTGTATTTGCAGTAGCTGAATTAACTAGTTGGGGCTAGTTAATGAAAATGAGACTGTCTTGGGCTGGTTAATATTTATATATTTAAAAGGAGCATCTCTGTTTAACCCGAGGGCTGTATTTCATTAGATTTATGCACTGTAGTACAATACCTGAAAGCTGAATAAAACTGGTCGTGTTTTGTTAAGTACCTGCAGTACTTTCATTTATGCTCCAGATGAAAATATACCCATCCTTGGCATATGGAAACCTGTTCTCTCTCTTGGCTACTAAAATTTTTCTCATTGTGGTCACTATGCCCTAATGTGGTAAATAGGTAATTCTTTTGGATATTAGATTAAGACCCCCCCCCCCCCCCAAGAGCTAATGCAAATCTTTTTCAAAAGTCTTAAGCAATTGTAATAACTAAAGTAAGGATTGGAGCAGGGTCTAGGGACATATTCCTGTCAGTTGCATGCAGGATGACAGGGGCAGTACAAGTGTCCAGGAGAGAAAAATAAGATTCACAGAGGCTGGAACACTTAGTGCAGGTAAAGATAAATGAGGGAAGCTATTCTTGTAATTTTGTTAGACAGAGAGGTATTGAATATTGTGGTAGGCGAGAAGAGTTCACAAGAGTGGATCTCAAATTTGGATTGCATTAGAATCCAATGAGGATTCTATCAAAAGGTATTAATGCCTTGCCCAGCCAGCGTGGCTCAGTGGATGAGCATCGACCTACAGTGCAGGAGATTGTGGTTTGATTCCTGGTCAGGGCACGTGCCCGGGTTGTGGGCTTGACCCCCAGCAGGGGCCGTGCAGGAGACCGCTGATCAATGACCCTCTCTCATCATTGATGTTTCTCTCACTCTCTCTCCTTTTCCCTTCCTCTCTCTGAAATCAATAAAAACTTTTTTTTTTTTTTAAAGGCATTAATGTGTAAAGCCTTCCAATCTTCTAGGCCTACTGAGTTAGAGTACATGGCAGTAACTCTTAGATTCCTGCACCAGAGGAAAAACATAAGATTCTGCAGGAAATATTAAGTAGTGAAGCCAGTTTCTGGGTAAACTCTGGTCATATTTTCTGCCCTTGTCTATTTTGTTTAATAAACATATTATTATGTCTGTTGTTTCATTTTTCTTGTTAAAAATTGGAAAAATTGCAGAGTCCTTCAGGTGAATCCTATCATTTTTTGAGGTAGAGAAAAACACAAGGAAGTTAAAGAACGGTTCAGAAAACAGTCACTCCAGGGGTACTGTATGCACACAGGTGCACAAAGGATTCCGTTACAGAATACACCAAGGAGCACTGAACACAGGCACCCCTATAAGACCTTGATGATGCAAATTACCCATTGGTATATTTCATATTATGTGGAGTACTAAAATTCAAAAATCAGTCAGTTTACCTTTGTTTAAACTAGTGTATCTGACATTTACTTTCCCACAGAATCCTCATTTTTTCTGCTTACCTTCAACAGGGTTTGGAAGATGCAGCCTTTGGTGGAAATTTCTATTCTATTATCTTGCTTTAACAGTTGATTTTTGATTCATGAGTCTCCCATATAGTTCTCTCTAATGGAACCTTATCTTTGTTAGTTTGTAGAGTGAAACACTCTAGTTGAATATGCTAAATCAGGGGCCTAAAACTCAAATGCATATAGGGTCCAAAAGGTAATAAAATGTATAAACTGAACTGACTGCTAGTCAGTCAGTAGTGGTGGTGTCTATGAGTAACTGAAGAATTTCTTATTTGCCTGTGGGTACATATAATCTTTTTCTTAACCCCTTTTCTAAACCCTAAGAGAAATATAAATGCACTTTCCCTTTTTTTCATATCTATGAAATGTGTTTGCCTAGCTATCTATCTATCTATCATTTATATCTATCTATATCTACCAATCATCTATCTATATCTATCTATCATTATCTATCATTACCTTTCTATCTTCTATAGAGAGAGTTTACTAACAGAATTCAGGTTCTGAACCTTCATTTTCCACCCTATTCTAAATCAGTCTTGTCATCAAGGCTAAGAATTCCAATATGTTTTTTCCTGGTAGTATTCAATTACCTTTTCATTAGCAATTTTCATGAAAGAAGAAAGGAGATAAACCAAAAAGATTCATCCTAACTACATTACATGACAAAATCATTTTCACATTTTGTATTTAAATGGGGCAGTGAAAGTATGCCGATGTATCCAAAATGTGCCCTCCCCTACAGAAAAACAAAGAATAAGCAAGGCAAAGGACATTTTTTTAAAACCTGAGGTTATGACACTATGAACTCAAATTCTCACATATTTAAAATGAGCTTGCCTGTTTTTCATATACACCAAGTGTAACAAACTCAGAGAAGACATCATAAAACTTATGCAGATCTTAAGAAAGATCTGCTTAAATTCTTCCAATGTTTAAATATCAGGTCTTATCTAAAAGGGAATAAATGCTAACCCAAGAGCCAAAGAGAGTTAGTACTTTCTGATATCTACACATAAGAGAGCAAGGACACTTGATAGCAGGTGAGAGAACATCTATATACTTCTGTCTATATCTATCATCATTTATCTATCATCATCTATCATCTATCTACCTATCTATCTACCCAATCTATCTGTCTGTGTGGTCTGTCTATCCCAGACTTAGCTGCATGACAAGCCTTTCTACATGTGGCAAATACTTCAGGCTCTGGGAGGTAAGTGTCACAAAAACAATCATAAAACAAGCCTTCTTCTGTGCACTGGAGCATTTCCAGCCCTTTCTGGCCCTGTGGAAGGAGAAGAAGTCAATCTGTCAATCTGCACTCAATTTTTGTCTTTGTTTTAGCTTTTGTGGTATTTTATTTTTAAAATGCAACACCCCATTAGCATGTTTTGAGAAATAAGTAGGGCTGTTGAGAAGAAATTTGCCTCAGAGAAATGTGCCCATTCTGGCATTTGCTTTCTGAAACCTCCAGCTATCATGTCTCAGAGGGCAAGGTTTCACTCTTTAGACTTGACTGCTTTGTCCACCGGGTAGCACAGCATGGTGAAGAAAGCACTTACCCTAAAAATGGTAATGAGAGTGGACAGTCTCAGAATTCTATTGACTTAAAATGCTTCCTCTTCTTTTTAATTTTGTCAAAGCCCTTGTGTTATTAAAGACATCTTTAGAGAAATTTTAGGTTCACAGCAAAATTAAGAGAATGCTACAGAAATTTCTCATAGACCCCTTCCTCCACAGGCACGGCCTTCCCTATTAACATCCTCACAAAGACTGTATAATATAAGTACATTGACACATCATAATCACTCAAAGTTCATAGTTTACATTAGTGTTTACTCTTGGTGCGGTACATTCTATGAGTTTAGGCAAATATACAATGTCATGTATCCATCATTACAGTATCATGCATAGTATTTTCACTGTCCTAAAAATTATCTGTGTTCCACCTGTTTATCCCTCCCCCAACCTCAACCCCTGGCAACCACGTGGCCTTATTTACTGTTTGCATAGTTTTCTTTTCCAATAATGTCATAGAGTTGGAATCATATAGTATGTAGCCTTTTCAGATAGGCTTCTTTCACTTAGTGATATGCATTAAAGTTTTCTCCATGCTGCTTCATCATTTCTTAGTTTTGTAAGAAACTGACAAAATGTCTTCAAAGGTGGCTATATCATTTTGCATTTCCACCAGCAGTGAGTGAAAGTTCCTGCTGCTCAACATCCCCATCAGCATTTGGTATTTCAAGTGCTCTGGATTTTTGCCACTCTCATAGGTGTGTAGTGGTAGCTCATTGTTTTAAGTTGCATTTCCTTGATGACATATGATCTGGAACATCTTGCCATATGCTTATTTGGCATCTGTAGATCTTCTTTGGTGAGATACCCATTCAGATCTTGAGCCCATTTTGTAATTAATTTGTTATTGTTGAGTTTTAAGAGTTCTTGGTATATTTTGGATACCAGCTCTTTATCATATATGCCTTTTGCAAATATTATCTCCCAATGTGCGGCTTGTCTTCTCATTGTCTTGACATTGTCCTTCACATAGCAGTAGTTTCAAATTTTGGTGAAGCCTAGCTTATCCATATTTCTTTCATGGAGCATGGATGGCTTTGGTGTTTTATCTAAAACATCATTGCCATGTCCAAGGCTATTTATGTTTTCCCCTAAGGAGTTTTATTATTTTGCATTTTACATATTGGTCCATGTCCCATTTTGAATTAATTTTTGTGAAGTAAATTTTTCAAGGTACTAATGTAAATGATATTGTGCTTTTAATTACATATTCCACTTGTTCATTTGAACACAAGGAAAAGTGATAGACTTTTGTATATTAACCTTGTATCCTGGAACCTTGCTACACTTGCTTATTACTTCCAGGAGGGGTTTTTTACTTGCCAATTCTTTCGTATTTTCTACATAGACAATCATGCCACCTGTGAACAAGGCAAGTTTTATTTCTTTGTCCCAATATACCTTTTAGTTCCTTTACTTGTCTGGTTGCATTAGCTAGTTCTTCCAGTAGAATGTGGGAAAGGACTGATGAGAGGGGAAGTGTTGTATAGCCCTATGACTACTTCTAAGATTGTTAAGTGAGTCTATGTCTCTGAACTATGGACTTTACAAATGTTTATCAGGTTTTTCCTGCTCCTTATGTGAAACAGGATGGTTAGAGGGGCCTAAGACAGGCTGGTTAGAGGGGTTATTTCCTTTTTCCCACCTGGAAGACTAGAGATGACTGGTGTGGTTATCTCCCTTCCCCCAGGTCAGTAAGACTTAGAAAATAACCCATCAGGCTAGGATGTGCTTAACTATGTTCATCAGAGGGTGGGGCTGTGAAGAACAGAGTGCTCTGAAGCATTTCAAAATTACTTCTTCCCTTCCCCCTGCCGAAAGGATGAGTGGATTTTTCTCTGAAATTTACTGGGGGAACCCAGCCAAGTCCCTGGTGGTAAATCTCACAATACGGTGGCAGGCTAACTATGACTGTATTCCTCTGGAGCTATTAACTCTCAGAGTTATCAAATACAGTTCAGCTATTTCTACTTGGCGCTGGCTTCTGTTGTGGTTTATACTGTTACTCTCTAGTCCCCTGTCTGTCAAGGCTTGGAGGCAGCGGTCTGCCTATGTCATCTCTCGTCATGGATAGAAGAAGAGTTTTTCAGCCTGCTGAGCTTTTTTTTTTTTTCCTGTATGTTCTTCCTTTTGTTTTCTTTTTTAATTCTCACCAGAGAGGATATGAGAGAGAGAGGGAGAGAGAGAGAAAGAGAGAGAGACATCAGTGTGAAAGAGAAACATTGACTGGTTGCCTCCCATAAGCACCCCGACCGGGAATCAAACCTGCAACCTAGCTATATGCCCTGACCGGGCATCAAACCTGCAATCATTTGGCACACAGGACGATGCTAAAACCAACTGCGCCACCTGGTCAGGGCTGTTCAGCTTTTTATTAAGTGTTAGAATGAGGTTTCAACTTCCAAGCTCCTTACACACCAAATTGGAAACTCAAGCCCATTCAATTTTTAAAATCAAGAACATATTTATAGTAGACATTTGCACCATGACTACTGTTTTTATAGGTGAAATGAAGAACACTGAGTTCTTCAGAAGGATTTCAAAGAAAAAAATCACAAGGGTTGTGAAGAGATAAGCAAAGTGCTATATAGAAGAGACACTGAGTTACAGCTAAACCCGGTATCCCTGGTGTTCTGCAACGGGACAATGGCATACTTGAAAGCACAGTTAGATTATTTCAGTAACAACTAATAGTTTTAAGTAGAATGGACATAATTGTTTCCATGGTTCCATATTGTCTACCTATCCCAAGTTGTTGCCTTTCTTTCTTCTTGCTTTCCCTCTCCCAAGAGTTTTTGAAAGCCAAAGTTTCTGTCATCCAGGTTACTTTAATGTCTGATAACTAAGTCATGAGATACAATAGACTGTATCATGAAAATGTATCCTCTCCAGTAGTAAATGTTGTATGGTATTGATTCAACTGTTTATAAAGGAAGCTACTCTGATTATTGTAGACTGTTTAGTCTCTGCCCCCAGTATATCTGTTTAGCATAAAAGGGGAGGTTATTTGGTTCAATTAGGGGAAGCACATGGGCAGAATAGACAGATTATAAAACCTGCCACTTTGTGATAGTTCTATAATGTCCAAGAAGTGAAACTAACCCAATTTGCCTTCTCTGCACAAGAATAGGTCTTCAGATTCACTGACCCAGTCTCTTAGCCCATTTAGGCTGCTGAGACAAATTACCATAGACTGGGTGGCTAATAAACAACTGAAATTTATTTTTCACAAGTCTGGAGGCTAGAAGTCCAAGATCAGATGCCAGCATGACTGGCTTCTATTAAGAGCCCTCTTAGGGTTTGCAGACTGCTGATTTTTCCTTAGGTCCTCCCATAGCTGAAAGAAAGAAAGCTAGTTCTCAGGCCTCTTCTATGCTTGCTAATCCTATTTCTGAGGGCTCCATCCTCATGACCTGATTGCCTCACAGAGACCTCTCCTACATATATCATCACAATAGGGGTAATTTTAACACAGGAATTTTCTAAGAAACAGATATGCAGTCCCATGACACCCAGGTATCCTGGGGAAACCAATGTGACTGGATAGCCATGCTTACATTGAGAAGGTAATTGTAATCGTTTTGGGGTTTTCAGAGGTCCCTTTCAATAACTTTTGGGCTTCTATAATTTGATTAAATGTTTTTGCCCACTTTATTGTTGTTGTTTCTAGCATGCTAGGCTCTGGACAATCCCATGAACATTACACTGGAATGCAGGGTACCCAGATAATAAAAGTCAGAACACCTGCTTTTATGTCCTATATAAGTTATTTCTATTTTAGTGAGAATTGAAACTATAGATTTACTTTTCCGAGTTAACATGAATTTTGATTATTATTGAAAGCATTTGATTGAAAAATGTTGTCCCTGAAAATAGAGATTTCACACATCAAAAATAGGTAGGAGCGATGATTTTTATAACATAGAAATATAAAGAAATTGTTGGGCTTTGTGACTTAGAAACAAGTATATAGTATAATTTCATGCTAGGTCTCTCTTGGGTACAATCTGGAAGGAAGATCTGTAAACCCTTTGTCCAATAGCAGCTTAATTTTCATTTTGCTTTTCTCTTTTCTTTTTCCTTTTGTTAATGATGAACTCTCTGAAAAGGAAACAATGGGAAAGAGGAAGATAAAAGGAACTGCGGCTCCATCAATTTTCTCATTGCTTCTCATTAGCTAAGAGACCAATGTTAGTTCCTTTGTGATTTTTGCAGTATTGACTTTAGGCTATTTTCAATTTGTGAAAATAAATGACTCCATCAATTGCTCTTTGTTTTTTCTGAATAAGAGAACCCTATAGGCTCAAGCATAGTAATGGGTTAACAATGTTTAAGATGCCTCTTACTGATACCCCCCAAAATGCTAGAGATTTAAATTGTGTTAAATCATTTTGTAATTTGTCAATTTTGCTATTTGTACTTTGTCTTATGTTTTTTTTTTTTGGTTACAAACATGTTTAAAATTGTATATCTTTATAAAAAAATAAAAAGCATTCCTTTTAACTTTAGATAATCACCCTTATTATTGCTAATAATATTTTTAACTTAAAGCACATTTTAAATGATATTCATGTAAATAACTGTCTTTTTGTTGTTGTTGTTTAGGACTATGCCTGGCAGTACTTATTTTATTCCTTCACTTTCTGTTCTTCTGATAAATTATGTTCTAGTTTTGTATCTTTGTTAACAGCAGAAAGCCAGTGGTTCTTTTTTGTTTTGTTTTTTTTTTTTTCATTTCTAAACTGACAATCACTGTATTTTAATAAACAGCTATTAACATTTATTGCATTTACTGTTGTATTTGGATCTGTTCAAACCGCTTGCGTCCTTTTATTTGTTATTTTCTTTGCTTTATTTTTCTCCTTTGCCTTTCATTGAATTTATCATATATTCTGTTTCACTTTGCTTTCCAGTGAAATAAGATTTTACATTTGATTTCTTTTATTTAAATAGTTTCCCTCAAGTTTTTAGAACACATACTTTACTTAAGGATGTTAAAAGCAATGTGCACTTTTCCCACCTTACCAAAGTAAAGCTGCTTGACTGGCTGACCCCAAATGCATTCCTGGCAAACCTTCTTCCTTTCTGTCTTTCAGGATTAAACATGCTAAAGTTAAATGTGTGCTCTCTGAGCAGCTACTGAATTCGGCCACCTTTAGTCAGGTTTTCTGTTTCAACTGAAACCATTTCTAACAACTTCACAACCCCTCTTCCATAACACGTTACATATGCCAAGCGTGAAAATTTTGATCTTTTTTCTAATTCATCATTATTATTTTTAGATAGTCAATGCTAGTTCAGATTCACCACTAGGTTTAGCAATTTATTTGTTCAGTATTGCTCACAGCATTTTTTTTTTTTTTTACCTCTATTAGGGTTATTGTTGTTCTTGAGCCTATACTTAGGTGTGTGTTTTTTGGGGGGTTTTTTTGTGGGTTTTTTTCAATAAGAAATCTATAAGTAATAAATCTTTACAGTATTTTCTTTCTTTTCACCCTCACAAAATATTATTGGGAATTTCACATCTCGCAGGGATGAGTAAGCTTCTAACAAATTGATTTTCCTTCACATAATAACTATAAACTATATATGAGATTAAAGTAAAAACCTACTGCCCTGGCCAGTTTGGCTCAGTGGTTACAGTGTCAGCCACAGTCTGAAGGGTCTCAGGTTGGATTCTGGTCAAGGGCATGTAGCTCCATTGCAGGCTCGATCCCGGGCAGGGTTGGGGGGTGCAGGAGGCAACCAAATTGATGTGCCTCTTTCACATTGATCTCTCTCTCTCTCTTCCACTCTCTCTAAAAAGCAAAAATTCTCAGGTGAGGATTAAGAAAATATAAATATAAATAAATAAATAATAAATAAATAAATAAATAAATAAATAAATAAATAAATAAATAAATAAAAACCTACTACCTTACAATTCTAGAGAATAAATAGTAGCAGGAATAGTTAAGTAGTTAAAGATGTGTACTGTACTCCCTAAAGCAATAGCTAAAAAATATACATATAAATGACAAAGCAAAGAGGTATATGTAAAAAGTAATTAGTTGAAATTGAATTCTAAAACAAACAAAACCCTCAAATAATAAAAAAGAGTGTGACAGGTAAAAGAGAGGCTAAAAACAGAGAAGGTAAACAAAAATAAATGATAAAATGGCATACAGTGGTCCCTCGGTTTTCGAATGTGATCCGTCCCGGAGCCCAAGTTCTGAAATGTTGGGAAACCGAGGGATCCGCAGCCGACAGCCGGGCCTCAGGATCGAGCCCTCGGCCAAAGCCGCGGGGCGTGTTCGGCTTCCGGGGAGTGTTCAAAAACCGAAGCACTGACTCCCAGGTCCACCGCGTTCGGAAACTGAAATGCTCATCAACGGAGACGTTCGAAAACTGAGGTGCCACTGTATTTAAAATTGTTTATATGAATAGTAGCATTAAATGGTAATATGTTAAACAATTATATTAAGAGGCAGAGATTATGAGAAAGCATATAAGAATAAGCTTCAACAATGGTACTATCTACAAGAGGAAAGTTTTTTCTATTTATTAAATTTATTGGGATGATATTGGTTAAATTTTTAAATATAAAGACAGAAAAATGGAAAGTAAATAAATGTAAAATACACGTAAAATAGAAAATATAAAAATGAAGTGACTGTATTAAAATCAGATAAAATAGATCTCAAGGCAAAGTATTTCAACAGAGAAAGAGAACTTTCATACTGATAAATAAGCAATCCATCAAGAAGATATGGCGATTATTAACATATATGGGTAAAAGAGAATTTTAACATACATAAAAGAGAAAATGACAGAAAGGAGAAACTTACAGTTTCCATAGTAGGAAGTTTTCAATAGGAAATTCTAACATTGTTCTCTCAGCAATAGATAGAACAATTAGACATTGATACCATATCAAATAGCTGAACAACATCATCTACTATTTCAGCTAATTGTCTCTCAGAAAAACTGAAGATCAATTAGAGTATGCTATTTAAGAAAACCCAAATATTTTAAAACTAGTCAACAAAGTCCTAAAAATATTGTAAGTTAAAGAAGAAATCACAAAAAAAATAAAAGATATTTCAAATAAAATAAAATATATGGCCATTCGTGAATTCAGCCAAAGAAATGCTGGGAGAAATATCCATAGGTTTAAATATTTGTAGAAATGAAGAAAGAATTAAAGTTAATGATCTAAGAGTTCAAAAGAGAAGAACAAAGTAAACCAAAGTCACTGGAAAGAAGTAAATAAAGACTTAAACAGTGAAATTGAAAACAAATATATAATAGAAACTTAGCAAAACAATGAGCTGGGATATGTCTAACAATTCTGGATAAAAATAAAAATAATGAATATCAGAAATAAAAGATGGTGGTTGCTATAGATGGTACTTATAATTAAAAGATAATACTGGATTAAAATGTTAGAAACATATTCATGCCAACTTAATGGAAATAAACAAATTTCTTTAAAAACACCCACTGATGAGAAAAGTGCTCAGCAAACTAGGTATAGGGGCATAGATGAGAATTCCCTTAGTCCGATCCATGGCATATAAGAAACACCAGAAAACAAACCTACAACTAATTAAGTCCATATTAATGGTGCAATATTAAATAATTTCCCCCTAAAATAAGAAGCATAGTAAAAATGTCCACTAATACTTCTGTTCTGCATTGTGCTAGAGGACCTACCTATTATAATAATGCCAAGTAAAGAAAAAAAACTTATAAGAAATAAAAAAGAGTTGCAGATGGAATTATTATTTACTGCTGTCTTCTGATTTTTCCTTAAGTCAGGTATATTTTTGTGTGTTAAAAATTTTTTAAAGTTGAGGTCCTCTTCAGTGAGGATTCAGGATTTTCTGGGCTTCGAATCTGCCTCTCCATAGGTTTTCATTGACTATGTCAAGGACCCTAGATAATTCCCTGCTAGACTCAATTTGTATCATTCCCTTGTCTTAGTGACAGAGGTCCAAAGGCTTGATCTTTCCAGGGAGAGGAGAAACCAGGAAGAGACAAGCTTCCTTGTGGTCTTCTATGGAAACGGGCACATTTCTTCTCACTGATTCTTTAACTAGTTTCATCCAGGGACCTCAGTTCTAAATTCTTGACTCTTCTGGGTATAAAACTTTGACTTGCATAGCTGTATAGGTATTAATACCCAAGGCCCTACATGCCCCCAACCACACCTCAGGTCATTAAAACTATTATCTCTAGGTCTAACTGGCTTTGATTTTGGCATCTAGAAATTTTTGTTGTTGAAATTTTTTTGTTTGTTTTTTTATTTTTTTTAACAATACAATCTTAGCAATGCATTTTAATTTGTGGGTTTTTTTTTTTTTTTAAATATATCTTTATTGATTTCAGATAGAGGAAAGGAGAGGGAGAGAGAGATAGAAACATCAATGATGAGAGAGAGTCATTGATCGAGCCCGCAACCCAGGCATGTGCCCTGACCAGGAATCGAACCCTGATCGCCTGGATCCTAGGTCAACTCTCAACCGCTGAGCCACACCCGGCCGGGTGTGTGGGGTTTTTTTAACTGCAATCAATGAATATTTTGGATGTTTATAGAGAGGCTTTTCAATTTATTTTTGTATGCCATCTTGAAAAAGCCAGAAATATTTTTGTTATAATAAAATTATTTTTAATATTTATTTCTATTTTTTTACTGATTGATTTTAGAGATAGGGAAAGAGAGGGAGAGGGCCAGAGAGAGAGAGAGAGAAACATCAATTTGTTGTTCCACTTATTTATGCATTCATTGGTTGATTCTTATATGTGCCCTAACCAGGGATTGAAACCCCCAACCTTGATGTATCAGGATAACACTCTAACCAACTGAGCTACCTGGCCAAGGCATATTTTCATTTTTAATAACACATGGAAATGGTCACGATATATTGAGTTAAAAATAAAAATAATAAAATTGTTTTATAGAATCACATATTAGTAATATAGTCATGCAGAAGTAAAAGTAATCATTTTATTGCTCTAGTCAAGCAGTATATATTGAGTATATTCTACATTTTATTTGATAAAGAAAAGTTATTAATTAAAAAAAATTAACACATATGCAATTATGTTGGAAAATACAAAGAGCTCTCCTAATACATTGTAGTTATCCCATGAAACATAAAGTGAGTTGAGAAAATTCATTATAAGACTGTAGAATAAATTTGAAAATTATTTCCAAAAGTTCATGCCACTGAAGTTACCAATTACAAAAATTCTGGGTCTAATTGCTCTCTCTATATATTGATGAAACAATCAACCTGACAATTCACACCTTGGCAAATACCAACACTTGCCAACCCTGGTGAAGGGAAGAAGTAACCTAAGCAATAAAGGCCCAAGTGATTATTCCTTTTTTTTTTTTTGTCAAAATATTCCCAACCAGAGACTTTAAATAGTATAAATGTGATTACTAGAGATGAGTGCTCCCTTTGTCTTTGTTGTTTTCTTCCTCACCTTCTCAACTGCCAAAGAATGACTGGTCCCACAGACATGCCTCTGATGCAGTGAAGCTGTGGTCACTCAGAAAGGATTAACTTCACATTAAATTACATCTAACTGATCAAAAGATGAATTTAGCTGAGTAATGAGGAGTTTTGGAGAATGCATGTACATTAAAGGAGGCAACAGGAAATTTAAAATATAACTTCAGCTTATTAGGTATTGATTTTCACAGATTTCTTGATTTTGCTGGACACAAACAAATGGTAAAGGCAAAGAACCTTGATAAAATAAGAAGGGTGGGGGAGCTGGTTAGAGTAAAGAACAGATTTAGACCCTAGTATTATAATTATCTGTCCAGAGAAGAAAGCAAAAGCAAGAAAATGACTCTAGACAGGAAGCATGGGCAAGGTGAATGAGAACATACAATTAATTCTCAAAAAGTATGAGGTTTCACAGTTACAGAATGATGCTTTAAAATAAGCCATTGTATTATTTTAATTCATTTCTTTGTTCCATCTATAGTTGAAGTAGAATATTCTCAATATCCAATCTTTGATAAAATCTTGCTGTGGAAAGAATATCATAATCAGCATAAGCTGAATAGATTCATTCTTTATGCAAACTATGATACTGTATATTATTATTTTCTAATTTACCTATAGCAAAATTCACTGTTGCAAGACACTATCATCCCAGGCCAGCTATCCTGAAAGAGGATGGCAGGACTCTTCCTTTTACCCAAATTCATATTTTTTTATATCTTGCATCTGAATCTTAAGCTCACGGTATACAAGTTTCGCTTCTTGCAGTAAATCTATATTTCTCCTTTTAGCTCCAATTTACATTCTATCAGTAACAAAAGTTAGTTGATTATTTTTATGTATTATTTTAAAAATTCATTTTCTTCAACTACTATTCCCTTAAATAAGAACCATGATTATCTCTATAGTCAACTGTGACAGTAGCTTTGTAGTCTTTTATTTGTGTCTCAATATCAGGTCCATCTTGAGCTCTGCAGACATATTGACATTCTTAGTGCATCCGTGTACAGCATAACAGCTCATCATTCACCTAACATTCTGTGAAATAGTGTTTCCATTTCTTTGTTCTTTCCCCTTCCTCCACGAAGACACCTCTTTTCTCTGTTTCCATTCATCAACTTATGTTCTCATCTTTCAAAGCCCAAGCCCAAATGTCATGGACTTCATGGCAAACTTATTTCACTCCAAAATGATGCTCTTATATTCCGCTTACAAACTTTTAAGTGTAGGACCTGTTGAGATCAAGATGCTTGAGTTAATGTTCAGAAAGCATTTGCAACCACAGAGCTGAGATTTTTCACTTCAGGAAGATGTATATACTGAAGCCTTTGGATGCAGTTAACATCTGCATACCTGCTGGAAACTGTGCGAAGCAGCAGATCCATCAGGCAGACATTAGAGTGTTCCATAAACGTCAGAGCCTTTCCATGTGTCAAACAGAAAGTCCAAACTCTTCAGTCATGCAAAACTTCTAACGCCTGGTCCCGATTTAATTTCCAAACTTCCCTACTATTTTGTTTTTATTAAATATCTGCCCTGGTCAGAAGGATCTTTGTTTCTAGAATATTTTGTTTTGAATAGTGTGCAATTTCTTATGATGTTCCTTTCCTGGGGAAGTTTTGTTCAACTCCTCTCTGTGTACATGTATGTATTCGACTCATTTTTTTTAAGGAACAGTTTAGATGTTACTTGTTCCATGAGGTCTTCCTAACTTCAGCACAATTTCTTCCAAAAGAAAACAGTAATATCATTATCTTATAATGGACTTGATCACTTAGAATTATATCATCATCAAATTAATTAGATGGGTCTTCATTCTTTAGATGATGATAGGAAGAGGTGTAGGCACTGGTTTGTGTCAGAACCTACACAAGAGAGGAGATCTCTTCCTCTTTCATTCTTAACTCTAAATTTTCCACTTCCCATTACTAGTTAACTTTTTAGGTACAAAGTTTTTCTTTCCCTATCTTAACTTTAAGCATCTTAAATGTCCAGTTCATGTCTTGATACAAACTACTTTGTATTTATCACAGTACTTGGTAGAGTAAGTACTTGGAAGAGTAACTTCTGCATACTGTGTGTTCAATGCATTTTTATTTGTTTTATTAAAGACCCGGGGTCAATACTAAATTTTAGGCTATAGTGTAGCTCCCTAGCAATAACCCTTGCCCCATCATTACTTCATCTGCTAAACAGTAGAAAATCTGGATCCCTTTTACTTATTTTCCTTGTACCCTACTTATTTTTTTCTGTAGTAATTACTGTTTGGGAAGCTTTTGAAGTCTAAGCCAAAACCATTTTTGGAAGGTGAAACGTTTTTAGCTAAAAAGTGGAAAATAGATTTTGAATCTCATCTCACGTCAGCATATAGTATTTTAAAACTAATCTATTCAGTTTCATTTTTACCATTTTATCAAACATCAAGGACACTCACTGAAAGTCCTTTCTCTTCCTATTTGTTAGATCATCATTTGCTAAGTAGAAGGAAATAAATTTTTAACTCAGATTATTTCAATACCATGACAAACCTGTAGATTTGTTAGTTATCTTAATAGTGATGATGACAGAACCTTATGAAGTATTTCATTATAGATTATTTTAAATATATTCCATGGAATAGGTAAGGCATGTCTTAGGAGCTCTGTTTTACTGGTCAGGAAACTGAGGCTAAAAGATATTCAGTACATGCTCAGCAACTCCCAAGGTAGTAAGCAAAGCTGGATTAGAACCCAGTTCTCTTCCCATTACTTCATGGCCTGTCCCCAGTTGGCGAAGCAAGGCCCATTTTGGCTGTGAAATGTAGATAGCCTGTAATTGCTGCCAAGAAGGCATATTGAGTGGGATACACTGAATCTTTCGGTTGCATCAGGTTCTGCTGTGCATGTATGAATTTTGCCAGAATCAGCTTCTTTCATCAAGATGTTCAATTTCCAGAGACAGATTTAATAGAATGAAATTTCATATAGTCTACAGTGTGTGGATAGAAAATAAAATAGGGGTACTTTGTGTTGGATAACCTCCACACAAAAACAGAAAATTTTTATGGTCACTACAAGAAAACTTCTGTTTGGCAGAACTCAATTCTTAAAAGTCTTGATTAATAAAAATAAAAAAATGGGGAGAATAATAATATAACAGGAAAGTAAGTGAGCAGTGCTCTGTGTGTGTATGTAACCTGAATTCTAATTCTTTCTTTAATTATTTGAGTCTCTCATGAAAGTTTCCCACTGATCTTTGATATCTCATACCTTAGTTGACTAGATCAAATGAATGTTATGGAAGTATTTAGAAAGAAATAGGAAGCACTTAATAGTGGTTTTCAGGTTTTCTGGCTTGGGACCCTGGAGAACGGGGATGGCAATCATTAGCTTCTTTTTTTAAAAGTTTAATTGGTACAACAGTGTTGGAAGCACAATTTTACAGGAAATAGAGGAGGGAAGAAAGGTATAGGAATCATTATAAATGAGTGAATAGATCAGTTCACATATGGGGCCAGAAGTGAGAAATTCCAGAATACCTTTCCCTATTTTTTCATTTTGCAAACTCAGGGACCCTATGTCACAGAATAGGAAACACTGAACTGGCATTGTCATATTCCCTTTTCTAATTCTTCTAATAAAATCTCTTTTAGCTCTGTTTTACCTTTTTTTTCAGCTGTCCCAGCCTAGTCCAGCAGGCTTTATAACTTTCCCAGCTTCTGCATTTTAATTATGAGATGGTTGGTGGCTGCCGTTCCCTCAAGGAACAAATGTTGCCAGGTAGCTAACTGCCAAGTTAGAGCTCACATCTTAGACTGCTGACATCATCAAAATGGTGATACAAAGATTCCTAGATCCTATGGTGTCCAACCTTATAAAAAGTCATGTTTGTGTAGGCCTTGACCTTATTTATCAAGGACAAAAGGGAAGAGCAGTGAGACAGATGAAAACTTTCTTTTCTTTGTTGCAAACTTGGTTTCTGTCTTATCTCCTGCCTTTCTCCCATTTTTCTATTCTAAAAATGTGCTTTCCCCAAATATGTTCATACTATGTAATCCTCATTTATTTCTGCAGTATCAACTCTCATTATGCATGTGGGTTTTATCTGCAACAAAACTGTGATGCCAAGCAGAGGCTGCCTCTGTGGTCACTTGATGTTTACTCATCTAATACAAACTAATTTCATTGTTTGTCCAAGAAAAACAAGGCAAAACTGTAATCAAAACCTATTCTCAGGCATTGAAAGTCAAATAGAAATTAGTAGCACACAACATATTTGAAATTATCAGAGCCATCTCCTTTCTCATCTAGGACAGCCATTTGCCACTATGGCTATTTATGTTTATGATATTTCAATTATTCTAAATATTGCCTAAACCCAAGAACTGATTGAATGTGGAATTTGATAAGTATTTTCCCAATTTCCCTTACATACTACTGTTGTTATTGTATCTATCTATCTATCTTTCTATCTGTAGGTGTTTTAGGTCATGCTCATATAATACACATAATAAATAGAAAGTAAAAACTTTAAATCAAATTCCCAATTAAGTATTGAATCCTTAAAAGACCAAACAACCAAAAGTACTATTTAATTATCATTATTGTAAAGGTTATTGTTCTGGTTTGAAGGAATTCTCCCATTCTTTTCATTTGGCTTTAATTGGAGAAGAGTCCTAGGTGGTGGAGACTGGGGAGGAGAGAAAGGGACCAGATAGAAGGGAGAGAGGGTTGTAGCTGGCATCTTCGGAGAATTGTGCTTGCTTCAGCCTGCACCATAAAGCCATATTTGGAATAATGTCACTTAGCCCCTAAGAGTGTGAATGGACTAGACAATAACCAACATCTCTTTCAGCTGTACTATGATTATTTAAAACCATAAAAATTATCACTGTTGTCGCCTCTGTATTGTGAACAAATTAAAAATAGGTATAAGAACCAGAAGCACCAGCTGTCCTGTGAGGTCTGAAGGGTTTTTCTTGGTGAAGATTTAGGGGTGTGGGCTCCCATTGGTTAGGCCACAATACCCATGGCTTTTTCAACAACAGTGGACAACATTCTCATAAGGATATGATCTTAATCTCCATAAACTGTACTGGAAATATTAATAAATTATTTAGTACTTGACAAAAACAGATAACGAGAGGGCCCCACAAAATAGTTTTTCTTTTAAAAGTAATGATATGGTAAGATCCTTTCTAAAATCACCAGTTACAAGCATAATGCGAGGAGGCTACCTTATTTGCTTACAAGGCTTCCGGACTATCAGTGCTGAACTCATGATATTGAAAGCTTTTTGAGGAATCTTAAGCATGAAACATGCTCCGTGAAAACAAATATTGTTCCAGCTGATTCAACCTCAAAGGTCATGGCTGCGGCTTCCTTTCCCATAATCAGAGTGACACACCTGCTCCAGGGTACTACACAGCACAGTCTGCGTTGAAGGAAAGAAAAAAACTGGATAACAATTCTGGGACTCATAAATGCAATCTCATGATACCACCCTGCCACCAGAGGCGCAGGCAAGAGAGATAATCCAGCTGGTATGACTTACTTTCCAAAGCCATAACCCTAATGCATCCTGGTGGAGAAAATGAAAAGAGATTTATTATTAGTTCTGAGCTAAGACTGATCAATGAGCAAAACGCCACGAGGCTGAAGCCAAGGCCATATATGCCGTCCAAGAAAAAATAAAGGGGACGAACAAGGGGGAAATGCCTGCAATATGCAAAAGAAATACAGGGCAGAATAAAACCTCTTTTGTTAGGAAACTATCCCTCATGACCAAGAGCAGCGATCTGCCATCTGCTCTCTGTATTGCAGCCTCACAGTGCAAATGCCTGTCATGTATAACAAGGGAACGAAGCATTAGAAAAAGCGAACATTTCCAAGATAATTCTCCTCATATCAAGTAGTTCGTCAAGACCCTGCAGGCCTCTGTTTTGCTGCATATCTACAGGTCTCCTATATATAAGAACAAACTCCCAACAGAACAGCAGCCGATGCTGAGAGTGGAAAGTACAGGCAGGGACTTTGGCCCTGAGGGAAGGTGGGGAGACAAACACAAAGTGACACAGAGAGAGAGATGCAGAGAAAAATGGGCATGACCACTAGAAGCCCAGTGGAAATATATTTAATATATAAAATTCCCATTCACCTTGCTGTGAGACCAGGTTTGTATCTTAATTACCAGCTGGCGTTCCCAAAAAACCCTTCCACCCATGGGGAACTGTTATGAGAGATTGTAGCAGTGGTAATGCTAAGGACAACGGTAAATGTCTTGGGGAGCAGGAAATGTGACTGCCGTGTACAAGTGCATTCAGAAGCTGGTTGACTGGACAAGAGAGAAGTTAGAACAAGGGAAGAAATGGTGACTTTCCAAATGCAAAGGTCAGGACTTCAAGAGTGCTGAGTCTGAGAAGACAAGGAGACCTAGGAGGATGCTACAACTAGATTTAGGCAAATGGTCAATTGCCCGTGGAAACTCAGGGCTGCAGGGCATAGACTCCCAGGAAGCAAAAACAAGAAACTTACCAGATCTGAGGAAGCAGAGAGGTACCATAAAGACAAAGGACAGAGTCACTAATAAAGAACTAAGCAGCTCATGTGGGTTTGTCCACTGTCACCTCCCTATATTTCTCTTCTATCTTCTTGGGGGGCTACCTTGAGCAAGATAGGACAGGAGACTGGTAGTCGATGTCAATTCAAAATAGCCGGCCTGACAGCAAGCATGGTTACGGGGACAGGCAGAAATAAATCGCAGGTGTCCACCAGCAAAGATAGTCACGCAATGTAGTATTTTAAAACACAAAAGCCACTACCTAATGACAAACTTTAACTATGCAAGGGAAAAATTTGCCCAGTGGTTAAGCTTATACATTAAGACAGACATGAGTGTGAATCCTACTTCTGTCTCTTAGGAGAGCTATAATTTCAGGCAAGTCACTGAATCTGAATTATAATAAATATCTTATTTTTATTTTAAAAATTAAAAAAAAACACCTCTCTATATAATTCCTAGCATTGTACCAACATCCATTTGCTCAAAGATCTTGCCTATTGGGTCCACTGTGTGCAAATACTGCTCTAAGCACCAAGGATTTGGTATCTAATGCACAAAACCACTGCCTACAGAGCATTTACATTATGGTGTGAGCTATGGTTATTTCTTTTCCTTCCTGTTTGTTTTTCCAAAGCTCTCTTTAGTATCACTGAGTTTATTTTAAGTAGTGTTATGTCTCCCACTTACATTTCCCACTGAGATTTAAATTCGGATACTTTGTTATTCACTGTCCTACATCACATCTTTTATTGACCAGTTGCCACATTATAAAAGCAACGTCCTTCAATTTATAGAGAATATAAATTAGATATTCTTTATCTTTTTTTCTGAATTATGAAAAGTATCTATTTTAATGTTATAAGTTCCCTCAACATTTTTACCATTTTCTTATTTATTCTTATAATTAAATTGCTTATAGACTCCATGCTGATTTTTTTTCCCCCCCATAAATAATGAGATCTCTAGCTAGGCACATGTTGGAGAGCAGTCACCGACAATGATTGCTTTCAGTCCTGGCAGCCTGAGTACCTACAGAGCCAATAGACAATCCAATTTCTGAACCTGGAGGCGAGAAAGATATGCCAAGCACAGTTGTTGGCACACTGAAGATTTCTCCCTAAAGTACAAGCAATATTTACTTTTAGGTACAAATTCCCACTTCAATTTTTCTGGCTCATCCTGGGATGAGCCTAGAGGAGAAAACTCCATTATGACTAAAACCCTGATTTCTATTGACAGAGGATTTAAGACCCACACATAACAAACCTCCTTAATGAATCAAAGATTCTGCAGTATGGTGCAAAATATATTTTTTTCCTTCCTTCTTAAGTGTAATATGTAAATATGACCAGAGGCAAATCATACTGATTGGGCCGTTGACAGGCTGTGCGATCATACTAAATTCTAGGGACTGTGCCTTAGGTTGTACTTTCAAAATAGAAAGGAAGGGACAAATTCCCTAAAGGATTTAATTCTGAACCCCATCCTATTGGTAAGAAAGATTTTAAAAATCCTAACAGAAAATGTAATGTTCTTATTTATTCATTGTTACGGCAGATGCAGTTGTTGCATTGGAAGGAGTGTTTTCCTGTGGGCACAGAGAGTTTCCAAAGTCCTATTAAACTCTTTTATCATTCACATTTCTGTTCTCCTCTCTCCTGATCTCCTCTCCATTCTTCTTTCTCTTCTCCTTTCTTTTCCAAGTCTCCCTTTACTATTTACACTGAAACTTTTCTTTAAAAAGAGCCACAAGAAAGGATTAGTAGGGCGATCTGATTGGAGTGGTATATTGTATTTCTGCAGCATGGAATGGAAAAATTCAGAGCCTCCTAAAACACCGAGATAAATGGAAATGGATGGTGGCAGTAAAAAGTGGAGTTCTAAGGGTCCATTTTTATGCATTACTTCTTTAAAATTATCTTCCTTTTTCATTACAAAAATAATGCGAGTTATTTTACTCAATTTGGAATATACGGGAAAGCCTATAGATAATGAAAAAAATTTACTTATAATCTCACCACCTTGAAATAACCATTGTGAAAATATAAGCATATTTTCTATAGTATTTTTTTTTTTTTTTTACTCTGTGTGAGTCTAAAATGAAATTGGGGTCATTTTTGATATACTTATGAGTAACCTGCTTATTTACACTTAACAATATATTGCAAAGTTTTTATATTCATTTTTACATTCTGAAAAACTATTTTTAGTGCCCTCATATGAATGTTAATTTCAAACCAATCCACTCTTATCAAGCTTTTAGGCTCTTTCAATTTTTTGCTATTATAAGTAACTCTGTGATACAATTTTGTATATAAATATTTTTGCACAGCACTGATTGTTTTCTTAAATAATGGAATGTAGTCTTTTAACAAGCTGTCTTTCAAGAATTTTGCTTTTCCTTTAAAATTGCACATATGCTAATGTACTTTAGGGTCTTAATGGACCTAAAAGAAATAATTTTCCAAAGTTAAGGAAAACACATAAACTATCTCTATTTTTTTCTATTCTCTTCTGATTTGCATTATTAGATTTTAAAGGAGCATAAATCAACTACCATAAAAAACGAGAATGTTTTGAGGTCTAACTCCAATTTTTTTAAGTGAAAGTTAAATCACTAAGCGTGTGTCTAGTGGGATCCTATCAACAATTCCATCCAGAATATTCTCTAAATGTGACCTCTTCTCTGACCTGGTTTATAGTTATTACAATGTTCTACATGTAATGTGCCTATGCTTTCCACTTCAAACGTTAAAAAATCCTAGACTCTTCTCTCTTAGCAAACTTGTGCTAAAAAACACCTACGGGACTAACCCATTTAACAAGTCTAATACAAATGGAATATGGTATTTTCTGGACTTAACGACGATGCTCATAACTTAATGAGAAAGAACAATAACAAGCATTATATTGATCGATTTTACTGTACAGAGAATGCACTTGCTTCTTGATATAAGGCATGAGGATGCATTTGAAAGAACCTACAACTTTCTTGATATCTAGAAGCAAATATTTTTATGAGTTGACAAAGTTTCCATGTGAGAAAAGTGTGCTAGCACATAACCTCTAACTTCCCTGCAAAGGCATTTAGAAAGAGAGAACTGTGTATTTCTAGTCATGGTATTTATCCTGATTTAAAAAAAAAAATCCATATGTAACTTAGAATTGACCCAGTGGAAGTCAATGCCGTGGAGACAGAGTGAAATTAGACACTTTGGTACAAGTGAAGAACAATAAGACTACGTTTGAAAGAAAGGGGCTATACTTTGAATTCTTGGCACTATATTTACAATGAATGTTTGAGGAAGAAAAGAGGGTAGAAAAGGAAGAAAGAAAAAGAGAAAGGAAAGAAGGATGGATGACAGGAAGGAAAAAGGGAAGGAATAAAGAAAGAAGGAACCAGTTGTTTGCTAATACATGAAATAATACTGAATAAATTGATAGTTTATTTTTTAATCATACAGCTGATGCCTTCTATTTCTTCACTTCATTAAGTGGGTTTTGTTTATTTGTTTTTGTCTTTCTTCCCATGTGGGCCTTGTGGTAGAGAATGGGAAGCACACAAGAGGACCATCAAGATATTTCCATTATTTTTCAAATTTATCATTTAATAATAACCTTTGTCCTTTTAACACATGATTTATACATGTCACAGTTAGCATGTTAGTTGCATACATTCCTGTAGTAATTGTTCGTGTGTCTAGAGTCCATGAAACAAATGTCTGGAAAAACAGAATGGTTTGAGAACATTTTTCAAGGCACTTGGTGACATCAATGGTCAACACTCCATAGAATTCGCAGAAGCAGTATAATACTTTTGCATTAGCTTTAAATTTCCCCATCAATTGTTGTCTTTTTGGGCCACACCCTTTCTAAGATACCTTTGTGATAAGGCTATTGTGTTTTTATTTAGCTCAACAATATAAATAAACTGATCCATGAAGAAGAAGAGAGAGAGGAGAAAACATCAGCATTCATTTTTTTTCTTGATTTTTTTTTAAAAAGGATGTTTTTACAAAGTAAAATGGTCACTTAAAAATATTTTCTGAATAATTGTTCTATTTCATGCATGAGTTAAAAAGTAGAAATATGAATTAATCATCTTTCTGCAAGCCTGAGTAAAAGTTTTGGCAAAATTTTGTTTGATCAATAATTTCTCCAAATAATTTGTATTTTAAAAGTGGAATGCAAACACACATGCTTAAGGTACTTTGCTTGTTTGTGTGCATATATGTGTGTGTGTTTCTGCACACATACTATCTCTGTATAAAATATCTCAGTGGTTTGATTCTGTCACTTTCTACACTGTAATCATATATTTGAGATAACTGAAACTGGAGTTTCTACAAACTTTTACAGCTTACTACAAGCTGTCAAATCAACTCAGTGAAACACTGCATTCAATTTACTGCCTGTCATCACAAACTTTAGTAAAGTCGTATCGGAGGTCAGGTACATTTTCAGCCTCTGTCTTGATCTCACAGATCTCAAGGTCCTTTCAGTGTGATATGAACTTGACTATTTTTTATAAGATGACAGACAGGGCCTGTAATATTTAAGTTCCCAGACTTACCTGACCAAGTATATGACAACTTTCTCAACTAAAGCTTAAGATATAAAAAAAAGTAACTGGAATATTTGAATGTTATCATTTACCATACAAACTATGCAACAGGTATAGTTCCCTTCTTTGGGAATATTGGCCTTCCAGGGACATGGCGGGGGCAGAACAAATCTCATATTCAGAAAGCGCACTAATCAATGTTCTTGGAAAAGGTGGAATGATAAGAAAGAACTAAGTAACATATTTTTTTTTAGTTTTCCTTTCACTGTAATAATATATATTAATGAATATTAATATGGATGTAACAATAGGCAGAATCACTACATTGCATACAAGTATAGAAATGCTATTAGCCAACATTTGGGAGATAGGAGTTGATTGGTTAATCACAAAGCTGATTTTCATTTAATATAAAAATATGTATTTATTTTTGAATAATTTGTCTTTCTTTGGCTCATGGGTTGGTTTCTACTGTGTCTTATATTTTCTTTTTTACTATCACATCCATAATTGAATTACCCATATGTTTAAATTTGGCTTTGAAAGGCTAACTAGCCATATGCTTCAACCTCATTTCTGGCACACTTGATGAAATGTACAATGAATAATCATGTGATTGTGTAAGTTATCATCATTTACATAATGATGATGATGTATATGTATCCATTTCTGCCTCAATCTGTTAGAAAAGGAAAAAAATGCAATTTGAATTTATTGTCAATTCCTAAATACCTATTTTAAAATATACTTAAATATTCTATTGAAACCTTCAATTGTAAGAAAAGGGGGAAATGGTGTACAGAAACAATTTTACTCCTTCAGTGACCTCAGTGGAAAGTGAAAAGGCATTTATAATTGTCATCTAGAAGCTGTGACTGATGAAAAATTTATTATTTCCTGTAACAAAGACTCAAACTTTTAAAATTTAACAATTAAAAATTTTAAAAGGGTAGTAATAAAGCAATTTTTAATTTATTTTTTATATTCTAAAATAATATTGAGAGTTTCCTTTGGTCAAATTTTGATGTTAATATTCCAAATTCCACCATCTGTCTTTTAACCAAAATGTGTACTGACTGCTTCTTAGAAAACAGGTATCTCACACGGATCATCAGTATAGAACTAAAGAATTTTCAAAGAAAACTCTCTTAGCTCTGCTACAAAAATATATCCTGGAATCTGCACAAGTCTGTTTATGTCTCATACTATTACTCTGGCTAAGGTCATCATTGCCTTTCCCCTGGATAACTAGAAGAAAGTCCTAAGTGGACTCTCAACTTTTCTTCTTGCCTCTATAAGATCTCGTCTCAAGAAGGAATGATCTTTTAAAATAATATTGCATAGTCCCCTTATACCCTTGTAATAGTTCTACAGTACATACATATTTTTCAATCTAAATTCTTTACTTCCGTCTAAAAAAGCTCCTTGAGCCATCTCTTGCCTACTGAGTATTTAAACATTTCTCTCCTATTCATCCTCTAGCTCTTTTACACACATGCATCCCACCGAGCTTGTTCCTACCTTAGGAACTTGCTCTTTATTCCGCTTGGAACTTTAGAGCCCCAAATTCTCATAGCTTGGTTCTTCACAGTCAGTTCTCAACTCTAACATCACCTCTTCTAAAATGCTCATATCAGTCTCAGGGTTCTGCACCTCTCAAAGTTTATTCTTCCGAGGCACTGATGTATGCTATAAACTCCCTCCAAAATGTGCGTATCCGTAGCCACAGAATTTTTTATATAATTTTCAGGAATTCAGTGAACCTATTAATTGTAATAGAAGCCCTAGAAGTCCAAGTACCCTAGAATAAGAATTTTGAATTTCTCCAATCCTTATAATCAATGCTTTATCATCTCCCCAGGAGCTATCATTAGCTAAAATTAAATTATTATCTATTTATGTATTGGCCTATATAGCATCTATTTTCCCTTTTAAGTATAGGTTTTGTAAGAGAAGACAGTCTTTTCTTGTCTTTCTGGTTCACTGAATCCCTCAAACCTGAAATAGTGCCCAAATTTTAGTAGGCATTCAATAAATATCTGTTGGATAAATGAATCCTTATTGTTCATAACAACTGTGGGAGAGCAGGTATGCATAATAAAGAGGCCTGAACTATTTATAATAAGTGTGTTGGTTTTCATATGTTCCAGGTTCAAGAAAATTTTTGTCTCCCTCCAGAAACTCTACTGGCCTCTGCTTTTGGTAGTTGAGAACTGAGCCACTGCACATCAAATGTTCCAGCTGATACAAACACACCAGGATAGATTTAAAAATACTCATGGAACTATAGCGAAGTCCTAACCACTTCCCGGGAACAGCTTGGTTTGGCCAAAGTGGAGAGCAGTCAAAGGAAAAGAAATCAAAGCCTGTGTGTTAGAATGATTGAAAGCTACCTCAAATGGTATTGAGGCAATTTGGAGGTAGTTTAGTGTAATGGATTAAAAGTACAGTATTTTGTATCCTACATATGTAAGTTTAATTTTCAACCCTGCCATTTACCAGTTGTGTGACCTTGAGTAATTTTATTTATTCAATCATCAAAATATCCAGAGTCGTTCTGACTTTCTGATAAAAATATTTGGCATGTTTTCCCCTTCTTCAAAGAGAGCTGGACAGTCAAAGTCTTACTTATGGCACTGAGAATGTGATCACATATTCCTGAATGCTCTCATTTTCCAGAGGGACGTAGGATATAAAGTGAAACAAACATAATAAAGAGTAAATAAACATCTGACAAGAAAACAGTAGCAAGATAGTGCTCAATTTGGCTTAAAATTAGGAATGGTGTTGAAGTATGGTTGAGCTACAGGTAATTTAATTTTCTTCTTCTATAATATACCATCTGTTTAATCCTGTTTGCTTAAATATCACCTTGCTTCATTGTATTAAGAAAGATTGGTGTTGTGTTTAATTTGCTTAGTATTTTTACTAGGCTGATGTGACCTGATGGGTGAATGCAATAATCTTACCCATGAATTTCTATCTCCTTTGCCTGCACCCTTATCAATTTAAACATTAGAAAATCAGTCATTCTGATAGCTATTCTTACTCTTCCTACTTTTTTCTTCATTTCTTTTTTCCCCCTGCCCTGCCCAGAGCCAAGCTTGCACCAGTCTTCTTAGAAGATTGTCCAGAGGAGATAAATCAGAATGGCAAGTGACTGGGACAGAAGATCACATAGGTGAAGACCAAATAATTAGAAAGGACACAGGGTAGCTGACAGTTGAGGGCTGATATAAGAAGAGGCAGTGTGGTGAGGCCTATGTTATTTCAAAAAGTCAAACTAGAACTAAATAACCTAGAGGCATATTTGGGCTCACATAATGATTTTCACAGAAGCAAAAGTTATCAAACAGTGAATTGTGCTGCTTAGTAAGGAAAAAAGTTAATGCCCTGTAAAACAGTAAAATTCAGTATGCCAGGGATGTAACATGTTAATATCCCAGGTATTAACCCAGTTGCTTCAGATTCTACTGAGTTATTTTATTCAATGCCACCCCTCTGATTTATACAAACAAAATGAAGCTACAGTGCAAAGGTATCTGCAGGGTTTTCCTGACTGTGGTCGTAACTGATTAGTGTACTCTTGTACCCTTTCTTCTATCCATTTCTAATACAAGAGCATGCCCCTGGTAAGCAAAGTGAGCACATGATGCGAAATGAATGAATATAGACATCTCATTACTGTGGCAAAGTGACTGGTCTAGGAAGGACCAATCAGAATCTTTCTCCAGACTTTATACAGACAATGGGAAGAAGAAACCCTTCCTGTTCACTGTGGTTGCTAAGTCAAATGATCTGATTTGTGGGTGCCCAGTAGTCATTTTCCCCAGTTAAAGGCAGGAAAAGCCTGTATAGTAGGGAAACATGCAACTAAACATAAAGGCTAAACTGAAAGATTAAAAAGTAAGAGTCCCAAAGATACTGTTATGTTTCTTTGGATCCTGTCATGCTTCTGGTCAGTTTCATTTTTGCACTGCCCAAGTGTGCCATACAATAAATGTCCTCCAAGGATCTAGTGTAACATAAGGATCAAACCTAATCTTATCAAGCTATGCATACTGGGCATGTCAGACTATCAATGCTTGGCGTTTAGAATATGTTTGATATACTCTTATCTTTAGGAGAAGGTAATCCTTGAGGGTTTCCAAGAAAAAAAATCATAGTGAGAAAGGCTTTTCTGCCCACCCTCTTTTAGGGCTCTATAAGGCCCAACAAATATTTCATTTGTGTGGATCAATCATTTGGATCTGATTAGAATTCTAAAGGTATTTATCTTTAGGATAAAGATAAATATTTTTACTGATATTCCCCTAATGGGAGAAGAGAGTAAACTCAAACCCTAGAAGTCAAGGCCTCAGCCTGATGTTGCCACTACTCATGCAATATTCCTTTAGAAACTTATCTTTTTTTTAATCATCTAATCTTGCATTAAAATGCATGACAGATCATTTTTTTTATATTCACACAAGATGTTTTCAAATCTTAACTTATTTCCAGAAGCCTTTCAGTAAAAAAATAAGTATAGTAGTAAGAAATACTGTGTTTATAATAAGGAGCTGCATCATCTTTAGGCATACGATATTATAGCCCTAAGAGGACCTTTTTGAGAAAAGTTGATAGTCACACCTATAGATACAACAGAGATCAAGCAGTGCTCCCCAAGGAATTCTGGGAAGGAAATAAATATTAAGATTTACCTTAGATTTCCAATTGCCCTGTACTTTACCAAATCTAGTTTATTTTGTTGGTCCTAAATTCAAAATATCTATTGGAAAGTGTGACACAAATTAGCTCACAGATAAAAGATATTAAAATATTCAGGCTTATTGATTGATTAAAGGAGTTTGGTGAAGCATTTCTGATAACTTGCTCTTAATATTTCAAATGAATATGGTGTCTGCTATCCAGAAAACTGGAATCATCAGTCTTTATAATAAGAGTGCTTGATACCCTCATTACAAATAATGAGTTAGATTCTAAAACAAAACAAAAAAATTTTAAATACCAAAAAAAACTAATTATCTTAAATCTACAGACTACAGATTCTAGCTCTGCAAACTTATTTTGATGTCTGCATGACCTGCTTTGCGAAGCCAAATTGCCATGGGAATTGGAGAAAACAAGCATGAGAAGCGGTGGCTTTTACCAAGTGGTATCATGGGAGGAATCAGATTGAAATTTAAAATGTGATATAAATTATTCACCATGATGTTAAGGTTTTAAACAGAGTCTTTTCACATATCTTATTCCATTGGGATCCACATTGATCCTCTGAGGTAGATAAGACAAGTATCATTATCCCCACTCTACAGATGAAGATATTTATGCCCTTGAAAGTTGAATGAGTTGCCCAAGGTCAGACAATATTTAATCTAGAAATAAATCCTGGAGTTCTCTTTCTCTTTTTGGGCTTTACTTATTCACTTTTTTTTTCTGCCTTATATTCAGAAAAAAGACACTGTGCTTACAAATATTGTGGAACTGAGACATGAGAATAACCAATATCACAGAAGAACCAAACTGGTATTACCATAGATCTTCACTCATACATTGATTTTTTTCTGCTAAACACACATACACACCCCTAAGATGTAAGGCAAAATTTATAATGGGTACATAAGTAAGTAGATGTCCCAACACATTTCTCAAATATAGTGGAAGACTCAATTCGCAGTCCAACATATTAAGAGAAATCTTTCATCACATTTTTTTCTCTTTTACCATTCAAATCATTAGCAATATCTTCTGGCTTCACCTTCAGCATACTCTGAATCTAAAATTTCTACCTACAATACCTTGACCCAAATCGCTTTCCTCTCTCACCTGAGTCATTTCCCCACCTCTCTTCCTCTTCTATATTCTAGAAGTATATTGTACAGTCTAACTTTGCACAAAAGCTAAAAGTTCCAAATCTGTGCATCAGTATTACTCATCTTTCAATAATTTTCAATGGCTTCCCATCACATTTTAAATAAAATCTGCATCCTTGCCATGGCAAAAACTAGTAATTGGCCTCCATTATCAACCACCCTCCTTCCTCTTTTTTGTTTAATAATATAAATATCTGAAAATTTAGCTGACAACATCTTGCAGTTCCCTTTGTATAGTGTGGGTACCAATCTGTACAATTTAGGAGTCATACCCTTAAATAGCATATGGGTTGTTGGTTTTCTTCTCATCAGCTATAACCCTGACATAGTGTATCAGGATATCACCCAATGTCAGGGCAACAAGTGACACAGAACTGGATGACCTAAGAGCAGTGTCACCAAGGAGCCCTAGACTGTTCACCTCGAAACATGATATGAGGGGAAAACAAATGTTGGGTGTGTCTGAGCCATTGTGCTTTGGGGGTTCCCTAACTCCAGCAGCTTAGCCTGGACTTGCTAGTACCCTTAAAAGTGCCTACGGGCAATGAACAATCTCACTCCTGCCTGCAGCCCTGGGACCCTGAGCCACATTATCCTCCCTATGCTTTGAGCAGCATGTGTGACTTTTCCACTGGTTCTTTTTTCCACCTGAAATATTATCTCCCCCCCCCCAAATCCTCACTTGGCTTTATTCCTTATTATATTGAGACCTTTGTTGAAATATCACCTTCATAAAGAGGCATTTCCTGACTAATCTGTTTAAGATAGTCTCATCTTTCTACCACTGAGCACTCTCTCTCAAATCTATTTTTCCTCAGAAAACTTGCCACTATTTTAAATTATATTACATATCTATATACTGTTTTCTTAATTAAGAAAAAGATCTTCATGTAAGCAAGGACTTAGAGGTGTGTATTGCCCAGGGTCTGGAGCAATATTTAGCTCAAGAATGCCCTTTCACTTCTCCCCTTTTGACTCTAGGTTATTGAGCAGGGTTTCCCAGCCTGCTGTGGAGATGGGGATGAATGACAAATTAACACATAGAGCTGAAACTTAGATTGGGAGCTGCAGCAATCATAGCTTTTAATATAAACAGATATTCTTCACTGAGCGCCGAGATTATGTTAGGTTCTCTATTAAGTCTCTCCCACTGTATGAGGGGAAACCTACCCTTATTTCCATATTACGTATAAGTTAACCGAGATTTGGTGAGATTAATGACTTAAGTCACATAACTAATTGTAATTGGCATAGAAAGAACAAGATTATACGTATTTTACAGTTTCAGCCCATTTCCTTAATTAAGATATTTTCTGTCAATAAGATATGTTATTAAACAGAAAAAATGGTGATTGTTCTCTTGTTAAATCAATACTAAAATATTCAAGGTTGGTGGTCCGGTATAATGACCCCAACAATCCTCTGCCTAATATATGCTTCATTCCACAGAAAGGCAACAGGGTCATTGAAATGCTGTGTCTTCATGGGACAGGGAAGGGAATGAAAGTCTTAGAATCAAATAAAAACATTTGTGCATACTGGACATTACTTACGTAAATGATTTGTGAGAGATTCAAAATGACGTGAACTATGTGTAAAACAGATTGTTGACTCTGTACATGGAATTTAGGGAGAGAGAACAGGGAATCTATACAAAGATAGATTGACCTATAAGTTCAATTTCTTCACTGCAGGTTTCTGCTTGTACAGTTAGAAGTGGGAGCCTGAGGGAGGTCAGCAGGGACATCTGAGGTTCGACAGCCGGGTCACTGGTACAAAGCAGAGGAAATGTCTTTCCCAATTGCTCTAAGAAAAAACCAAATTCCAGACATAAATTACATTTACCCTAGATCAGCATCTAGCTGAGAGCTTTTGGAACCAGGTATGTAGTTTCATGCCCTTCCTAACAAAGGAATTATGTGCACTAAACATATATTCCATGTCCCTTGACCCTGTGGCCCCTTCTCTGATGGCAACAAAAAGCATACTGAATATATGTCTGAGTAATTTTAAAGCTATATTCAAATAGCTGCAGCTCTTTCAGTCAGAAAATCCATTTTGGTGACTTACTCTGGATCCTTACAAGCACCTCAAATCAGGAACATTAACCTTTTCTCCTCTATGTTTCATTTTCTGATTCCCCTATATGTCTCCTATATCTTCTTCACATGTCCCCCTTCGTTCACATTAAGTTGTTACAAAGTATTAATCTAGGTCAGCATCAGGGCCTTGAAAAGAATTATATACATGAATAACATAACTAAGGGTAGCCAAAAACTAAGCATGAGCTGCTGACCAAGTATGAGACCTACCCAGTGATAAACCATGGGTCAAAATGATACAACATACTAGTTTGAGGGGAAAAAACAGTACCTCAACACAGAGAGCATTCTGGATATCCCAGAAAATGCTACAGGAAATAAGACCAGTGTTATGGATTGAAATGTGTCCTCCCAAAATCCATATGTTGACGTCCTACCCACAATGTGACTGTGTATAGAGATAAGGCTTTAGAAAATGCAATTAAGGTTAAATAAGGTAATAGGGGTAGGACACTAATCTGATAGGACAAGTGTCCATATAAGAAGAGGAAGATACCAGAGCTTTCTCTTTTGAGTGCATACATGCCCCCAGATGAATGGTCATGGGAAGACAGTGGAAAGAAGGCCATCTACTAGCCAGGAAGAGAGGTCTCACCAGAAACCAACCCTGCTGGCACCTTGATCTTGGACTCTGAGCCTCCAGAACTGAGAACATAAATTTCAGTTGTTTAAGTCACCCAGTATGTGTTATCTCTTTATCACAGCATAAACAGATTCATACAATTAACTAATAGTTTGAGAGATACCTTCTGGACAACTTTATGAATAGGCACTAGAATTAGTATTCTAATTTAGGGAAATTGAGGGCTAAAGCTATGTCACTCAGAAAATGGCAGAGTTGGAAGGGAAGCTCAAGGCCACGTGGCTTACAATCCACATGGTCAGGCTGTATGCAAGCACATCACCCTCAGACAAGCACACTACTAGGAAAAACACATACTGGTCTTCAGAAATAAATAGTACTCTTAAAAAGACACACACTTTTGCCATTGGAATCTAATATATATTTATAGGATTTTTCCTACTTTATGCATTTCTTTGTGAGTAATGCACTCACATACATTTTCTTTAAGATTGTTAAGATTGTGCTCCTGACCTTCCATGGGGTGTATATGAAGGTAAACACCCCATACCTACTACCCTTCTCAAACCAAGAGCCTGCTTTTGGACTAATGAAAAGCTTTTCCCTTTAACAATTGTCAGAAGCAAAATGACAAATCAGGAAAAGTGAGAAACGGAGCATACATGTGAATATTACCTTCTCCCAAGCTAACCGCTGTTTTATGCCCATCTGATGTACTAACAATCCCCAATAAAGTCCCACAATTTAATAATTTGCAAACTGTTAATAGCATTTTTTATTAAATCAGTGAAGCAAGAGGTTGAGTCAAATTGTAAGATAAAATTTAAGGACAAACACACTTCAAACGATGGTTAAATGTTTAATCAAGGTATTTCAGCAATGATATAAATGTCAAAACAAGAGACTTATACACCCAAACCTTTAAAACATCAGGGTGTCTTATTAGCTTTAATACTTTTCAAAAAAGCATGTATTTTTTAATCAACAACTTCTATCACCTAACTTTATGGTTCATAAACTGTTATAGTTGTCAGAAGATCTACACATTTCTCTTTCTACCCAACTAATAAAAATAAATGAGAAAACTGAAGATATTTTTATTTTTGTGTTGGGTTGTAATTGAAACTTTTGAAAACTTTTTCTTCCCTTTACCTCCTCACACAATGCTGTACTTGATGTAGCACATGTGAGAGACGTATCCTCATGGGACAACATGTGATTGACTTACACTGATTTATTTTAGATCAGAGCCTTTTGCCTGAAAATAATTTAATCATCTGACTCCTTAGATTCCTCTGTAGATCTAATATGTCTAACACTTTCTTTACAAATATTTAATAAATAGAATAGTATCTACATTTATACCAACAGTTGCTTTCTGAATGCTTCTACATCCCTTCAATTTTATTCCCAAAATAAATTTCTAGGGTTGATAGGGCAGATAGAGAAGGAAATGGGTTCAGTGACTTGCGTAATATGCCTTCGCAAGTGTTCCATTGTTTTCTCCACCACAGTATGTGAATGTTCAAAGAGAGGCTCTTTATTTCTTTCACGTGTTATTTTTGCCTACATTTTATGAAAAAAATTCTATAATCACCAGAAAGGATATGGTCTTAATGAGAATTAATCAATTCTCAATGTTATATCTCACAGCATCAGGGTTTCAGAAATTCCCCAGCCATTGTGATAGTTCATTTCCTGAACATATAATGTGTGTTCTGAACATGTGCTAGTGAGACTCCAGCATTTAAACACAAAGTTCCCATCCTCCAGTTGGGCTAGGTTGCTGGAGGACAAGCATTTGAAGTAGTGACTATATAAAATAATTCATTTGGCTCAATAATTTATACATGAAGACACCTCCACCACTACATAGTTATATTACAAGCATTAATAAAAATTATCTAAGGGTATAAGACAATGGAACATCTTTCATGAGGCTGTACAGGTCTTCCACCATAGGTGTGATGAAGACTGTAATACTCATGAAATAAGGTCATTCATTATAGGCTGGGCATATAGGGAAAATTTCATTTGGATGTTGAGAGATTTGAGCCAGTCCTTCTTTATTTGCTTTAGATTTCCCTACCAATTCATCTTCCAACCTCTGAGTCACCTCTGCCATCCCACCTCAGTTAGTAAACACTTGCGCCTGACAATGTTCTCAGATAACCCAGGAGCAAAGGGCCCCATATTGTGGAGACAAATGATTAGTTGAACATTGTTTTCATGGTCAGCAAGTTACCTGGATAGTGCCCTGGGGAATCTAATTAAATAGTCCAAACTTATAAAGTACAGAGCTGGATAAAACTTATCTTGGAAGTGATTCTTTTATTTATATGACTACAACTCATCTGAATTTTGGTATAATAGCTCTACTATATTTATCAGACAGAGATTTTAGTTTTCCTGGGTTTGAGTTAGAATACAAAGTCTTGTAATATAATCCATTCAGTTATGGTATACCTACAATTATGGTCCTTTTAGTTTCCCCGAATCAAATACTGAGAATGCATATTTGCTCAGAGATTCCTTATTCTGCTTTAATTGCTTGGCTTCTAAGTACACAAGGACTTTTTGCATAGAAAATGATCCATAGGACATTGAGATAGTTAGAAAGCCTTTCTAATTATCTCGGTTTAAGGAATTCCTCCTCTAACCAGCTGTGTAGAAATAGCCATGTAGGCAGGAGAGTCTTCAGATAAATTTCAAACATAGTGAATAGAGCCCACATGACTTTATCTCTAAATTAAAGCAGATACTTTAAGAATTTCTGAATTTTCCAAGCCACCCTGGTTCGAAGCATAATACGTTGTGACTGCCTCTTGTCTTTCTAGCCCAGATGATTGTCCTCTCTGGGCCATTTAATATGCACGTCTCAAAACAAGCTTGTGATTATCTTCCCTCTCACTGGGCTTCCTCTTTTCTTGGAGTCACACATGGTTTGAGTGTTTCATTATCAATATCACACAAACCCTGAACCTTCATCAAAACTGTGAATATCCAACAGGTTTACTGGCATTTGCCTATAATCATCTTTGAGTGAACTGTCATCACAGTCTTAATCTGTGTTTGGCTGCCCGAACTGTTCCCACCTCACCTGCCAGGTCTTGCAGTACTTGAAAACTTTTGCTAAGATTTTAAATTTATGCGTCAGTGATTGTAAAAATGTGTGTGAGGATATGTTACTTAGTTAAACATGTGAAAGACCTTCTTGGAGCACCTCATCATGGCAGAGAGCCATCAAACCCCAAATGTTGAATTTAAGTCTATTGCCAAGCATTCTACCTTCATCTCATTTGGAGGAAGAATAAAATATACGTGGGTGGCATCTTCACTATTACCAAAGCCGTTACAGTGCTAATCAATTATCCAGGTGTTTTACTGACTTGATGCCCCAAGTCCAGACGTTTGGGACTACCTGTGATCAGCATGATGTAAACGCACCCAGAGACTATTCATTCAGTCTGCTGAATGGGATAATGTTACTCTCGGATAATCTGTTTGTTAATAATACCTTTATATACTTTCCCCACAGTGCACAATCCCAAAAAGCAAGCAAAATCAGGAACATGCGTCAGTTCTGTAGTTGCTGCTGAAAGATTCTACTAGACATAGAATCATCCTACTAGACCCCTCTTGATCTACTGGCTAACCTTCAATAGCCTAGAAAGCAAAGGAGGAAGTCAATAAAACTTAACAATCAGCACCGGTGACATTGGAAAATACAAATTTAATACACTGATTTACCTTGTCTTTATTTGCCTTCCAGCTGAGAATGACAGTGCCTGTTCTGAGTACTCGATAGCTGTAACCTGTTCTTTTTTGAATTAAATTTTCAATGAAATTTTGCAAAGACAATGCAGGAAAAAGTTTATGAGTATCTCCTTGGCAGCTACAAATATTCCCATTGTGTCCTTGTTGAATAACAAATTTAAAGTGCAGAATTGGCACTGGAAGATTGACTGGGTTCTAAATGAACTTTTTAATAGTCATGTAAAACTAGAGGGAGCAGAGCACCAGTAATGAAGGGAAATAGAGGGCTAAGTATTGGAAAGTAATTAGCAAGCTCATCACTGACAACCCTTTGATGGCCTGAATAGCTTCCAGAAAGATAAGAGTATATTGTTTAAAAAACAATTAAATCCCACACGCATATTCATAGAATTATTTGACATTCATATGCAAATAGAGAGGCTGGGATTCTTTGAACATACTAATATGTATCAACAGGGAAGCATTATATTCAGCACTGGCATATCTGGGTATGTAAAAGGCAGCCACAGTAAATAGGGGCACTACATAGACCACTGGATTTTATAAAGTCCCTAGGAATTGGTAAATGTTACGATGTGGCTAAGGTCCACTGACAAGCCTTGTATGCATAGATTCAACTAGATTTCTCAAGGGTATTAAGTTATTTGTTCTGACATCAGAAATAAAAAAGGTAAAAATAAAGACAATCTTATTGTCAGTATCTTTCCTCCTTTTGGTTAATATCCCTTATTTATGGGTCAGTAGAATGTATACATATATATTTATAAACAAAATGCAATATTGAAAGCAGAAAGTAAAAACAGAACTCTGAATCCTATGAACATACCTATTGTATTACTGTCGAAAACTCCTACCCTTTTTATTTTTGACTAATAAATGCATTTTAACTTCCCATCCTGGTAATGACTTCCCTTCATAATTCAGCATTAACTCATCACTCTGGTCCCAATTAAGCCCTTTTCTTCAACAAATCAATATACTTCAGTCCTTCAAACTCACATATCTTCTCTTTGCTTATACTATATTCATGTCTATATATTATTATCTGCTCTCTTTTCTTAGCTGTATCCTTACTATTTTTCAAGACCCATATCAATCCCCATTTCTCAATGTTCCCACTGTTCTCAAACATGACACTTACCACTGAATCTAACCCCCAACCCCTGCAATGCTTCTTCATGGTCATTGTTAGGTATTTTAACTGGATGCATCTTTTATATTTTAGTACTTATTATTTCAGCCCCTATTTTTGATCACCTTGAGTGAGTGTGTGCAGGCATGCAGGTATGAACGTGTTTATAATTTACACACAGCTTAGTTTTACCCATTTTGATCATAAAGGCTTGGCAGGACACATGATATCTAATACCTTTCTTGTTTGGTTCTCATAAATCCTTATTGAGTTTCCTGACAAAGTTATCTGTTCAATAAATACTTGGGTGCATTTTCATATGTTCACAATTTGCTACACTTAAAAGTGCATAACAGGATCCATGACAAATGACAGGAAATATTTATAAATATATTATTATGAATGTTAAAAACCAACTTTAATATAAATGATTATTTATGAATGATTATTTTGGCCACAGATATTAGTGAATATTATATAAAAGAAAGAGATGATCACATTAACTAAGAAGAAAAAGGCAGGGACATTTTGCATCAATCATCCTAATTTCCAAGAGCTAGAAGGAAGCTCAATGGCCCTTTAAATCAGGAAAAGAAACATTTCCAGAAACTACCTCCCCACTGCCCTGCAGCTTCTTGGAAACCTGGTATTGGTGGTAATAGAACCAGAGTTTTCTCCTTCAGTTCAAAATGCTGCCTCCAAGGGGAATGAACTTTCTGACTCATCAACACTGTGGTCTCTGAAATATACAGATGATGTACTATAGAATTATACACTTGAAACCTACATAATTATATGAACCAATGTCACCCCAATAAATTTAATTAAAAAAAATTTAAAAACATGCACTGTGGTCTCTTGACTGTGCACTAGGCTCAGTAACTGCAGCTATCACATTTGACCTAACCAGTGAAAAGAGAGGGTCCTTGTTTCCTGTGGCAAAGCCTGAGGCCTAAGACCTAGTTTTTAAGTCATCGCGTAGACTGCAAAATTAACTCTAACAACCCCTCTCGTGTCTCCTTCCTGCATCACACAGATTTCTACCTCCTAACATGGCATTTTTGAATCCTTTATTCCTGTTTTGGGTTTGGCTTTGCTTTAATCCAAACTGCTTATGTTTTTAGTCTATGCTCCTCTGTTTTTCACAATACCTAGGAGAATATTCTTGGTAAATATTTTAATTGATGATGATTGTATAGCAAATTGTTCTAAAATTACTACAAATGTCCCTATATCATTGTCCAAGCAAGAGTGGAAGTTTCTGGAGTCAGATGTTTTTGGAGGCATGAATCACATCCACCTCTACTTTTGGCTGAAGCCACAGTGATCCTATCTTTTATGGCAGGAAACTCCATGAGATACTGAAAAGCAGCTCCCCTGTATGAATGGTCTAGTAGAGACTCAGTGTCTGATGTTTTCTACCAAAGCCTATGAGAAGAGGTCTTCTTTATGAGTTGGATATTGTCTTGTCCACTATGTCATAAGGTTGAGCAGGCCTTGCAGCAAATGTATGATAAAAATGTATCCAGAGGGTACAATTTAGCTACACAAAAACTATGTGCACCCTCTCTACAGCACTTGTTATCTCCCTGTTAACTCAAACTTACGACCTTTTGACAATTTTCCCAAAACCAGCTGATGGAAAAGAAAACACCAGGCCTGAATCAGCAATGCGTGGGATCAGTATGTGGGTGAAAACTGCACCATGGTCACACCTGGGGGCATTCTAAAGGGCAATGGTGAGGGAAATCCTTCTGGTGGGCAGAAATTCAGACATTAAAATTGGCTGGAAGTCTATACGGCATGAGATGGTAACTGAGGGTAGGATATACAGAAACTCCTAGTAAGGGCATATGCTTTATCCTATTAATCAGGATCTGGAAGACGTTAGATTGGAAGATCAGAAACAACAAGATCTTGGGAAGAAGCATGTGGGTAAACTTATGGGACTGAGCACATTGTATGCCAATCTTTTGTCTCACTTCATTGCCCACCTGAAAGCACCCGCTGTGGAGGAGACTTGTAGCCACCAGGTGAACATAGTGGCTTGTCTACTGGCTGTTGTTTAGTACTGTTTTCAGCCACTGTAACATTGATACAATAGACTCTCAAATGGACTAGCAATGGTTTCAAAGATGTAGACTGAGTGAACCCTCAGTGAGCTCCATCTCAGCAAGCTGATCTGGCTGCCGTTGCTGCTGAATGCTGTGCTATCGGCAATAGACACGTACTAAGATCCAGTCATGGTAACTCCCCCCGAGAAGACCAGCAAACCAGCTGGCAAGTTGACTACATCAGACTCCCCCCACGTTCGAGGGGATAGCAATTTGTTTCTATCCTAATTTTTCTCTCTCTAGGGAATGAGAGTGCCTATGCTGAGGGTTTATAGAACAACTGCTTTATGGGGAGTGAATCCTGCAGGAAATGTCCTCCAAACAAGGTTCCTATTTTACAGTGAAGATGGTGAAATCAGTTCACCTTGCAGGGTCATTAGAGATAATTAAATATATCATCTAACCTTCAGTGACACCTTATTAACGTTTTGATTTCTGCCAATGTTTACGATAAATTATTTATTAGGCTCTGTTTTGGGGAATATTTTAAAAATATAAAAGAATTATGAAGGAAGTTAGTATAATAACTAGCTTAAAGTCTTGAAGCCAGTAATTGTAAGAGTTGGAAGATGATTTGATTTGGGTTGTGGGAACACAATGCAATATACAGGTTATGTGTTATATAAATGTACACTTGAAACCTATATGGTCTTATTAACCAATGTCACCCCAATAAATGCAATACAAAGAGTTGGACATAAATACAATATTTGATTTCAGAGCCTAACCTTTGTATACAGTGTCATATTACTCCTTCACAACATTAAATCACCAAACAGATAACACATCACAGCCAGCTGTTTAACAACTGCCCAAATGTGAACATGAATTTACATGGAGAGCCTTTTAACATTTGAGGGCATTAATAATTATCTTAGCTAAAACAGCAGAAAGTATTGCCTTTTGAGAATGGGACTTATAAAAAATTAAGAAAAAAATTAGAATTCACTATAATCACTCAGTGCATTGCTTGACAGTTTCAATGTCAATGCTATAGGTCAAATCATGCCTACCAAAAAATTTCATTACATGAATTAGGCATCTATGGTTATTTAAATATAAGAATGGTACATTAAAATCAATCTGGAGGAAAGGTGTTGATGTTAATTTCCAGGGTCAGACTCCCAATTGACTCAGTCACCTAGAATTTGATCTTATATCCAGAAGTTAGGGTTGATTTCTTAGTGCATAGAAATGTAACCGTAAATATGTATAAGTCTTTGTAAGATAAGGAAGATACTCTCTCAAGTAGGAAATTCAATGTGAAATTAGTCAATATATCAGAATTTGTGAGGAGAAGCTATGAACCTTAAGGAGTCGAAGGATTGCTGGAAAGATAAAGACTGCTGAGACCATTGTGGGACATAGGGACAAATAGTTCCAAAAATCACTCCTATCTCTGGTGTGGCTTAGGGGTTAAGCATTGACCTGTGATCCTGGAGATCACAGTTTGATTCCCGGTCAGGGCATGTGCCCAAATTGTTGGCTCGATCCCCAGCGGGGGGTGTGCAGGAGGCAGCCGATCAATGACTCTCTCTCACCATTTCTATCTCTGTATTCCTTTCCCTTCCTCTCTCTGAAATCAATAAAGGTATATATTTTTTAAAAATACCTGTCTAACATACAATATAATGTTTATACATATAATTATGATACATACATACAAGACACAGCTCCCCTAACCCCACTCAGAGATGTGTGCAATATAAGAATGTTTCATTTTAGTGCTTATTTATCTACTTATTTATTTATTTATTTATTTGTTTGTTTATTTATTTATAGTATTAAGACTAAAGAATAAACATCAGTTGTCTTAGAAATATAATTTTGGAATGCTCTTCCATCATACTGGGAGCAAAAGGAACTACCCAACTTCCAGGGCCCAGTTTTCACAGCAAGTTTTAACAAGAGTAAAGAACCACAGCAAAAGTCCTCAAAGAATTCACTACCCAGTTCTGTTTGCCATTATGTGGTTCAAAATTTCTTTCTTTTCTTTTCTTTTTTCCTATTATAGAGGAGGCTAAGGCCATTAGACACAGTGGTTAAGCCAAAAGGTACGTGAAGAACTATAATAAATTCATGTGTGGGTAAAAGTCAATATAAAATATAAGTCATACAGGATTGAGGACTTTTTCTCCAAAACCTGAATTCAAAGCTAAAGCGCTAAAAATGAAAATAAAATAGTGCTACCATGTCATAAGACTTGAGTTGCTACCAATTGACTAGATTAGCTTTCCAGGCTCCTTCAGTTGTCTAACCTTTCTTTTATATTTCATGATACTGATCAGTAGAGGACCCTCTTTTAACTAAATAAGACTCACAAGGTGGAAAAAAAGTCACTAAATTAATATTTATTTTGTATCATAAAAAAGTCAGTGATATCTACAAACAGTATAATTAATTGGGATTAATTTCATGTGCAAATTTTGTCATTGCAGGTTTTGATGGAGTAATACATCAAAGGGACTTCACCTCTGTAAAAATCAATGCTAACATAACCTTCATTATTGTTCCTATGGATGTCACATATAACACTAATCAGTCATGGTTTGTAGCAAACATCTTAGAGAACAAATATAATTTGCTTTTGTATTGGCATTTCTCAAGATGAGAGATAATATGCATTCATGGGGTGAGGAATTCTCTAAAAGAATGCAATCTTCTAGGGGAAGTGGTGGAGACAGTGTTAGTGCATGTGGGAATGCTTAAGAAGAAAATTACAAGAGTGTGAAAAAAAAATCTTCACATTGATATGGAAACTACTGATTCTGTTTTGGGAGTATAAGCCTTCCCAGGACGCTCATAGAAAAGCCGGAGATCTTCAATTCTATAAAAGAACAACATTTTGTAGTACCCAAAGGAAAAAATAACCTAACTCTATGGTAACAGACTTCATATAATCCTTATCTCAGCTCCTCTCTCCTAAATACCACAGACTCTCCACTGTATCAATTATGACCACAATAGAGCAAGGCCAGGGTAAACTTTTGGTTGGTTTTATCTTGCATTGACCTTTAGTGATTCCCTGTGTAGCCAAAATTATAACTGCAATGCTATTTTCCAGGTGTGTGTATTTGAAAATTTCTTCCATTTAGGCAACCATCATTTCGCCTTTTGTCATTATCACATTAGGATAATTATCAATGCTAGGACTTTCATACAAGCCAATCATTCAGCATGTAATAAAACTTATTGGTACACATAATATAAAAATCAATCATTATATTAAAATAAATAATACGGAGGAAACCTGATGTAGTGACGAGACATGTAAGGTGGTATATGACATTTCATTTTTTTAAAAAAGATTTCATTGTAAAGAAAAGACAGGTTGTTGCAGCCTGAAACTGATAAATAAGACTTCATAGATCTTAAATTGTAATAAAAGAGAAAATGTGATGAGCACAGAGGAGTTGAGGCCAGGGGGTATAGGGGTCTATGCTCAGGCATTTAGGAAAGAAGGTGAAGCAACAACAAAATTTTAAAGATGAGAGTGAGATTGCTATATATATATATCTTCTTTTCCGTTCTCTTGTCTTTTTAAAACCATTTTCATTCAACATGTTTTCAGAGAATTTGAAATTTAGGAGGCCAAGTTTCTAATTTTACCAATTAAACTAGTGGTAAAATACCATGTTACAAAAAACAAATGCTTTAGCAAAGGCAATCTTATTAAATGCCTTTACCAACAGAAACCTTAAATGCCCTTTGGTTTTTACTTTTGTCACCAGTAATGCAGGCAGCAAAAACGCAGTGATATTTGCAGCAATCACCTTAGAAGTCACCTTCCTCCATCCAAAACCATTTCTGTCTGATCCCATAAATATATAAAATAAACTCCTGCTTCTATAACCTCAATCTTGGCTCAGGAGAAATTGTGTTTGGGCTTGGTATTTCCAGTATTAAAACATAACCTTCTGCTTTGCACTTATGCTTGGCTAGTGCCTCTGATTCTTGTTTCCTAGGTTGCATTTGGTACAGTCTCCATCCAGCGCAAATTTCATAAAGTTCCAAGCCCATCCGCATGGCAGATGCCTTGGTTAGCACAGCACCTCTGAGAGGGGGGGGATGCTGGGCGAAGGCACCAGGAAGTTTCATAATAAAGTTTTCATTATAGTAAATTCTAATATTTGACCTTTAAATTTGAGACTATCCCATACATTTTGATGATAAAGGATAGAGAACATATCTTCGTAGAAGGACTTGCTCCCCTGAAATAAAATCAAATTATTTAGGTAAGTAACAAGAAGAGTATGATATTCATGTAAAAATATTCCAATATACAAATGGAACAGGAAGAAACCTGTGCTTCCAAGGACATTTGATTGATGATAAAGATGAAACTCCGGAAAATAAGAAAGAAATAAAGGTTATTGCAGTTAATGATGTTGGGGCAATGAATTTCCATTTGGAAGACAATGAAGTTTCATCTCTACCTTTCAATGTAACAAAAATCAATTCCAAGTGGATTGCAGAAATGAATTTAAACATCAAAAAATTTAAATAAAGGTTCTAGAAGGTAACAGGAAAAAATTCCCTGAACAAGTCACATAAAACACTAAAAATAATTAAGGGCGTCTTTGCATCAAAGGTATGCCATTAAGAGAATAAAAGGCTAAAGAGTTGAAAAAGATTACACCACATGTATAATCAACAAAGGGATCATTTCATATATGAGATAATATGTGAGACAGTTATATGATAAAGATAAATGAGAGAGAGGAAGAGAGACAACCTTTTATAAATAAATAAGAAAAAGATAGCTAATTCTATATTTAAAATGGGTAAGAGATTTAACAAGTTCTTTAAAACAAAACAAATCCAAAAGAGAAAAAAAACACTGAAAAGGTGGTAAACCTCATTTCTAACCGGCATAATAAAAATTAGTATTAACAAGAATGGCTAAAATTAAAAAGACTGACAAATCAAATGTTGACAAGCATAACACTTAATTCTTACATGCTATTTATAGAAATTTTAATTTTACAACCACATAGAAAAACTGTAGATTTATCTGTTAAAGTTGGATATATACATATAACAAATAATAAATAGTAAATAGAACATATTACTCCTAGGTATGTTCTCCCCAAAATGTGTATACATACATGCCAGTAGTCATGTAGAAAATTCCCATAAGAGCGTTGTTTGAAATAGCCCCAAACAACTCAATTCCCCTTGTTAAAAGAGTGAATGCATAAATTCTGGTATTGCCATACAATGAAATACTATAAAATAAAAATGAACATGCTCTGGTGACATAAAACACCATGGATAGCTCTCACTGTCCAGACAAAGCTAAACTAGAGTTTAGAGATGCGTACTAAAGTTGTAGAACTCTAAAAGAAAGTGAGGAAACAGTTACCATAATAATAAAAGTCATCTTTAACTTTCCTTTTAAAGGGAGGAGCAGGACAAAGAGATTTGTTATTAGGAAGCCATATGGGGGCTTCTAGAGCGCTGGTATCTTTGCATTTCTTACTTAAATGGGTGTTTGCTTCACATAATCTGTTAATCTGTATTTTTTGTGTGTGTTATGTCCTTCTAATATTTGTTATATTTCACAATAAAAACAAAATATTTTTGTTTCAAATGTTTTAATCTCATATCTAAGCACTGATAACTATGTACATCTGGGGACAAATGACTGTCAGGGAGACATTTAAATACTTTATGAAAGATTTATACATTCATCAGCCTGGTGACACTGTATCACTGACTAATACGTACACTTGCTATTGAACATGTTTACTTGATTAGACTTTCGACTTCTTACTTCCATGCTGTAACATGTCAGAGACATCAATTATTTGTTTCTTGCAAAAGGTTGGAAATGAATTTAACTGTTTTGCATATGAAAATCTGAAATTCTGTAGCTGCAACACCGCGGAGCTGTTCAACCCCAATTTGCAAATCTGCTTCCTCTGAAACCTTTTATCTCTTATCTTTCAATCTGGCCCTTAGCAAAATATTAAGGCAGCAGAAGCGTTTATATCCTACACTTCTCCATCACGTCCTCTTGACTCTCTCTAGTATTAAAATCTTTTCTTCTGATTCCATTTCCCCAGAAACTCTGCTTATTTTGAGGTTATCTAAGCAACCATTTTAGCTCCCAAGTGATTTCCCCTAGTGCCTGACAACACTGAGGCCCAGTGAACAATATGACACTTAAACACGTAGTGTAGATGCACCAGTCAACTTTGGGGCACTCCCTGAAAACTTGTCACGGCAGTCCCTTTCCCCAAACCACAAAAATATATAACCCTGAGCTAACAAAGAAGCAGGGAATGTCCATCCATTAGAGAAAAAAGAGAAGGTGCATTTGGTGTGTGCCTGTTTGGGAGTTACAGTCGGGGCAGAGGTTTGGGGTGATGTGGTTGCCTCCCAGTTATGGAGCTAAGACATAGCTGCCCCCTCCCTGCCGTGACTACACAGCAGAAGTTAGTTGATACAGCAAGGGCAGACAGAGCATTTTTAAGCAAATTGGCTCTTGATTACTTTTCTCTACTGGGCATGTGACCTCCATGACTCTCCTACCTAGATTTTGGCCTGCCAGAGTAAAGAAAAAACCCTTGGTATTCCACTGACTTTGTAAACTGTGGACAACATTACTATTTGGGGAATACTTGCACCAACAGACTAGGCACTTCTGTTAACTAGAGCATTTACAAACATTTGGCTCCCTTGGCTCTTGAATCAAGCCCCAAATCAGCAGGGACAAAACAGAGGAGTATTAAAGACATTTATTAGAAAATTATTGTATTTGCTTGGGAAAAATCTAAATGCGCTTGAATCTTTTGGTGATAAATCTATAAGAACCTTATCAGTTGCTTTCTGTACTTCGAAACTATGTTCTTTGCATAAAGGTGCATGATTATAATGTCTTTTGGTAGTTTATTACTCACCAAGTGATATGAGTCATACTTCTTTTGTTCTTGTAATACATTCTGCTTTAAATATGACTTCGTGTGTTATTAATGTTATTAATGTTAATATTATTCACCACCTTTCTTGGTTACTATTTATCTGGTTACCTAATTTAAATACAGATAAATACATCAATCTGCTCATCCTCTGCTGGATGGAGATAAGGCCTTAGATTTCTCCACTCCCTACCTGATCCCTTTCTCTTCCTTACAACTGATTCCTGAACATCAAATCTTCCCTAATGATTTAAGGTCTAGGCAAATTATAATTCTTTCCTCCCCACCAGGGTTGGAAATGAGTATGTGCTCTAATCTTGGTTAATGGATCATGAGGGAAGGTCTCTCAGAGGCTTCTGGAAAAATCTTTCTCATTACTTTTTTTTTTGTCTGATAAGAAGGCACAAAATACACCTGTTTATTTTTCTGAGGCTAGTAATTCCTGGATATCATCTATGGAACCACTACAATTAATTTATGGCTCTGAAGATAGCGTGCAGTCAAACTCAGGTTGTACTTGAGGTCAAAGCAATACATTGGGTCATCATTAATATCTATTCACTGATTTACTAATCTAGAGCCTACCTTACCTCTTGATTTTTATTAAATAGTCTTTTTTATAATAATTTAAGACATTTCAGGGTTCTGCTTCTTAAAGCTAAATGCACTGAAAATATATAAATATACAAGTAGTTTTGTTTCCTTCTCTCTCTCACTTTCACTTCTATATAGAGAGGTACCTGTTTAGATTTCCCAAAGAGGTTTTATTGAAGTCTTTGGACCAAAAGTGAAAGCACAAATACAAAAATCTGAAGTCCAGCCTCTTATTAGATCTGTAGGGAAGTTCTATGTATGGCGAACTGTTTCTGTCTTTGCCTGAAAATGTTTTTATTTCCCTTGCACTGCTGAATAATAGTGTAACTGCCTACAAAATTCTAGATTGGTAATGGTTTTCTCTGTTTTCTTGAACATATTATTCTATTTTCTTGAATTCGTCATTGCTCCTGAGAAGGTCTAAAGTCAATACAATTAACTAGCCCTGGGTAGTTATTTTTCTTATTAAATATTCTTTAATTACAGTTTAGATATTCTCTTAGTCTTTGATGTTTTCTAATTTCACCATGACCTGTTTAAGTGTGTATTTATTTTTATTTATATTTCTAAAGACATCAGGATTCTTTTTCAGTTGAAGGCTTACAAATTTCCTCAATTCTGGAAAATTTTTCATTAAATTTAAGTTGGCCCTTTTTATTTTATTCTATCTCTTAATTTCTTCCTCATGTAGTCATTCTCTTTATCTTTCTGAGATGCAGCAAGAATAACTTCTTCAAATCTATCTTCTAATGTACTATATCCTGCTTCATGTATGAATAATTTGCTTTTTTAATACACCTATCAATTTTTAAGAAATGATTTTTAAAATTTTTATAAATGTCAATTTTTCAAATATGGCATTCATTTATTTTCATAATATGCTCTATTTAACTTTGTTCTTCCATATTGATTTTTTTTAGAAGTACTTGTTGATATCTTATTGTGGTTTGTAAATGCCAATGTCACCTTCAATGGCTCTGCTGTTTTATTGCGACACAAAACCCTGACCTCAAGAAGCATTTTAAGGTGCGTATCTTTATTTCTCTCTCTCTGGGGACTCACAGGTTACATTCATTCTTGTCCAGACTTCTTATTAGTTTCTCAATGGAAGCTTTTTGCTACACATGAGTGGTATGAATTCAGGCCCACCTTTTTAACTATAAATGTATGAGTCTTTCTCTAGTCAGCTCTGGGCATCCAGTTTATAGCCTACCCTGGCCAGGAGATATAGTCTTTCAAGAACATGATTTAATAACCATGAATCTATTTATACTTATTTTATGAGTGATTTCATCATGTCTAGTGGCTTTAAATATTATCTATACACTGATGAGTTCCAAAATTACATCTTTAACCCAGACATCTACCATCAAATCCAGACTCATATATCCAACACTTGACACATACTTACTTTTATAATAGGCATCTTAAAACTGAGTTCTGATTTTTTTCTGACAAAATGGCATTTTTAACAGTCTTCCTCATCTCAATTAATGACCTCATCCTTCTAGCACCAAAACAAAAATTTTGGTGTCATCTCTGACTCTTGTGTTACTATCCCACACACCTACAATCTGATAGCAGATCCTAGTGATTTCAACTTAGAATAATATCCAGAATATTAGCATTCTTATCACCTCTACTGTTTCTAGTCTGGTTCAATCCACCATCATCTCCTACTTGAATGGTTACCACATCCTCAGAATAACTTTTCAATTTTCACTCCTGCCTCCCTTAAAAGTACCCATGTGATATGGCTGTTCATTAACACCCTGAGCTAACTTCTTTATATTTTACTCACTCTCTTACAACCATAGTGGTCACCATACTGTTCTTGAATTTTCCTGGATGGCTTCTGACTGAGGGATTTGTAACTGTGGTTTCTTCTGCCTAGGTATAAACATGTATGTCCTGCAACTCTTGACTCGCCTCCTTCCAGTATTTACACACAGAATTGGGTGTTTTTTTTTTTCAGTAAAAACTGCTTCTCACCCAGCCAGCATGGCTCAGTAGTTGAGCACTGACCCATGAACCAGGAGGTCACATGCTTGGGTTGTGGGACTGATTCCCACTAGGGGGCTTGCAGGAGGCAGCCAGTCAATGACTCTCATCACTGATGTTTCTAGCTCTCTCTCCCTTTCTCTCACTTGTATACTACCAGTGGCTGCACATAGTAAACCTTAAATCATTATTTGTTTAATAGATGGATAAAAACAAAACAAAACAAAAAAACAAAACACCAGAATACACAGACCTTTGTGGCTCCACTTTGATTCAGGAGACTCAGTTTCTATCCATACCATGCATGAGCCTAGGCTTTGTCTCAGACCCTTAAAAATGCAAAACCCCACTTCATAAATGAATGTTAGGTTTACTATTCCAATTCTGATCTCACTCAGGCCCCAGTGCCTACTTGGGATCCCTTTGTCATATTTTATTCAGAATTTCTATGTATTTGGAGTAGGAGAAGGGAGGCTTCTTGTCTTCCATAGTGACAAGACTTGGTGTTACCTTTATACGTGAGAATATATTCAGAGATTGGAAATCACCTGCATGTTTTGCATTACATGGATGATTGCCTAAACAAAATTCACTTGTCACAGAAGATGGTCTTTTTCAAATATCATGTCATGAAGTATAAACAATAGGCAAAAAGTAATCAAATGTGATCTCCCCCCAAATTTGTATCTGGTTCTTTAAATTTGTCAATCAAACCTGACATCTTTTTTTTACATTAACCTCTATTTTCTATTCCCTGGCTCACCAGGGAGAGATTTTTTTATTTGAAAAATTCAATGAAATATTTTGGTCGATTAAAAAATAAGTGTTAAGTAAATTTCAGACTCAAAAATACCCTAAATTCCAAGGCTATCTAAGACAACCATCATTACAGCATTAATTCTCTTAACTTAACTGTACAGTGAATACATTTTATAGAAGAAAGGATCTATTTAATTCTATTACAGGATCAGCTTATTATAAAATTCAAGAATAAAAGAAGCTGGCTAGATTTTAAGTATCTAGTTGCATATTGTAGGCAAAAGGAAAGTGTAAATATCCTCAAGCAGTCAACTTTAGTTTTTATCTAGAGTTTGTCCAAAGGCCTAGAATTTCATATTTAAACAATAAACAGAAAATAGAGACTTAGATGTGATTTTTTCTTAATTTCCCATGCATAATGAGTGTATTCTCATCTCTTCTCCTTTGTTGGGACTGATCCAGCAGAAATGACCTCTCATATTCACAGCTTAGTTTCCTCTTATACTCTAACTCAATGCCCGGCCATAAAAATCCTTCAAGAACCTTCACTACAATATGCCATCCATGACACTTCCATTCTTTAAATCCCTATAGCAATTGATTGCTTCTAAGCTTGACACCAAAATGCATATTGCCTTATATTGTGATGATTATTTGTTTTGGTTTTGTAGTTTAATTTAATGGTGTCAAAAAGATATAGCCCTCATTTCTTCCAATTGAATTTTAAGGTTCTTTAGAACAAGAGTAAATAAAACTTCTTTTAGTAAACAAATATTTTTATATGCCTACTATGTGCAAGAAGCAACACTCTTTAAAAAAAACAACACAAAAAAACCAAAAAAAAGCAACATTTATTTCCACAGAGCATCAAGCCCAGAAAATACTTTCTTAAACCAGCTTGAAATCAATTACTTCATTCTCTTGGTATTTGAACCAGTGCTAATTTTCAAAAGCTGGGGTAAAGTTGTTTGAAGACTCAGGAGTGGGATTTTGCAAAATGAATGTTTGCATCACGTGTATAAGCAAAACAGATGATATGAATCAGCGGGGGATAAATGAGATTCCAAAATCAGCAGATAACTTCATTTTAGCATTCATTCTGTTTCTGCATTAGCAACAAGAACAACATCCAATTTATTTCCTCAACATTGCACAACAGCATCAAATACACATTCCGGCATTCACTGTGTTTGTATCTGTGTTCACATCTGAACCTGGAACTATTCCATACCTTATTGCACTTCTACCGAATACGTTCAGCTTGGGGATTTCATGGTGAGCAAAGAGCTCTCAGAACATAAGTTGCAATATGTTGCTTTTAGCAATTCAATATATTCATTCATTGGAACTTCCATCTTTTTGCATTCATTTTCCCACCAACATGAGCATAGGCATCGACACATTTGCATAAAGTATTCAAGAAACAAACATAGAGGTTTGCTTTTACTCCCAAGGACTTTGTAAAGTTGCCAATAGAGCATCTTTCCTGGTTGGTCAAATTTCCTTTTTAGTGTTATAAAGTGTGGGATGTTTTAGGGCTTCGGTGCTCTTCTGGGAAATGTCTCCTCTTCGGTCATATCCCTAGTGTCAGGCTGAGGGACAAGTCAAATTGACCTGTCAAGCAACAGGATCTGTTTGTGACTGAATTATTTCATTTCTAACCAAAGGTTTTTTGTTGTTGTTTTTTAAGAGTTACTGGGTACTCAGAGCTGAATTTGTTTTTCAGTGAAAACTTACCTTCCTCATCGGATTACTACAACAATAAAATAAAGAGATAATGCCTTCAAGCCACAGGGTTTAAAAAATGTAACACCAAGTTTTTTAAAGTTTAGTTCTCTGACCGATGTGTACAATGCCATGGTGAGGTTAGTGAAGTAAAGGCAAAGCACCCAAAAAATAGACAATATCTGTTTTTTCCCCTCTCTCCAACCCACTCAAATACCTCACCCCAGATTCTCTTTCTGTTACAAGCTCACCTAAGCAGTAAGCTCTTTTTTTTCTCCCGCGGGCCTTAATTCCAAGCTCTGCTCTGTTCTTCCTGGTCCAAGGCCAAAGCCTTCCTGCCAGCCCTGTGTCAATTCTCAGTTTAGTCCCACTGATTTTCAGATTTTTATCTCTTATCTGTGTGTCCTGTTCAAGGTCACTGACAGCTCTGCAGAGGGGTTATAGATTTTTATTTACTCCTTAGAGTTTCTTCCTTAAGTAAAGCTGTTGGAAAGGGGCAATAAGTATTTCTGATAAAATTCAAATGCCTGATTTCCCTGAAAAGTGAGGAAATTTGACATATCTTGTGACAAAATTCACCATTCATTCATTCTTTAATTCAAAATTCACTTCTGAATATCTTCATCAGTGATTTTTATAAGCAGTGTGCTGGGCATAAAGAAAACAAGTTCCTGTTACTAGGCCTTATTGCAACAAAGAGAGTAAGATTCAGTTGAGGCAAGTAGACATATAAACACATACTTCAGTGTAATAAGCTGTTTAAATGAGGTGTCTCTAGGAAAATGGAAAAGAGGGTGGCTTACTGTGACTGGGGTAGGTGGACAGATATCACCAGTGTCACTTTGTATGATCTGTGTCTTATAAAGTGAGTTTGACTTCACCAAGTATTACAGATAAATTTATTGTGATCAAAAGAAGCAACAAGGAAGATAAACAATAATGAGGGTAAACACATGATTATTGATCTGTGAAAATAATAACTACCGGAACAAGTCTTCACGTGTACTTTTTTCTAGCACACTAATTGACCAGGATGGGACAAGATCAGATTGCCTGGCAGAGCATTTGATAAAACACATGTATGTGTATCAGTGACACCACTGGAACTCAGGTAGGAGTTGTAGGCATTGCAAAACTGACAATGTTTCTATTCATTTTATTTATCTTATTGTGTTTAAAGAACTCATAATATTGTGAGATCTTTTGATGAATGAAAGGTCATATCTCAAGCCCTTGAATAAAATATGTGAAGATTAGTCTGGGGAAATGTGGCCTATTGATATTCTTTCTCTCATATAAATGATGGCCTACTCTATATAAAATTTAACTTCTCAAATGAACATGACATAACTTTTCTTTTGTGGCCACATAATTTTCTAATCAAGTGGTCATTAAAGTGGATTGTGCAATAAAATTTATTTTGGCACTGGACAGAAATATAGTATTTACATTCGTTCCTATCTTTTAAGTATGATTTTGGAAAGAACATCTTCAATCTGATAAAAGGGACTGTGAAAAACACTGAATATTTTGTCACTGAGACCAGAAGAAGACAAGATGTCCAATGTTAACGCTTGTACTCAACACTGTATTAGAAATTCCAAACAATGAAATAAGAGAAAAACAAGTAAAAATCATCCAGATTGGAAAGTAAGTACAACTATCATTGATCTCAAATGACATAATTATCTAGGTGAAAAAAAAACACAAAAAAAACACAAAAACACACACCCTATTTATTGTATCACCATCTCACTGGTGATTTCTACCAAACATGTAAGGGAGAAATAATAAAATTTTTCGCAAACTTTCTCAGAATTTGAAGGAAGGAATGATCTTTTGAATTAACTTTATTTTTATCTGTATATAATCCTACTATCAAACTTGAAAAAGAATCTTAAGAAAATTACACACACCAATTCCCCTCATTTCTTACTGAAATAAAAATTGCCTTTTTGCAAAGTTAGAAGAATAATACATTTTAAATACAATATAGACAACAAAGTATTTTTCATGTATATGTGCATATAGCATGTACGTGCATAATGCAGAATCACATTTATGTGTGTATTTTAGAATATTCATTCTATAGGAGTTACATAGAGCTACCTGTAATGGTTACCTTAGCTATATTTAAAGAGAGAGGCACCAACACTTTTAATCATTTGAGCTTCTTAAAAATTGTCTCAATATCAAATTGATCATATTCCTTTGTTTAAATTATATTTGATCTATAAGCACAATATAAAAATATTATAAGCTAAACTCAAATATGTATAAATTCTCATCCTAGAGGTCTTTTCTATATGTCTCAATTAGTTTTTGTTCTGAGATCTCTGAATATTCTTCTCTCTGAAATTAAAATGTAACTAAAATAATTATTACAGTTCAAAAATACAGGTGTACTAGAGAATTTTTAAATGGTCACTTGAAGAAAGGCCTACTTTATCTATTGCCATTTGACAACCATTAAGCACATTTTCTCTCGTTCTTGGCGAGGAGAGGTCCAGTGAGAACAAGCCTGAAATGAATATGGCATTTACACATGCTCATCCACACAGAGTTAATTGTTCAAATACACCTGCTAGATCTGGACATGTATTCAGTATCATAAAAGTAAAAGTGGAAAACCCCACTCAGTGTGAATCCTTCTGAAAATCTATAAAATTTCCCTGGTACAACTGGACATTATCCTTCAAGGTATCCTTCAGTGAGACAATGTGGGGCTGGTGTTCTTTTGAAGGAGATTTGGGGATGCAATAAATATTTACATATCTGGAAAATTTCCTAAAACCATAGTTCCAGTGATGGACACAGAGAACTAGCCATGACAGCCACTTTAGAATTCTTCCCATTCAAAAGCCTGTATGTTACACACCGTGCACCACATCAGAGGTATCATTATCTTTTAAATTCTTCTCATTTCTTTCTTTTCCCCAAAAATAAATTTTTCATAGTTTGAAGTTGTGGCACATATCGCCCATGCTAGAATTTACTTTTTAATGTTCAAGGCAAAATGAGGGAAGTTGAAACCTAACTGATGAGACTTTAGGGAAAATTTGCTGATGGGCTTCTGAGAAAAATTTATCCCCTGATTTGAAAAAAAAAAAAAAAAAAAAAGAATGAAGAGAAATATATCTTTCTTATGATCCTGGATCTTGCTCTATGAAAATGTGCTGTTTGGGATTTGCCCACTACCTTAGGATCATGAGTGGCGGGCATCAGGGCCAACCTGCCAAAATTAGGCCGATGGAGCAGAGAAATGGAAGGAAATATGGATGACCTGTAATGGTGTTGTTCAGTTGTATTAATATTGTGGAATTCCTATCAGGACTTCATCAATCCTGATGACCACTAGTCTCAGACTTAAGTTTTCCCATTTTAAGTTGGTCTTAAATTTCTCTCTTTCCTCTCAGCATGACCTAGCTGTACAGGAAATGGCTCTGCTCGGTTAATTCAACCTGACAGTGATGACTAGAGGGCTTGAGTCACCTCTTTCCATAACAGGGATAGCAAACATTTTCTACAGAAGGGTAAGGTAACTATTGTGGACCATGTGGCACTGTGACAACTATTCAACACTGTCCTTACAGTGTGAAAACAGCTACAGAAGATACATAAATAAATGAGTATGACTTTATTCCAATGAAACATTATTCACAAGTCTGATAGATATGAAGCATGGCTATGATGGGTACAGATAAATGCTTAAAAGGAACAAAAAGGCATAAAAGAGAAAACAGTAAATATTGAAGTAAAATGTTAGCATTTTTGCCAAAATTTGCTACAAGTGTTGAGACTCTCATATTTTACCATATTTTTTAGAAGACCTTTATATCACAAATAACTTTATTATTTCATTTAATTAGCTCTACAAAATTTTAATAGTGCACTCTTGGTATATCATTTGTCTTACTTTTTGGCAGACTAAATGTGTGATGTCACACCCTCCTTAAAGGTCTTCATGCACCTGATTTTGCCTATTCTCAAACTTATTGCCTGAATCACTGCAGGAGGCCAGAAACAACAACACTAATTCAGAAGGCATGTCTGCTCTTCCAGCATACATTCTAGCCAATGGAACTTTAAAAAATGATGTTACTAAATGTGTAGATCAGAGAGTGGGTCCTATTCAATTAGGCACCCTTTTTTATAGTACACTTTTATAAAGTTTTCCATGTCCAATCAAAAATGACAATAGGCATTCAGATTCATAGAAGTAATGAATCAACACGCTGATTTTAGGTCATAAAGCAGAACCCCGCTAGGGCTTCCCAGAGCTATATTAGGAGGCTTCTTGTTTAAAGGAGACTTGATAGAGACAAAGAGAACACATGAATTCAAAACACAAGTTCTCCAAAACCTCAAGTACATGTAAGCAAGAGTCGGTTAGGAGCTTGTCTAGAGGAGGGTCTGCCATTTTTGTATGTATATGAAGTGGTTGAAGCATGGTGTTATTCCTTATTTTTTTCCAAGGCAAGGCAACTTTTCTGTTGATTGATTTTTTAAAAATTGCTCACTCAGCAGTTTCTTTGTTTTCATCTTTGTAGCACTCTTGGTACCACACACCAGAATAGATAAATTAAAATGGTTTCTGCCTAATCCCCTCAGAGAGGTTTGATTGTGCATAGTTTATAGTATTTTAGTTGACTAGGCTTAAGACATTAAGGCCTAGTATTTGTGTTGGTGTAATCAGTTCTAATATGTAACACTCGGGATGTATGTACAAATCTCCCAGGCCCCATTTTTGCAATAAGAGAGGGGAGGCACTGCATCATTTTTGGTCTATATGAAGAAGAGCTTCTTAAGGGTGAGAGAAAATGCTCTATTTCACACCCACTCCTGCTCATGGATAGAACAAGACAGGGTACTTAATATGCCTGGTATTTAGAAAATGTACTTGATTGACACAAAAATGATGTTTGTCAATCTATGCTACAGCAGGACCAGATACTCGGGGGTCAGTCCAGATACTCTGGTACCCATGGTCTCAAAGGGTCTTGGAAAGAGAACCACCCACTGGACAAAGCAAAGCAACTTGTCTTTGAGTGGAAAGTATGGAGCCTCAAAGGAAAGGTTCTGTTGCTACAAAACCTCTAAGTGAACTTGAGATCTAATGGCTTTGGTCCTTGTATTTCATTTTTGCAAAACGCAAACCATCTTTCATCTTCTTGACAGAATCTTTCACAGAGAAAATTATTTTAATTTTGATGAGGTTCAACTTAACCAATCTTTTCTTAATGGATCTTGCCATTTTTTCCAGAGAAATAAAAATACGTATGAAGTCTAAGAACTCTTTGCTTAGCCCTGGATCCTAAAGATCTATATTATACTAAAAGTTGTATAGTTTTATGTTTACATTTAAGTCAGTGATTGGTTTTGAATTAATTTTTTTTTTAAATGTTAGGTTTAAATCAAGGTACAATTGTATATGTATGTATGTATTTGACTTTTGCCTTTTGGTCTTTAATTGCTCTTACTGTTTGTTGTAAAGGCTATCCTTCCTCTTTCACTTTTGCACCTTTGTCAAAATCCATTTGGCATATTTATGTTTATGTTAATTCCATAGATAGCTCATAAGCTATATAAAGAGCAGACGTTGTGCCATTTTTATGTCTATTCTGGAATTTAGACACGCATTTGGATTAGTTTATTACAGCCAAAGAGCTTGGCCTCCATGTCAGAAAATCTTGAATTCTCATTGCTCTGTGGCATTGGGAAATGTTATATTCTCTGACCTTTAGTTTTCTCATCCATAAAAAGGGAATAATAATATTTCATTGTATTCTTGATAAGACTGAATGAGAACATATATAAAAATGCATGTGTAATGCACATGTATCTAACTGTAATAGAATTGGTGATTAGATTGTCTTGAAGAACCTGTAAGGCAGCTATGGGTACTTTTTATTTCACATGTAAACAAATAAAACTGAGATCTAGATATGTCTACTGATTTACAAAAATATAACAGAATTATTTGATAACAAGATATTATTCAAGGATCCCTCTTAGAATTCTGGAGCTTTAAGAAACTGTAGGGATATACAATGGAATTTGTCGTTACACACACACACACACACACACATACACACACACACAAACAAAATCCAAAAATTGCTACATGGAATAAATAGCTTCTCCAAGGCTGCTTAACTGAATGGAGGTAAAGCCAGACAAATCTCAGATATCCTGATCCCCAGCCATAAGCTGTTTTGCGTAACCATTTTTTCTCATTTATGCCCTGCTCTTACTGGCATTTTGGCTCAGATTGCTTCCTTACCCATTCATATTTGCTGCCTCCAAACTCATCATATTTTCCCTTCCAGCTCTGTGTCCATATGGCCATGCTCATCTGGGAGGTAGATGCCTGAAATTGCTGCCATCACGCCAGCCCCTTCCAACCATGTGAGTAGACCAGAAAATGACTTTTGGGCACTATTAACCCAAGTTGGCTAACATTCAGGGATGCTGAGGTGAAACACCCTCCATCATATTTGCAAGCCCTGAAGCCAGTCTCCTGCCTTCTGCAAACCAAGATGCCTTTGGGAGCTTAGAATGCAGTTTCTGTACTTTTTTCAAATGACCCCATTGAAAGCAGGAGCATGGGGCAGAAAAATGGCTCCCAGTCATATGGAGTCGTATATGAAAAATATTCTGAGTATCCAACATGGACGGAAAACTTTGTAAATGAGCAAATGCACTCTGAGTCCTCAGGTCCAGTGAAACCTGAGCGCCTCTCTCACATATGAGAGGTATTTTATTTACCAGTTACTTCTCTTTTCAATCTCTAGATCAGGGTCACTGTGAGCTGAAATATCCAGGGAACACTTTCTAGAGAGAGTAAGAATTGAGATGTTAGAAGAACTCTACGGTGTCTTGTTTTGTTCTATTGCAGTGGCATATTTCAGAAACAAATTACCACAGTCATAAAAGTTATGGTATGATTTGCAGTCTCCACAAGTTCCCTTTGCCAAAATATATTTATTCATACCCTGCTGTGCCACCTAAAATTTCCATTAAGTATCTCTTTTTCAGATTAAAATAATCGATAGTCTTGCTAACCACACTTATCTCATGCATCAGTCCCATTAGTTCTTACTGATTGGAAAGTCCATAGGCAATAGCTCAAAGGACAGGACAGTTCTGATGGAGAGATGGAGAGATGCAGAGATGGAGAGAAGGGCCACGTGCTCATGGTGCTACTTTGGGAGGACTGTCTTAGATGAAATTCTGTAGTGAAGTGACAGACCCATGAGGGAGGGAAACACCATGAAATCCCAGGGTACCTGAAAGGAACAGGGGAATATGAAGGTAGAATTAAGGTTAAAAGGACATTAAAGATGTATTTTTCACAGTTTGAAATTTTGCCTAGAATCTGTAGAAGAGGCTCTCCTCCCAGCAATGCTACAGCTGGAGCACAGCTGTTCACAGCATGCCTGGCATTCATTGGGCCAGTCAAGCACCAAGGCCACGGAGACCAAAGACTGCTAGAGGGCACTGAGAAATAACTTTATTTCCACGGAAGAGGAATCGAAGGGCTTGGGACAGATGAGTAGGAAATACGAGCTGACTTCCTGGTATCCTGGCCATTAGCTAACGCCTGGGGGAATGAAATTTGTTTGCCCTTTTAACATTTACCTGTCTATTTAACTACAAGTAGTAATGCTAGCTCTGAAATGATCCTTCATGCTTTAGAGAACTGGCCATGTGTCCAATTAATGTGTCCAATTGACCTTCTGCAGTAGTGAATTGTCTCCATTGACCACATTTTCCATGTACAAATCTTTAGTAATAAATTTACTGATTCTAGAAGTCAATAGCCTGAATGGCTTTTGTGTCCTTAACAGGTATGAATAAATTAAACCTCTAGGCAAATGAAAGTTAGTAAAAGTGGGTTTTTTTCCCTAAAAGATGGATTTTTATGTGCTTCCTTCCTGCTTTCCTGAGTCAGCAGGGGCTCCTATGGCTCATCGACATGCATGTGCACTCTCCATACGAGAGGAGGCTGGGTGTAGTCTTGCTTACTCGTCACAGAGTCTACGGCTACATATGGCCAACAAATTGAGCATTTTGTGCATCATTCAGCTTTGCAGCTGCCTTGCTGCTCAGCCGATTGACTCATCAATGCTACAGACTAAATTGGACACTAAGATACCTTAAAAATCACACGAAATGTTTGTTCATTTATTCTTTTCAATAGGGCTTCTACAGGTGAAATGCATGGTTGTTTTCATTATATGGAACCCACATTGTAGCAGTCACTAGGCAAACAGGACCTGGACAAAATGTCATTTATATTATCTAGATAACTAAGAGAAATAAAGGAAATTCCTTAATGTTTCCTCAGTGATCCAAAAGGGATAGGCTATGGGTGCCTTCATTTATGAGTCCAGACCTGTTACTAATGGAGATGCTTTGTCCTACAAAATCCTGTGTAACTTCTATTTTATATTAATTGAGCTACTTAGTAACTCTAAAATGCTCTACATTGTGTGGTGCAGTTTCTCAAAAGTTTCTTCTTACCAGAAATGACATATTTACTGCCTATACATACTTTCCAATGCATCTCTTCATTTGCTGATTGAGCATACATTTTTGTGGACTCACTGTACTAAATGCTGGCAATAACACGGTAAATATACTTGACTCTTTTCGTCAATAAAATTTTAGCCCTCTAGAAAAGGTAGAGATAAAGAGAGATAAGTATAGAGACAGATAGAGACTTTAAAAATTACTGCAATAGAATATAAGTAATCAAAATGAGATATGTGGAAGAAAAACAATAAAAATATAAAAATAAAACAAAATTCTCCAAACTCTACCCTCAAAAACTAAGAAAGATTTTAGAGTAAATGAAATACTCGAGCTCCAACTTGAAAATAGTATTTATAATTAAGTAGGGGAAATGGCAATGGAAGTAGTATACATGACACAAATAGCATCTCAGGGACTTGAAACAATATGACAAGTTTGGAAAATGACAGTGGGTGGGCACTACTGGAGCGTAATTTTGTGGGGAAAGTCAGAGAACGAGAATGGGCAGGGGTAGGGTGCTAAAAAGTAATCAGGACCAAATCCTGGGGTGCCTAGTACTTAGTTTAGACTCTACCTGTCCTCTAGTGCTGCGGGGCATTGTGAAAAGGCCAGGTGACCTATTAAGGAAAGTGGTAACCTCTTTCCTGGCTCTGCCCTGGTGCTGGGATCTGCGATTAAGGCAGAAAGACATTACTCAGGAATTTTTACTGGGGATCCCTAGAGGGTCTAAAGTTGAGCCTTGGAGAATCTGCAAATTGGGCTCCTTTACCACACACCTCCAGGAGGTGCCCTTCACATTGCGCCTGCTCATATAGCACCTCCTGGAGTTGGGTGTTGCATTGCCAATGAGGCTGTAAGTGGACTGTCCATGAATCTCAAAAACCTTGCTTGAACTTTTCTGGAAAGGTGGGGGGAGCTTCAACTTCTATCAGATATTCAAAAGGATTCCCAAGGTAAAAAAGTTTAAAAAACATTGCAGGACTGGGGTTGAAGGTGGGACTGCTGCCAAAGTAGTCTTACATTGTATCACTCTGGTGGCAAACTGTGGTGTCTTAGAATTTGGACACTTGCATTTGACTCCTGTTGCTCTACCTCCCCCCTGCCTGGGGTGCTATAGAGCAAGAGGACAGAGCACCAATATACATGTAATGCTGAGAGATGCCAGTTAAATTGGAAACGGGAGTGGTCTGTTAGATTATAGCTTTATTAAAGTGTCATTACAAATTAAATTACATCAAAATGATTAAAAAGGGGTTTTCTATTTCCCTTTTCTATATAGATATTAAATGATGGTTTTTCATACTATGAATACACAAATATAATGTATTTCACTTTTAAACTGAAGCATGTCTTAATTCATAAATGGTGGCAGAACCTTATGAAGATTTCAAGAGCTTTTTTTTTTTTTTCCTCCTCTTTGAGAAGTTAGAGGAAAAAGGTTCTGGCCTTTTCACATCCCCTAGTTCTATAGTCATGCCAGAGAAAATCAGTCAAATGGTAAAAATATGGAGGAAGTTCTGTAAGAAGATAAACTAAATGAGTGGGGTGATCCATGAGGGTTCCATGAATTTTTTTAAAGCATTTATTTGGGAATATAATCCGGAACATACAACTAGGAAGAGCCATTGAGGTTCTGCCCTAAATAAGTTCCCAGGTGAGGCTTGAACTCACAACCTAGGCATCACCCACATGTATACTACTGTACAAGTATTGCACATTAAATATAAATTAAATATAAATATAAATTAGATATTAAAAAGCTCCTGGTTAGGTGAATTCTTAAAGGAAATATAACCCGTACTAATGTGATCATGAATGTAAAGAAATACAACTTTTCACTCAACTCTGGAAATTCACAGAATAAATTAAAATCTCATGATCTGGGATAACATGAAATAAAAATAATATCAAAAAAGAATTAATGAATATATGAATAAAAAAATCTTTTTGTTGTTTTTCTTAAATATATCTTTATTGATTTCAGATAGAGGAAGGGAGAGGGAGAGGGAGAGATAGAACATCAATGATGAGAGAATCATTGATCACCTGCCTCCTGCACGCCCCCTACTGGGTATCGAGACTGAAACCCAGGCATGTGCCCTGACCAGGAATTGAACCATGATCTCCTGGATCCTAGGCCAACACTCAACCGCTGAGCCACACCTGGCCTGGCTAAAAAATTCATAAGAGGAAATATTAGGAATTTGCAGAACAACTGGTGGTTTATATCACAAAAGACACTCCAATTTTAGTATAAAAGACATTCTCCGGCCTCTCAACAAAAAATGTTCCCTGGTATCTTACTCACAGACAGAGCCCTGTGCCTCCTAGATGCTGAGAGCATCCCACTGCCGCAGTAACTAAATCCAGCCCGAAGGATGTTCTATTACTCATGTTCTACTCCTCCTGCTCCTTTGATATCAGGAGAATCCATGATGTTGAGTTCTGGAAACGAGCATACTTATAGGTGACTTGTTTAAGGGATCACTAACTTTAGTGGTTTGGAAACAAAAGACAATTTTCTCTATAATAATAAATTATATAAAATGCATTTCCTTTGAGCTTTTACACTGGAGAAAAGAGGAGGGAAAAACAAAGAACATATCTGCCCCCTGAGCTGTGTTGACCATTCCCCTCCTTTCAATACTAATTTCTCCAAACTGATAAGTTCCCAGCTGCTCCACAACGAAATATCCCAAGAAAAGATCTCCATATGCTGTTGCAAGGTTGATCACACTCCGCTGCCGGGGGAAGCTGAGAGCTGTGAAGCGGCAGCTGCCAGGCCCTTGCTCTCCATCGCAGCTCAGGTGCAGAGAGGCTGGTGTGGCTGGGGAGAAGCCCGGGTTGGAGAGGAGGGAAGGACCCTATGCATGTGGGTTAAGGAGAAGAAAAGGGTGGCTGCTAGGGAGATCCCCAGTGCTACCCAGCTGCTACTGGGATCCTCCTCGGGGCACATCCCAACCGCTAGAGCTGAACATGAAGCTGCTTCTCTAAAAATATGGATTCATTTTTTGAGGGTGAGGTGGAGTCTGAAAGTATTACTCCTAGAATGAGCCTCTTTTTTCTACAAGAGAATACATTTGTGACAGTAAGAAAGCAACTGTTAATTTTCTTCTTTTAAGACATTTATCAGGAACCACAGATTACTACACTGGACTTTATCATGTCCCACATAATTCAATGTGCATATTTCTGGGTGCAGGACTTTGTCTCGGCTTTTTCCGCAGGGGAGAATGTCTTTCTCTACCCCTTAGCTTTAGTTTTCATAATCTTCTATTTTTCAAGGCTCTGTTTAAGTGACAAATAATTCTTGAAGCTACCACGATTTAAAACATAACTGATGTCTTATTCTACAGGGCAGTTTCTGAGGAAACAAAGATGAAACATATTATACCCAACCCCGCCCTTGTGGCTCTTACCATTGGGTGGGGGCAGACAACCATACAGTTTGAAAAGTAAAGTGACCCCAGATTTGTTTGATCAACGGTCACATAAGAGTAAAGATGGAACACTTTGATACTTATAAAAGAGTGAGGAACTGGCAGTAGATCACAGTTGTTCCTGGGAGAAATGATGCAGAGAGAGTTCTGAAGAAGAGATAAGAGTCAGCTGGATTTACCTTTTCATTACTTGAAGGGATGGGTGGTAAGGGTTCTGGGCACCCAATTCCAATGTGTATGTGTATGTTTAGGGGGTTGGTTCTCACACCAACAAGCAATTATCTGGCACCAGCAGGGCCTCTCACAATCCAACACAATTCTGACACTATCTACTCAGAGATTGCATTAGATTCCACAGGTTAAGGTCTCAGTGCTACATGACTGTTCTCCACTTCAGATACCTATTACAAACTCAGGTTGTCACCTGTGCTTCTGACAGACCACCTATAGATTGGGGGTACAAAAACCTCTTTCTTAGGCTCTATTGATTTTGAGTGGCCTCTAGAACCCAGGAAACCCATTTACTCAGTAGATTATCAGTTTATTATAAAAACATATAACTCAGGACCAGCCAGATGGAAGAGATGCATAGGGCAAGGTACAGAGAAAGGGCGGGAGATTCCATGCTCTCTGAATATCCTGTGTTCATCAACCATGAAGTTCTCTGAAACTTGTCCTTTGGGGATTTTACGGAGGTTTCATTATATTGACATGATTGATTAAATCATTGGCCATTGATGATTGAATTTAATCTCCAGTTCCTCTCCTTCCTATGAAGTTGGGGATGGGACTGAAAGTTCCAAACCTCTAACCTCATGGTTTGTTCTTCTGGCAATTAGTCCCATCCTTAGGTGCTTTTCAAAAGTCACCCTCTTAACATAAAACCCAGTTGTAGTGCGAAATGGCCTGTTATGAATGTCAAGGCACTTGTTTTCTCTTCATGGCTCTGGAGCAATTTTCAGGAACTAAGGACAAGAGACCAAATATTATGACAAAAGATGCTCCCATTGCTCTTATCACTCAAGAAAATCCAAGGGCTTGGGGAGCTGTGAGCCATGAACTGGGGACAAAGACCAACTATGTATTTCTTATCATAAGTCACAATATCACAGGTGGGCAGGATAAAAAAGTATGTCAGGCAGATGGAATGGCATGTGCTAAGTTCCAGAGATGATAGAGTCCATTATGCATGAGAGGGAAGTAGGCAGATGTTTATTATGGCTGCTGTAGAGTAAGTAGCAAGAGAAAAGCTAAAATGTCAGAGGATTGATATGGCTTGGGACATTCTATAATCTATGTCAAGGAGTCTGTGCTCATTTAAAAATGGGGAGTCATTAAAATTCTTGCAAAAGTTAAGCCAGCTGACTAGATGTGTATTAAAAAAAAATGCCACTGTGACGAGAATGATGTGATGGGAAAGTGCCAAAGGCAAAGAAATCACATAGTAATCTATGTTTGAGATGGTTGGTTCTCAACTCATGTAAGTGGGATAGAAAAGAATGGAGCAATATCTAGGAGATAAGCTAAGTCAAAACTCAGTGTTTCATTGTGTAAAAGGGTTGGGAGAGAGAACTGATAGGGTGAGAAGAACACAGAGGGGCAGACGTGGTTGTGGGAAAGGGAAGCGTAGAAATGAGTGACCACACGAATGCAGAAAGGGAAGATGTGATGAACTTGGTGACTTATAAGATGTGAAATCTTCCATTAGCATTTGAATTAGACAGGGAGAGAAACTGAAGAAGGAGAAGCCGATTCAGTACTAACTGGCTTCTAGATTTGTAATAGGAGCCCTGTGAAGAGATGCGGTCACCAAGGAAAATATAGGGAGTAAAGAGTAAGTCACAAAGGATGGAAGGCTGAGGTGTCCCTCTTTTAAGGTCTTCAATTTAATCCTCACAGTGAAAACTGATTTCTGTGCCTCTGACTTCCCTTAACAACCTGCCTGCCCTTCTCTTATGGGACTTATCACTTGAACCCTATCAAATATGATTATTTATTTATTTTAATTTTGTTTGATTTGCCTTTCCCCATACTAATCGAGTGATCATCAAAGTACCAGACGTTACTGTAATGCATTATCTCTTTTTATGCTCAAACAGGTTGGAGAGATAGGTGCTCAAACAGATAGGTGCTATGATTTTTTCTATTTGGCAGTGATAAGGCTGCGTATTCTCCGTATTCTGTTACATACCACCCTCCCTCCACCCCCAGACACACAGCCAGACTAATGTTCCAGCCAGCCTGGCATTTGGGCAGGGCCACCCCAGCCACTGGGCTGAATTCCAGCCAAAGAAATGGGAGTGGATCTGATTTAAACTGCCTCCAGGAGTGATCACTAAAAAACTTTGCTCACAATAGTCCAGGCTCTCATTTTGCCTTCATTTGCTGCCCTGGTACAGAGAATCCCATGATGGATTCCAAGACTCTTGTGGGATGTTGAAATTTCCCTGAATAGATTCTTGGAGGTGAGTGACACCAAGAAAAGATCAGGAACATACATCAGAAAGTAACATAAGGGGTTAATAATTTTTTTTAAATGACTGAGTTTGTTGTTTATTATAGCAATTTGCCTAACTCACTAATACATCTATTTAACCAACAACAGAAAAGGAAATAAGCTCAGTAAAGTAAAAAATAATTATTCTAGTTCATACAACTAGTAAGTACCTTTGCTGGAACATTAAGTCCATCAGAAAACATAGGCACACACACACACACACACACACACACACACACAGATACACCTTATAAATCCCTATTCCAAAATGCGCCTTTTCTCCCAAGTCACTTAATTGCAGAGCTCAGGATGGTGTCTCACCCATGGGGCAAAGACCACAACAATGCCTGTTAAAAAGAACAAATGATGCTGTGGTGTAATGTCATTGTCATGCCACATGATGGGTCACAAAACCATTGATAGAAAATGGTCCAAAAAAGTGTTGCTTGGGAATTTGTTGCTTAGAAAATGAATGTCTAAAGACAAGAATAGTAAATAACAACTTGGTTTCTAGTTTTTTCTTCCCATTAACTTGAGACATCAAAATATACACAATAAAGGCCTTTTAATGCCTTTCCATAGCTTTAGAACTCTGACTACACAACACTACATTTTAAAAATTCCTTAAAAATATTTTGTTAAAGTTACACATTTTTCTTCAGTGACTCCATCTTAGAAAACAGCACTATCTTTAAGTGAGATTTTGAAAGAAAAAAAGAAAAAACAGAAAAAAAAACATTGGAAATCTGGAAAGAAGCAATCCAAAAGCAGTGAAAGAAAACCAAAAAAAAGTGAAATCCTTAACAGGGCTGCTGTGCAGGCCTTGTTGCCTATCATAGTTAGCAATATCATCTTTAAAATCCTACTAATTGATAAATACAACATTCAAAAATAGAACAACAGAAAAGGGCCTTTTATATGTGCAGAATTCTTTGCAATATCTTGGCGAAATATGGTAGTAGGAATTGGGTTTGCAATTTCAAATCTTGCTGCAAAAATGTCTACATTGACAACCATGCCCTCGGGTTGTCTACCACAACAGACATTAATCTGTTTGCTGGCTATCTAAATAAATTTGAGAAATATGTCACGGAGGAAAACAGAATGGAGGTGACCTTAGAATAAATCAATAAGTCTTCATCTATATACAAAAAATCCAACAATTACAGCCCAGCCAGTGTGACTCTGTGGTTGAGCATCGGCCAAGGAACCAAGAGGTCACGACTGGATTCCCGGTCAGGGCACATGCCCGGGTTGCAGGCTGGACCCCCAGTAGGGGGCGTGCAGGAGGCAGGGGATCGATGGTGTTTCTCGCTCATCATTGTTTCTATCTCTCTATCCCTTTCTCTTCCTCTCTCTCTAAAAATCAATAAAAACATATTTTTTAAAATCCCACAATTACAAAAGAAAAATAGTTGGCAATTTTTTGGATTTGGATTCAGGATAACTTACTTTACAGGAAAGTTAGGAAAATCTTAATCATGCCCAAGCCAAATTAATCTGGGTTCCCCTGGTGTATTATGCATTTCATAACAGTGAATGCCTTAGTCTATGATGATAAAATCATACACCTGAATTTGAGCAGAGAGAGAGAAAGAATATTAAAGTCCCAGCATTAATGTTTGTGCTTTGTGGGAAAGTCAGAGTGATGGAAGTAGAGTAACAAGAAAGCTAATGGATAAAGGCATAGGTTTCTATGTATAAATATATATATACATACATATATATATAACATATAGAATATATTTAATTTGATATTTGTAAAACCTCAGTTATTGAGACTTCAAGAGAACACATTTTTTCCTCTTTTATACTTAAAACCCAGAATTCATTCAACTCATTTAATTTCTGTTACAGTTCCAATGAGAGGAAGCTTATTTTTAAATCGTACCTTTGGTTACAAGGAACAAATCAAAGAGGGGACCTTGCATCTCAGGTTGAAAACCCATCGTTGGGGACAAAACCCGTCCTAACCACCTGCGAGTTTCCTGCCTTCAAATACACTTGTCCAACCAACGATTCTCATTTTATCTTTTTTAAACAAAGGCTATGAAGATCATCAAATATAAGTAGGCAAGGGTTTTGTGGGTGGTTTTCCTTCCCCCGTTTGGCTGCTCCCACTGTGTTAGTGGGATAATTCCTTACAAGCGCTGGCGCTCTGGTGCCATCAAGCCGTGATATTGTCGCCTTATTGCATTTAGCAGAGCTTCAGCATCACGGCTGCGTCCTTCCTCAGGGAACCGGAGGGGGTTGGAAAAAAAATAGAAAGAAACAAAATAAAGACAGAAAGAAATAATCATCAGAGAACATCCTCAGGGAGTGCAGAAAAGCAAAAGCCAAAGAAAGGAACAACTTACGGTGTTGCAAAAATTGTGTAAACCTGTTACTGGGGGAAATATGTGTTTGATAGAATTTAAATTATTTAAGACCCTAGAAAGAGATTTTCTCATCTTCTGCTTTTAGAGTAGAACCATCTGCAAATGATTTTATTTACTTATTTCTCTTACTCTTTTTTTTCCCCCTAGCTTTAAATCTAACTTTCCATCTTTAATGCTAGATTCAGGTAACTAAGATTATTCTGCATCGTGCTATTGCTCTTTTATTTACTCGTTTTGCTGCATTTCATCTGGTTATAAATGTCACAATGACAGATTATAAGTAGCTATCATAAAGCCAAGGAAACTGGAGACAGTCTTTATGTCTTAAATTTACTTCAATTTTGTAATGCCAAATAATATTGGGTTGTGTCTTTTTTCTTTCTTTCTGGGACATCGCTAAAGATGGAGATAGTTTTTGTGGGGTTGGGTATTATAGAAAATGTTTTTTACAAGAGTGGAAAAGATTTGCCCCAACTTTTGCAAATTCTGAATTTTAACAATTCTCTAAAAAGAGAGTGACTATAGTAGATCATCTTTTTTTTTTTTTTTTTAAAGTGTGAGGAAATACAAAGAACACCCTACATAGAATTAGTAAGCAGAGAGGATTCTAGTGTCAGCACAAGTAGGAAATAAGTGGTTGTTTTTATGTCCAGTACAGCATATTTTTGCCTTTTGAAGCTCCTTAGGTCTGAGAGTGGCCATTTGTCTATGACACAGAAGAGATTGAAGCCATCTAACCCCCACAGAGCTGTATTAATCTTTGTAAAGGCGAACAAAATGGTTTTAGTGGGGGCTAGGGAAACAAGTTTTTAATCTTCAAAATGGGTGGACCTTTTACAGAAACACAGAGTCACCATGTGAGCAGCAAAACACAAGGAAGTTTGAGCAGTATCTCCCATTTTCCTGAGAGTCAGAAGAGAGGAGAGGCTCCTTCCTCAAAGAGCAGAGCAGACATAACATTTTCTCAGCTACCTAACCATACTGACAACAATAACACATGGTGATGAAGTCAACACAACAGGCTGCGTGTCCCCAAAGAAACTGAGTTTTAGCCTATTTGCTGTGGAGGGACTGAATTTACGTAGCAGGTCTTTGTAAGTGCTGAGTGGTATGGACCAAACGGATGCCCCATTCCCTCATGCAGGCATAAAGGCAATGATATTGGGCCCCCTTCTGTTAGTGAGATGAGTTGCATGCAGTTCTTGCTTAATGATAACCAGGGATTTAAGGCATGTGCCTCTTAGGTGGAAGATACTCAGAGCAAAAAGCCAATCTTACATTGCACACATCTCCCTAGCACCTAAAGTCTAACTCAAGGAGCATCCATTGATTTTCTGGTCAAGACATTCAGGTTATAATTAATTTAGAGGTGCTTCAGTCGCCAACAAAGTGGTATCTTCTTAGATAGCCACAGACTCTACAAAAGCAGTTGCCCCAAAGATGGCTAACAAAGTAGAGGAATGAATCCATACTTAGTAAAGAGTTAAGAATGCATAACAGTCTTTATAAATTTTAGGGTACTAGATGAACTGTGTTAGAGTATTAAAAAACATATACACAAATTTTCATGTGATACTTATGTGCTACTTATATCCTGTTTAATAGAAAATTATTCTCATATTTTTGGAGAGGAAACTGAGACTCAGAGTATTTAAATGATTTGGTAAACATAACACATAATATGCTAGCTTAAAATTCAACAGGGTTTTCTAACACACAGAATTGGGCCTAAAAAAATTGAGTCACCCATGTTCAACTCTTTTACTTGTATACTATACCACAGGGGCTGGGTGCCCATCAGGAAGATGCTCAGCTTTGGAAAAGGGAAACCTAAATCTTAATACTAGCTCCTCCAATTTCTAGCTGAATGACCTTGTTAGGTTACTTAATCTCACTTAGGTCCTAGTCTTCTCACCTATAAAGTAGAGTAAATTGATTGCTTATTGTAGGTTTGCTCGGAGGATTAAGTTAAATTGTGGACATTTTCATTCTATTGCTTCCCAGGGCTGCTCAGTGGTGGGGCGTGAGCCCATGCACCAAGAGTTCACTAGTTCGGTTCCCGGCAGGGAACATGCTTAAGTCTGGGGCTAGATCCCCAGCAAGGACTGTGCAGGTAGCAGCTGATCAATGTTTCTATCTCTCCTTCTCTCTTCCTCTCTCTCTAAAATCAATAAAAACATATTTTTAAAAAAGAAAAGAAAAGAACAACCAGTGACCTCACTTGTTAACATCATCAGTGTCCTGAGAGAAAGCTAGTATTCTCACTCTTGAGACACGGATGCCCAGAAAGGGCAAAGAATGTGGCAACACTTCTTAACAGAGCTCTCAGGCCAACTAAGAACTGTAATAACAGCTATAATTTATTATTATGAAAGTATGTTTTATGTTCTGCTGAAAATGTAGAGTTGAGAAGCCAACAGATATATGAGCTTCATGTTATTGTGAAGAATTAAGCATAGAGTCAGAAGCTAAAGAAATTGGTTTTAATTTTCAGTTTGTATAATGTCCCCGACAATTTAACAGGGTCAACAGGCAAAGATGTACTAGTGGTCCATGTATTAAATGGCTACTTAAAACTGATTCAATCACCTCAAAGACTTCTGTATATAGTAAGAGTGATAATGACAAATTACTAAATGTGTCACTAACAGATGCACTACCCAGAAAGACTGAAAAAAATTTTAGAAGCAAACACTGATTGTATACTCATGGTGTGCCAGAAATGGTTTTAAATACTTTACTTGCTTTGTTTTATCTAGTCCATACACCACTCCTGCAACTGAGCATATTTTGACCACTAGATTAAATCTCTGCTGGTGAGTTATACAGAAAGGACTTCACTGAAGGCAGCCCTGACTTCAGAGTCCATCGCCCATCCTCTAGGCCAGCAATTTTCAACCAGTGTGTGGCAAGAGCTTTTAAAACATGCAATACCTGACTGTTTGATCAGGGGCACTGAGCACTTTTTCCCTTAGACTGTCAAATTTAAAAAAATGAAAACAGGCAACACAATAGCCGTCCAGTGCAAATGATCAAAATTATACCTATTTTTTTGTTAGATCAACAAAAAATATATTTTTTGGTGTGCCACACAATTTTAGTAATTAGTCTATGTGTGCCATGAGATGAAAAGGGTTGAAAATCGCTGCTCTAGGCTGTATGTGTTACCTAATTGCAAACAATGCAGAGGCAAAAAAGATGTATGTGATTCACCTCAGCTACAGGCATTTATCTCTGTCTGGAAGATTTAAGAACTACTGTTAGAACATGGCATATTTTATGTTAAACTGGTTGCTAAAATGAATACAATACTCTGGCATCTAAGTTTGGGAATATTGTATTGGAAATAGTATTAGAGAAAATATGCAATGAATTGGTGTGTGTGTTGCGGGGGGTGAGAAATAAGAGCTATATTTTTTCAAACCTGCATCGTCCAGAACCATGGACTCTTGATTAATAGCTCAATGGAATTCAAGGGAGCATATAACCTGATCATCCAAACTTTGTAAGTAAAGAAATTGAGGCACACAGCACAGTATAACAGCAAATGCACCTATGTTTTGTACTGCTAATTAACCTTTCTGCTTCACTGATCGCTGGGTGGCCAGGCTGTGCAGCCAAGGTTAAAGGGCAGTTAAGTGCCACCCAAATAAGAAACCACATACAGGGCAAGACAACTGAGACAACAAAGCTAAGAACAGACAACACCTTAGGCTCAAGTGGTACAGAGTTTACTTACAGCAAATGGAAAGAAAGTGTGCAGGAGACCCAGCCCTTTGCAGCATGTGGGTCCCCCATGGCTAGCTATCAACTCCCCACCTGAAAGGCTGCTACAATAGAACCCCTTCCCCTCCTCCCCCTCTTGGGGTCTGAAGTTCAATAAGCTAGGGGGCATACCTAAGGGCGATTGACACTATGCTTAAAAACAAAGGAGTACACATTGAGTCTGAAACAAGGAGAGATGTTCCCACACAAAGCAATAAACGCAGCACGGGCTGGGCTGTATCTTGGTAAGGGAGTGCTTCAGACCCAAGGCCCATTCTTATGTGACTGACCAAGCCAAAAAAACGACATGAATGACACTGCCTTTCCCAACACTTTCATCTTTTCAACTTGTTTGTTCAAATAGTTGTTAAGATTCTAAATAATGTTATGCACATTCCAGGATATTTAAAGCAGAATTATACTCAGGACTGAGTATTATGAAAATGCTTCATATTTAATTAAAATAGATTAATTTTAATCATCACCATAAGGCCAGTTTAAAAGACATATTTTTGTCTTTTCTTAATAGATTGCATTAGTTTCTCAAGGCTGCTATAACAAAGTGCAACAAACTTGAAGGCTTAAAATATCACTAATCTATCTTACAGTATTGGGAATCAGAAGCCTGACATAAGTCTCACGACTAAAATCAAGGTGTTGGCAGGACTGTGTTCCTTTTCAAGGTCCTAGGATAGAATCCACTTATTTTCCTTTTCCAGATTCTAGAGACTGACTAAAACCTTGGCTAGTAGGCCCCTTCGATGTGCAAAGCCAGCACTGGCTAGTTGAACATTTTTCATCTCTCATCACCATGATACTGACACCTCTGCCTCCCTGTTTCACTTACGAGGAAACTTGTGATAACACTGGCCCCACCTGAACAATTCAAGATTATCTCCCAATCTCAAGGTTAACCAATTAGTAACTTCAATTTCATCTGCAACCTTAATTCCCTTTTGCCATAACATAACATATCCATAGGTAATGGCACTTAGGATGTGGATAATTGGGGGGGAAATGATTATTTCTGCCTACCACCTAGTCTATACCCAGAGGATCCAGACAAAAAGAAATATCTCTAGTCTCTCCATAGACAACTCAGAGAGAAAACAAGAAGCTGGTCCAAATTATCTTAACAGGATTATCATAGTCTCTCCCAGGGAGTCACAGAAACCTGCAAATGGCTGTGGGATGATTTTATACTTAATGACACTGAGACTCTGGAGAAATACTGTATTACCTGTAATCACCCCAAACTGTGAGGACTTGGATGGGGGGTAATAAGGGAGAGGGATTATTCTCATCCAAAAGTTTCCTAAAACATTGTTCCTGGGAAGATCAAAAATTTTGACTCCTGACCCTGTCATCTTAATGTGTAACATATATATTAACCATTGGAAGTGGGCCTGTCCTAGGACTGTTCAATTTAAAACACAAATATCTCAAATATAAAACATAACAGTAAATTTGGACTGACCTGATTAACGTGACTCAGGGTAGATGGGTTGACAGTGATGCTAACAATGGTGCCCATGATGTAGAAGGAAATCAGTGAATGTGTATAAATTAATGGATGCACAAGGTACATTATCCCAGATGTATAAGGATAATATTACTAACACAGCAACAAATTCCATACAGGCTATTTATGGCTACAAGAAGAAATCCAGCACAAGGAGTTCAAACAGGGACACAAAAATGAGTTACTCAGCCAAGACTAAGTCATGAGACAATAAGATTAAATATCTTTAAATTGTAAACCCAATCCTAATCAAATACACAAAAGCCCTGTGGTAGGCTGAATAATGACCCCCATGGGCACTTATGCCCTGATTCCGAAGACTTGTGAATACATTCCATTACACTGCAAGAGGGATTTTGTAGATATAAATAAGGTTATGGATCTTGAGATGAGGAGATTATCCTGGATGATCCAATGGGCTCAGTCCAATCACTTAAGATCTTAAAAACAGAGAACTTTTCCTTACTGAAGTCAGAGATATGTGGTGAAGGAAGAAGTAGAAGATATTTCAAGTGTGGGAAGGACTAGACACAAGAACATTGACACTGAAGATGGACAAAAAGAGCACAAGGCAGAAAACATGGAGATATCTAGAAGCTGGGGACGTCAGTCAGCTGGCACCCAGCAAGGACATGGGACCTCAGTCTTAAAATTACAAAGTACTGAATTCTACCAATAAGCTGAATGAGCAGAAAATGGATTTGCCTATAGAGCCTTCAGAGAGGAACACAGCAATGCCATCACTTGATTTTAGCTCAGTGAGACCTGTACACGGCTACTGACCTACAGAATTGCAAGATAGTAAATGTGCATTGTTTTAAGCCCCTAAATTGCTGGTAATTTGTTAGGGGAGCAGTAGGTGACTAACTTAGTCCTCTAATAAACTGGGGAGCTATCATTACCTTTATGCATATAGTTGACATGGACAATTTGCATTTACTTACTTCTATGTTTGCTAACTTTTCTTACTCTAAGATTATGTAATGCTCCAAGATCCCATCAGTACCGACCTTCTCAGTCAGGAGTGCGTGGCTCAAAGACTGCTTTCAGAGCAGGAAAGACTCACTCTGAAAATTCATGTTGTCACCACCATTTTATTCAGATGACATTAAATGCACGATGGAAGCTGAAAAGATTTCACAAATGTGTGGTTTCCCCTACTTGGTGTGTGCATCCCATTTTCCTGTTTTAACCGAAGAAATCCTTGCAGATCAGTAGTTGAGCTTTGAGTCCTTCCCCTCAACCCCTACCTGCCTCCTTGAGTCACTGATCCCCAGGTACCAGTTCAGGAACTCCTGAAGTAGAAGCCTAGAATTAATTGCATCAATTTTCTGGTCCTAAGTGATGTCTATCTTGGTGACCCAGGGTTGTGAAGTGAATAGTTACCTGTCAGGACACTAGAGGTGCTCTGCAGATTCATCTTGGAGGACACGGCATCACAAAGAAATCAAACAGAAGAAGCTTCTACTTAAAACGAGGTTTTGTTTTAATCAAGATATTTTTCTTGCTTTTATTCCAATCAGTCCTTCTATATTATGAAATAGAAGATCAAAAATATAATCACAGCTAAGCTACTCAAGGTAAAGCTACTTTGGTCCAAAAGTGATATTGGATATCCTGCTATTAAGGGTCTTAAATAACTGACTCCAAACACATTACTTACACTACAGTGTTCTGGTTTGCAGAAGATGCTAAATTGGGAGGAAAGGTCATCCCTGAAAAACAATCCTCAGGTAGAAAAAAATTAGCTCACTTAAATACTTGGGCTAATAGATAGAAAATTCAATGCAGATAAATGCAGAATAATGAGTCTGGTAGAATGTAATAAAAGAACATAATATCTCCTTAATGGGAAGGTACTAAAGCATATTGACCTGGAGAGAGATATGAGTTATTTTAATAAAAACTCATATTAAAGATTATTCAGCTCTACTATTATTGAAAAAAATGCAGTGTGTTTTGTTAGACCTCACCTCAAGCAGCACATTCAATCTAATCACTGTACATATTCCAAGAAGTATATTTAGAAGGAGCCTTAAAGGGGCGATTTGTAGAACAAGGTAAATGAAAGCACTTGTCAGAGACATAAGTCTGATGAAGCAGTTACAGGGAAAACTGATCACTTTCTCTTTGGTTAAGTCAGACACGTTAGGGAAGATTGGAACAAAGGGGTGTCAAGACTGGGGTAGCAGGCGTATTGCATTGTGAGGACAGAAGTGAGCCGCTCATTAAATTTACTTTTGTTCTTCAGGATCCACTTTTACCAATGGTCTGACAATTCCATTAACTTCTTCAGCAATTACAAACCCCAGGTAACAAATACAAACAGACGCTGCTCACTGACAGCTTGGCTTGTTTGGGCCCTATTTACATTACTGAAGCTCCGGAGTCCACCTATGGGTGATAAGGCTACTTTTATCAGAGCTTTTGTCTTATTGTTTCCCTGCTTAAATTCAATTCATCTGCACATTTCTGGGAAATTACAACATAAGAGAATACAGGCCAACGAGTATCAATCAAGATAAAAGATAGGGCACAGGCTTAGACAGAAAGGAAGAGAAATATGGAGTGATTTGAAAGCAACCTTTAAAGATAGACATAGATTCCCTGGCAAACCTAAAAATGAACTTTTATAATCAAAGGAGGCAACAAATTGCTAATGACAAAAATGTCATTGCAAATAGGTGAAGTTTTCCACTGCTTACCAGGATAAATTGAAATGTGCTCTCAAATACGTGTGAGACAACTAACATCTCCACATTTCTGTCTGCCACGGTACATTTCACTCTTAAAGTCCCTGGAGGGATCATGATTTAATTATTATTACTGATAAGCAAATTAGTACAAATGCTTGAGTTCAGACTCTGGAATTGAATAAACCTGGTTTCTAGACCTGAACTTTGTGGATTCTAGGACAGAGTTTCTCTATTATAGCTCAGTATTATTGACATTTTGGGTTGGATGTGCTCTGTTGGGCTGTTCTGTGCACTGCAGAATGTTTAATAGCACACTTGGCCTATACCATGGGATGCCAGTACCAGCCCCTCTTCCTGCTACTTTCTTGTGACAAGCAAAATGTCTCCAGACATTGCCAGATGTCCTCTTGCAGGTAAAGTTGCCTGTAGTTGAGAACCATTGTCCTAGGACCATGTTCTATACCCTCTTTAAATTTCAGTTCCCTCATCTGTAAAATAGCAGATTTTGGCTACCACCAAGTTGTAGTCATATGTTTCAAGTGTCTCAGGACTAGAAAGCAGTTTTGTGGCTCCCTAAGTGAAAAACAGAGACTCAGAGTGAGCAACTGATTTGCCCATGGACTCACCAATCTTTACTGGTAGACTTAGAACTCTAACTCAGATAAGTGAGAAAAACAATAAAAGGTAAAGATGGATCCATAAAAAATGGGGATAAAACCATTCTGATTACAAGTCTCAGCAATCCATGTGTGCCTTATCCAACAGACCTTGACTCACCATTAAGGAGTCACTGTGGACTGTCCATTCCAATCATTCCATCTCTCAGTGTAAATCCGAGAGTTATCCTGGCTTATTTTCTATGTTCTTCAAATAGAGGAATATTTGCCTAATCTTTACTGAGCTTTGTTTTACATATACAGAAGACAGTTTTGAGTAGAGCTGGAAGAAAACCTGAACTAACGCACCAAGTTGAGGAAAATACTTGTGTTGTAGTACCTCATACTCTGCAAAGTTAAACCAAAATATATATATAAATAAGGCACAGAAAAGGAAAGACTATTTCATTTTTCACAAGCTAGCAAATTGTGTATTTTCTTCTCTTTTTGAAATTTTTTTGGAAAAACTTGTCACTCACCATAAGATTATATATTCCACCACCAGGTTTCTCTAATTTAAACAGCCTATCTTTTACCAAACATTAAACAAGCCGTAAAGCAGGAATTCTGGAACTTCAAATGAAGCTGTCAGAGATTCCTCCTGCCATCAGATGATTTGCAGCTGTGTGACTCATTTGTATCTTTATAAGGATTCGGGGGAAAAAAAGATTATTAGCATTTCAATCCCTGTCAACCGCTGAAACTAACTCGGCCTGAAGATGCTCGGCTTCAATGCAGAATGCAGGCAGTGATGTCGGAGGGACTTAGAAGGTGTGTGGAAAGAAAGCATCATTGGTACTGAATGTCCTTATAACAAGAATACCAAGGGCATACAAAAACTGTCATGCTGAGCTCTGCTCCACACAGTGTGGGGACAGGCAGGCTATTGGCAGATAAACCTGCTTCTTCCAGTGAGAACTGAAACCCTGGAAGATAAGACAACACTGCAGTTTAGTGCAGCACACGGATGTGTGCTCCGCATCATGTCCCAACATACCTCTCCGACCTACCCTTCCACCTCTCAGTCTAACTGACGTCATACCGCCCGGCTGGCATTTCTCAGCTACCTACACTCCATTTCTACTAAATACCATTTCCATCTGATTCTTTCTGCCTAGAATGCTTTGGCCGTCTCCCCTCCACTTGGCAAACTCTTGCCGAACCTTCCCTAAGCAGATCATACGTCAGCACTGAGAAACTAGCCCTGATTCACACCAGAGTACTTACTCTGTGCAAGGAACTATAGCTGAGAAGCAACCGTGAGCATGGTAATCACTTCCACAAAATAGGTATTTAGTCAATGTTTGCTGCTTGACTAACTAAAATAATGAATGAAGAATTGGGTAGAAGATCAGCCTATTTGTTTTTTATACAAGATTTAATATCCTTTAAGACCTAGGAAAAACACAATTTTCACATGACTTCCTTTTTCAAATAGATTCATGATTTCTTTTATTCTGAAATTGTTGTTGAACACATACTCCCTGTCCTTCACCTCCTGATCTGAATAATGTTTCATCATATGGGGTAATGTTGTAGCACTTCTTATACTCAAGGGATAGTTTTCATTTTTAAGTATTTGAAACACTAGGGGGAAAAAAGGCCGAAACAATAAATGTCCAAAATTATAGAATTATATTATAAAAATTCTTATAAATCTGTAAAATACAAAAATTTTAGATATAGTTTTGGTAAATATATAATAAGAATAGTTACACATAAACCAGGACATAGGGAATGAATTTATTTATTTTTCTCTACAACAAAATTATTCAGATTAGGCAACATTCTCTTACTAAGTTACATGAGTGGTTGAGAAGATAATTGATCAGGACATAATATTCTTCCTTGATTTATTTAAAAATGTATAAAAATTTCAAGTTAGTTAGTTTTTAAAAATACGTTTGTTTTTTGTGACCAGTTCCCATCTTCAGTAAACACCTTTGGGTTTTGGTGTTTTCCTTGTGTTGGATTCATTGTTTGAGGATAATTTTAGCCCTTCTTTATTTAGAGTTATACTTAAATACAATAATAAATGCAGCCACATGGAGAAGATGCACATTGATTTTCTAGTTGACTTCACAGATTTCTAAAAAATGAAGGAATCTCAAGAACTATCTTCAGCCATAAATGTACCGCACAGGCAGAAAAACTGAGGTTCTCATCGTTTGAATGATTCACTTGTGGTAACAAAACTAGGTAATGGCCAGAGACCAGACAGAACCAGGGTCTGGTCTCATCTTCCAGTGACTCAAAATTCCCATGTGTTCTAAACTGCTGGTGTGCTTTCCTATGCTGAGGTCTTCTCCACAGCCTTTGTGTCTCCATGCTGCACCTTCATTTTCAGGGGACACTGCCCTGGGAATGTTTTCTTTCTGAGATAATACTCAAGGTTGCCTTAATCCTAAATATAATAACCTCAGTACCAGGTCCTAGGCAAGTGCTTTGAGCCCAGTTCCACGATTCTCTCAGTAACATTCTTTCATTCATCTAAGAGGAGGCACCTGGTTTTGCCAGGGGTGTCCTCACTGAGTCTGCCTTTAATTAAATGGTCTATGGATTTTGTTCAAGTATGTGAAGCTCTTTTGTTTTCTGTCTCTGTTGCATTGATAGCAATTGTCTGAGCATTCATTTGAAGTCTCCAGAGGAACACCTCTCCCCCTCAAGGTCAGTTTGGGATAGAGTCAGAAATGCTGCTAAATCGCTTAAAGTCCTTTGTCTCATATAACTACTCTGGAGCTTTAATTCATATTCCTGGTTGCTTTAGTGATATGTTGGATCTGAATACTAGACACGGTTTAAGTGATGGTCAAAGCATTAGAACTAATAGAACCTTGTGCACACCGACTTTCAACTGTTCATTCATTCAGTCTTGACCATTTTAGAAATCTGCTATTTTAGCAGATGCCAGGTACTATGCAAGACTCTGAAAATACAAAGAGGGAATATATAGTCTGCCCTTAATAATCTTTTACTTCAGGGGAATGTGTCCCTTGGTTTCCCATGGACCTTTCTTCTTTTACCTGTTTACTATCTTCAATTCACAAAGTTCCACCAGTTGCCAGTTTTCTTCTAATTTACTCATTCTTTTTGAGATTTCCATGGACACTAATCCAGTTTCTCATCTTCACATGCAGGGTTTACTATAACTAATTTTCCACTTTGGATTTCAAATATCTGTCTCCACAATCCCAGGCCTAAATTATATGAAATTTAGATTTCCAAAGGTCGGACTTGGAGGCTTTATTTTTAAAAAGGCTTCTCTGATTGACAGAATTGTTTTATATCTTGATCTGGGTGTTAATTAGATGGGTATATACATTCATTGAGAGTCACTGAACTATTTACCTAAAATTTGTGCATTTTATTGTTCATAAACTGTACCTCAACCATTTTAGAAAAAAGCTTCTCAGTTAATTATGATGATTACTGTGAAAGGTTATTAAATTTTTTTTAAATTGAGAGATATTATTGAGAATGTCATGAAAACTGTAGAATCCTCTTCCAGAGGAAAAAAAATCCATAAACACAGGTTTTGCAATATTTCAGGAAGTTATTGGTTTCCTCTCAATTTTTTCGTGTACCCTAGGATAACAAATCCTGCCAAAGGACTTGAAACAACCTGAATGACCATCAGTAGTAGACTGGTGAAATAAACTATGAACCATCCTTAAAATAAAAAAGCATGGAACTATTAAAAAAAAAAAAAAAAAAGGAAAAGAAAAGGAAAGAAAAGAAAAAACAGGTTCTAGTGGAAAAATATATCAAAAATAGATTGAAAATAACAAAGTGCTTACCATTCTGTAAGATGTGCTATCATTTATGTAAAAACAAATTGAAAACTATATATGTATGCACGTACAAATAATACATATATGTACAAACATGTGCTTATATATTTATATATGTATATACACATATACATATACATGTATTACTGTTGTATTTGCATAAATATTCTCTAGAACAATATCCACATAAACTAATAATGGTTTTTTCCTGCTTCTGGAAATGGTTAATTCAATAACTGAGCAGATGGACAACTAGGGTGGGAGACATGAAAGTCCCATATATAATTTTAACATATTTTTGAACAATTAAAATGCATTGCTTAGAGAGTGTTGGGATGTGGAATACATGAGAGAGATTTAAAAAGGAAGATCAATCAGAGACGTGTAGCATTTGATGTAGGTGAGAGATGATAATAACCTAAACCAGAGAGTCAAGAGTCACATAAGAAGCAGAATCAGTAAAACTCAGTGGCCAATTAAGTCAAGGTTGAGATAGGGTGGAGATAGGGGAAAAGAGGAGGAACTTGAAATAACTGAGAATGATCCTGGGGAAAAAGAGGTATGCTTGGGACACATTGATTTGAGGTACATTCAGGATAACCATGTGAAGTGTCCAGGAAGCAGATATAAGAAAAGGTTTCCAGCCAGCAGCAAACTCAGGGTCTAACCTCCATTTTATGATATCTTTTGGGTTATTGAGCAACCATCAGGTACCAGGCACTATGGAAAGCACTTGTGTGCAATGTCTCTCAATCTTCAACCTTAAAAATGTCATTACCTTCCATTTAAATGTGCTAAAACACACATGTAACTTTTTTAAAGTGATCAGTCCTGTTGTTCATGGCTAACCATGAGCTGTCTGATGTATCAGAATTATATTAGAGTGAGATTCTTCTAGTTATAATCAAATACATGTGAGAGTGAAGGTTATTTTTTATGGCAAGTATTAATGTTAGTAGATGGGCAGCAAGAGAAAAGCAGTTAGTTACTTTCAAGGGAGCTCCCGAAACACTGCCAGCTGATTTCTCAGTGGAAACTTTGCAGGCCAGGAGGGACTGGCAAGAAATATTCTAAGTGATAAAAGCAAGGACCTACGACCAAGATTACTCTACCGAGCAAAACTGTCATTTAGAATCAAAGGACAGGTAAAGAGCTTCCCAGACAAGAAAAAACTAAAGGATTCATCACCACCAAGCCAGTATGACATGAAATAAAAGACCAAAAATATGAATAAATGGCAATAAATACATATCTATCAACAATTGAATATAAAAAACAAAATAAGTGAACAAGCAGAACAGATACAGACTCATAGATAAAGAGAACATTTTGATAGTTGTCATGGGGATGTAAAGTACAGCATAAGGAATATAGTCAATAGTATTCTAATAATTATGTATGGTGTCAGACGGGTACAAGATTTATCAGGATGATGACTTAGCAAGCTATATAATGTTGAATCACCAGGGTGTACTCCTGAAACTAATATAACATTGAATGTAATTGAAAAATTAAAAAATGATTAAAAAACATTAGTAGATGACTGTCAATATATTCTAAAAGAATTTCAGCTCCTTATGTGACTTCAGGAATCACCTTTAACTGGTCATCATAGACCAACCACAATGACCTCTTAGATATCTACATGCCACAATGACACATTTTGCCATGTCACTCGTTTTGTTTTTGAGCAGATTTATGGAAATATAATTCAAATGCCATAAACATCACCCATTTAAAGTGTATAGTTTAATGAATTTTAGTACATTCACAGAGCTGTACAATGGTCAACCCAACTTAATTCCACATTTTCATCACCCCCAAAGAAATTCCTTATCCATCAGCAGTTACTTCACATTCCTCCTGCCTCTGCTCCTTAAATATAACCTTCTTTGCCCATTCAGCACCTTTCATATGAATCATATAGTCATATATTTTCTATAAATGGAATTATATATTTTCTTTGTGATTTACTTCTTCCAGTTAGTATAATGGTTTCAAGGTTAATCTATGTAGTAGTATGTTTCATTACTTCATTCTGTTTTATTGGCAAATAATTTTTCATTGTATGGTTATACAGCATTTTATTTTTGCATTTATAATTTCATGGACACTTAGGTTTTTTCTAATTTTTGGCTCTCATGAAAAAAACTGCTATGAGCATCCATGAAGAATTTTTGTGTGAACATATATTTTCATTTGTCTTGGCTATATAAGTAGGAGTGGAGTTTCTTGGTAATTCTGTTTGAGATTCTTAAAAAAATTATTTTGAGAGAGAGAGGAAGGGAGGAGGGAGAGAGAAACATAGATGTGAGAGTGAAATATTGATTGGCTGCCTACTGCATGCCCCCCACCAGGGATCAAGCCCACAACCTGGGCATGTACCTTGACCAGGAATCAAACTAGCAACCTTTGGGTGCACGGGATGATCCCAGCTAACTGAGCCACACTGGCCAGGGCTATGTTTGATATTTTAAGGAACTGCCAAACTGTTCTAAATTAGGTACACTATTTTACAATCCCATCAGCAATATTTGAGGACTCTAATATCTTTGCATTCTTACTAACACTTTGTTATTGTTTTTTAAAAATATACTCATCCTAGTTAGTATGATGTCATATCTTATTGTAGTTTTGACTTGCATTTTTCTAATGACTAAGAATGTTGAACATTTTTTCATGTGCTCATCGGGCTATCTGTTTTGGTGAGATGTCTATTCAGATATTCAAAGCCTTGGCTCAGTTTTTAATTGGGTTTTTATCTTTTTATTATTGTGTTGTAAGAGGTTTTTTTAAAAAGTGTGTTCTTGATACAAGTCCCTTAGCAAATATATTTTGCAAATATTTTCTCCAATTCTATGGGTTGTCTATTTTATTAATGGCATTGTTTGAAGCACAAAATATTGTAATTTTGGTATAGTACAACTTATGTATTTTCTTGGTATAGTATAATTTATGTACTTTTTCCCTATCGTTTTATGTTCTTTGGGTATCCGAAGAAGATAGTACTTAATTCATGAAGATTTATCCCTTTGTTGTCTGTTAATACCTTTATAGTTCGAGCTCTTACATTGAGGTATATGATCCATTTTGTGTGTGTGTGTGTGTGTGTGTACATGTGTGTGTGTTTTCTAAGAAAGCAGTTCAACTTCTTTTGCATGTGGATTTCAAGTTAAAGAATCATTTGCTAAAAAGACTGTTCTTGGAACCCCACTGTTTCTTTTTGGCATCTTTGCAAAATCAGTTGATCACTTTTGCCCACTTCCTGGTATTTAAAAAAAATAAAAAATCCTAATTAAGCATTTTCAGGATGTTGTTCTATTTCCTTTAGTTTTGTGAAGTCTAGGGTGACTCATAAGTAACATTTGAATTGAAAAGTACCCAGATTATACATATTTACTCACAATCAGTTAAAAACCAGTATCATTTTACCAGATACAGCAGACAGAGCAGTACACCTCCCACCCTCCAAGAAAAACTCACATCCTAATCCTCAGAAACTGTGAATAACCTACTTTATATGCAAAAGAGGATTAAGATTGTAGGTAAAATTAAGGTTGCTAATCAGTTGACCTTAAAATGAAGAGATTATCCTGGATTAAACAGGAAGGCTCAATCTAATCTCATGAGTCCTCAAAGTAGAACAGGCAGAGAAAAGCATTAAATAAATGTAAGGAGCCCAGCCCAGCCTGTGTGGCTCAGCTGTTAAGCATCGACCTGTGATCTAGGCAATCGGGGTTCGATTCCCGGGCAGGGCACATGCTCAGGCTACGGGCTCTATCCCCCAGTTGGGGGCGTGCAGGAGGCAGCCAGTCAATGACTCTCATCATTGATGTTTCTCTCTCTCTCCGTCTCCCTTCCTCTCTGAAATCAATAAAGACATTTTAAAAATATTTAAAAAAGGAAATGTAATGAGAAAAGGACTCAAGACGCCACTGACTTTGAAGACGGAGGAAATGGGCCACAAGCCAAGGAATGCAGATGGCTCTAGAAGCTGGAAAAGGCAAGGAAGTGGATTTTCCTTCAGTTTCCAGAATGGATCAACAGCTCTGTTAACACTTTGATTTTAACTGAGACCTGTGTGGAAACTTTCACTTACAGAACTGTAAGATTATACTTTTGTGTTGTTTTCAGACATGAAGTTTGTGGTAACTTTCTATAGAAGGAAAGGAAAACTAATATAACTGTATGTTTAGGCTGAGCAGTGGTCTTGTCTGTGTAGGTGTCTTTATGACTTAGAGCCCTTTTGTTTATTCAAAAACTAGCTAATTCCCAACCAATTACGAAACACTGTACTGCCCTCCCATTTTCTGTGTCCTTCCCCCACTACAGCGAAGGGAGAGTCTCCATGCCTGAGGACAGGTTCAAAAACTGCACTGCCTGCCTTGCTGCAGAGACAATAATTCTGGTATCCACAGCTGCTAATATTCTGCCACTAAATCTACTTTAAAAAACATAAAAAGAAAAATAGCAGCGCACACTAAGGAAAATAAATGTTTAGATGAATTCATGTGCTTTTCACTAGAGAAGATAAAAATAAATCTGCTGGGCAGTACAAATTGCCCTCCAAGTTTAAAGTCACCTCGTCATTCCCAGGGAGATCAGCTGAATTAATGGTTAAACATGTTAATAGAATAATGGAACGTCCTTAACCATTTATAGAGGAGGAAGGGGAGGGGTGTACTGGATGCTTATTTTATGGCAATTGATGTCAGTGTAAAAGTTATAAAGATTGCCAGAAAGTAAAGGAGCATGATGTAGAATCACTGGAGAAACTGTAAAATCAATATCTCTAGGGTTTTCAACACTGTGCTTGGCAGGTCCTTTCAAATCCATTGCCGGCATGATATTTTATGTATGTAACTGGCAACGGTGATGGTGGATGATGCTCAGCTCATGGAGTTGGCACCAAATCAATCATCACAAACGAAAATGCATATGTCTCTCTCCATTTTCTATCTGCTTTCTCAGATGCTGTCTGAGATTAGATCCTAAACCCAAGAGAAAGTTACCCACCGCAAAGGCTGATATGAAGGATTCTGCAAGTGCCTAAGTAGATAGAAACATGCAACTGGCACCATAGATTTTTCTTGGTTAGAAAATAGCAATTTATTCAAATTGTCAGAAAGTAGGTTTTAACACCAAGACACTATTTTTTTGCTCCTATAATTTTGTCACATATTAAAAAGATTGATATCCTCTTTGGTAAAACTGTAGGAAAAGGAAAATGCACATGGTTACTTGGAGAAGATACATTGGAAAGTCATTTGCATGTGAAAATTGGTAAAATCTGCAATTTCAAATAAACATAATTGGATGCACTATATGTAACTAAGCAGAAGCTTCCTAGAGTTTGTATTTATGCCTTCCCAGTAAACCCTTGGGAATTGTTTGGATGCTACAGATTCACATTATTGACAACAGCTCCTCTGATATCCCCCAACTCATCTAAGGGTTGTTTAAAATTCTAATTATCCACATTAAAAAAATAACAGCAAGTATTGAATACCTTTGGACTGACACAGTATGTCATATGGGAACCTTTTCTGGGAAACGGAATCTAGAAGATAAAAATCATGAATAGATATACTGATCAGATTAGATTTGAAATCAGCGATACTAATTTGCCTGTGTAAAATGTCACACTGGTGGTCAACCAAAGACAGTGATGAATCAATTTTCATTATTGTTTATAGGTATCTGGAATTAAGTATCTGTAGAAGGTGTGGAATTGGGCAACAATGTCTATTGAAATAGAAGAATGGAGAGGAACAGCTAGGTGTGAATACATTGACTATGGAGCAGACTGCATTGGGAAGTTTGCAGAAAATAAACATGATAATTGTGGGGATTTTAAATAATTGGGCCAAAGCCTGGTCAAGAGGTCACAGAGCTGCTTTCTTTGATATGAAAGGATCTTCTATTCCTTAAAGCCTCAAGGTAAATGTTTCTAAACATCATACTCAATGTTTTGTCTTGCTGACAGCATATATTGAAGTCAAAGCTATACCATGTATCTCAAGTTAGAAGTACACCAATGATAAAGAAGTCGTAGGATGCTGAGAATTGCAATAAGGGAATATGGAGAGATTCTACTGAGTTTGCATACTTAAAACCCCCAAATTCTGTGGGGCTACATATTTTGCCAGCAATGCAGCCCTTCCTCCTCTGAGGTTATCCTTTGCCTGAAGCCATTTATTATCCAGAGCTGAGGAAATTGCCTCTCGGTGTGTCAATTCTTCTCAAGATCCTTCAGATCTTCTATCATACAGCTAACTTGACTTAATTCCTAGGAGAACCCAGTAGACACGCCTGTGGCTTCACAATGAACATCATTCTGGTGTTGAAGTCTTGTATCATTTGCTTTTTATTTTATTCCAAGATATTTTATTTTTTTGGATGGAACTGTAAATGGGGTTATTTTTTTATACTTTCTAATAGTTCATTATTGGTGTATAAAAGTGCAACCAATTTCTGGATATTTATTTTGAATCCTGCTACTTTACTGATTTCACATATCAGTTCTAGGAGGTTTTTGGTAGAATCTTTAGGGTTCTCTACATACAGTGTCATTTCATCTGTGAAAAATGAGTTTTCCTTCTTCTTTTCCAATCTGGATGCCTTTTATTTGTTCAAATTGCTGTGGCGAGGACTTCCAGTATTATGTTGAATAAGAGTGGTAAAAGAGGACTCATGTCTTATTCCTGATCTTAAGGGAAACACTTTTAGTTTTTGCCCATTAAGCACCATATTGGCTGTGGGTTTTTCATATATGACCTTTATTATGTTGACATGTTTCTCTATACCCACTTTGCTGAGAGTTTTTACTATAAATGGATGCTAGATTTTATCAAATGCACCTATTGATATGATCATGAGATTTTAATTCATTTTATGTGTATCATGTTCATTGATTTGTGAATATTGCGCCAACCTTGAATTCCCAGAATAAAGCACACTTGATCATGGTGAATATAATTTTTTAATGTATTGCTGGATCCAATTTGCTAATATTTTGCTGAGGATTTTAGAGTCTAATTTTCTTTTAGTCTTCTTACCTAATTTTGGAATTAGGATAATGCTGACCTCATAAAATGAGCTTGGGAGTTTTCCCTCCTCTTGAATTTTTTGGAACAGTTTGAAAAGTATATGTTAGTGCTCCTTCGAATGTTTGGTAAAATTCACCCATGAGGCCATCTGGTCCAGAACTTTTGTTGGGACTTTTTTATTACTGCTTCCACTTCATTAGTTGTAATCTGTCTATTCAGATTTTCTGATTCTTCCTGATTGTTTTGGAAGATTGTATGGTTCTAGGAATTTATCCATTTCATCCAGATTGTCCAATGTGGCATATAGTTATTTGTAATATTTTCTTACAATCCTTTGTATTTCTGTGGAGTCGGTTCTTCTCCTTTTTCATTACTGATTTTATTTGGATCCTTTTTTTTTTTTGATTCTGGTTAATGATTTGTCAATCTTGTTTGTTTTCAAAGAACCAGCTCTTGGTTTATTGAACTTTTGTATTTAATGAATAGACTCTATTTCATTTACTTCTGCTCTGTTCTTTATTATTTCCTTCCTTGGTCTTGACTTTCACTTGAGAGACTGGAAAGTAAAATTTAATAGTATATCTCCTCTTCTTCTCTTCAAGTTCTTCAGAAAAATGCAGGCTACTCGCGAGTTCACAAAGAAAGTAAGGCCTCTGAGGATGTCATTTTGGGCACAAAAGTTAACCTGTTCATTTTGGCATTAAAAAAAATTATTCACATTAAAAATTGGAAATGTGGTACCTTTAAGACAATTCCCATTTCTGTCACTGATCCTTTTATTTTGATATTTTTGGTTATGGTGATTTAGATGTGACTAAGGAGGGAATGAGAAGAAAGTTGACCTTCTTTCCCTCTACTGATCTTTCACTTCCCATCCCATATAAGACTAATTGTGTAGGTCTGATGTAGTACTAATCTTGCAATAAGAAAAGAACATATGTAGTTTAAATCCTGAGGCGAGTGGATACCAGGAAATTATTAAAATTTTATTGCTATTTCATACAAGAAAAGCTTGGTTTATGAGAAACTCAGAGGTGGGTGTTTGTTAATTGTATAACTATGCTGGGTACTCAAACGATTGTACTTCATTCAAACAGTGGTTTTGTTACTACAGATTTTTTTTCCAAATGAAATTATGTGTTCTGGCTCTATGAGCTAGAAAAGCAGATCTCCTCTATTTGAGTGGGAAGACACAAAGTCCCCTGCTGCCAACTCTCTGCTCAGGCTCAGTCTCCTTTATTCTGTCAGACAATAAGTGACTGCATAAACCAATTTTCCCAGTATGGTTCTGGTATGTGACCATGGCTCTGGTAAATATATAAATTGAGCCCTAGTTCACTCTCAACAGTGACCTCTTTTGGACAATAAATTATATGCTCCTCCACCTCTATGAGATATCTTAGGGGAACCTTGGAGTTTAAGGGACCCATATGGAAAATCATTGAGCTAAGACATTGAAATAATTATGATTTAGCTGATATGTATAAAGATATAACCTTGAATTTACTTATTTCAGCATTTTGCATACTTTTTATAGGGAGATCTGTTGAGCCAAGCCATAACATGGTATGATTTTTACTGACTGCTTTAGACATGGGAATGTCAGTGGTCTGGACTTTTTGATAGGGGGTCAGTATCCTTTGGTTCCAATAGTGCCTCTTCTGCTAATTATCTCTGTGAAATTGAGGACTTTTCTTACTTGGACTTCTTTTTCCTCTGCTCTAAAATACTGGGACAGTGCTTGCAATGTCTTCTTTCTCTAGTCTTCTTTTATTCCATGAGGCTGGATGCACCTTTGCTTGGAAAATCCACTCTGTTACATTTGTTGGCACAATGATAACGATCAGTTTCTGCCTGTTTAGGTAGATTTCAGGAACAGTTTGTGGCACTTTGCAACCCTGCTTACAGTCAGTTATTCCCACAGATGAGGAACAAGGAATTGATAAGAGAAAACAGTTCCCCATGAAGTTTCCCCCAGTAATAATTAACTTGGGTGTTGAATTCTGCCAATGAGATTCATTTGAGAACAGAGCTGTTTTTGCCAGACACTTATTTCATTTGGCTGGACTCTAAAGAGCAATGTACTATTGAATATAGTTAACGTTTCTCTAAATGTTTCTGAATGGTGCAGGTGGTGTGCTGTGATGAAAGTAGATTGCTTTGGAAAATACTGTTCCAAATAACCACTTTTCTCAGGCAATGGCATAATATAGGCACATTAGAAGAACAGATAGGAGAAGAACTTTACATAATTCTTATCTGGCTACCAATATGAAGGGTCATTACCTTTACAGCTGTAGTTCCTCTTTCCAGAAATGCTAGCTCTTAGGATTCCAAGCTGGTGGTAGATCTCTAAGCACAGTCCTTTAGTCATGAAATAAATTCTAAATATGTACTTAAAATAAAGACCCTGTAAATCCAATCCCCATGTTGAGGAAAAAATCGAATACCCAAGATTGAAGCATGTCAAGTGTCTGAGGATTCCATTTTATAAGCATGAGTCTAAAATTAGAGAAGACAATCTGAGGACATAATTTTTAAGGATATCATTCAAAGGATGTGATGAGCTGTGTGGGAATATTTTCAGCTAGTAGTGCCTTTTACAACCCAATGCAGGTTATAGGAACCATTTTGGTGGCTGGTTGAAAATACCTGTCTAGAGTCATTTGAAGAGTCCATCATTAAACTTCCTATAAATTGTGCAGAGCAATTACTATAGAAACACAGGAGTAACTTCTCTTAACTGCAGAAAAGTGTCACAGTTTGCACAAGTCTGTGCGGTTATTCAGGTTTTCAGTTTCAGGGCAGAAAAATGAGAAATTTCTTGGAGGGCTAAGTAGATAAAATAATAATTCCTTCTAAATGTTATTATATTGCACTTTAATTTATGCACTTGTTTATTCTTTTATGATAACAGTGCTGCTCTACGTGCATTAGATATGCAAGAGAAGGTGATGACAGAAATTCTCTACCAGTCAGAATAGGCTAGATTATGTTGAAGTAACTACAACTCGCACATCATAAAGGCTTGTAACAACATGTGTTTTTTCTTGCTTGTCTATAGGTCTGTTTTGGTTTGATTAGCATCTGCTCTACTCCTCAATCTGGTCTGATCTACTAAAGAGCCACCATTTCTAAAGATGGCTAAAGGAAAGAGAGTTCTAGAGGTTTTAGAATTGTGAATTAAATGTCCCAGCTCAGAAGTAAAAATACATCACAGCTGCTCACAGCTCATTGGCTCATCATGGCCAAACCCAACTACAAAAGACTTAGGAAATGTAATCTAAACATATGATCAGATGGCAGTCACCTAGAAATACTTGATAAGCAGCATTAATGATACCAGTCTACCCTTCTGGTCACAAAGTATTCAGACCACACTTGCTCCTCAGACATCATATATGTAGTCCTTCCCCAAGGGAGACAACTCAAATAGTATCAGTTCAGGATCTTAAAATGTGACATTAATAGTATATCAGGGGTATACATGTAAGAGTCTTTTATCCGGTCCATCTGAAGCCCTTCTTGATTAAGAAACCTATGTACCATTTAAAAGACTAGTTAATTGCTACTACTATCTCACAAACATTAATGAAACCCCTGTAATGACAGAAATAATCCATTCAGAAGGGGAAGACACAAAACTGTCTCTGGTTTGCAGCAATTCAGAACTCCTCTTGGCAGATGTAGGGAGGGCCCTACTCTGTGAGGGGGAAATGTTTGTTAATTAGATCCTGAGTCAGCTTCATGGGAACAGCACTTAGACCTCTATTCTCCATGGCCTTTGGCTCTACTTGGGGCACCCTTCCTTCTCCTTTATTAACCCCCCACACACATCATCTGAAGTGGGCCAGGTTAAATTACACCTCACTTGGAGGTTGAACACCTTTCTCAGTCTGCTTCTTCCTATAGATGGTAGAGAGGCCGAGAGATTTTTTTTTTTTTTTTAATCTTAAGTTGTAGGTGGGTTTTATAGTCCAGGCTGGTGGTTCTTTTGGAAATACAACTCTCGGAAAAACATAGTTTTCTCATACAACTGTCTGAAAAACTTAGTTTTGTCATCTATTTAACTGCAATAAGTGTCATGTGACAACAAACTGCCACACCATAGGTGGGTTTCTTTCCTAGATTTTTTTTTAAAACAATATTTACTCTATAGGCTCATCTATGTCTGCCTCTCTTATTTTTTAGTTATTCAATTTATTAGGGTGACATTGGTAAATAAAATTATATAGGTGTCAGGTGTACAATTCTATAATACATTATCTCTACATTGTATTGTATGTTCACCACCCCAAGTCAAGTATCCTTCCAACACCATTTATCCCCCTTTTACCATCTTCTACCTCCTGCCAACCCCCTTTCCCTCTGGTAGTTACCATAATGTTTTATTTTCAAGAGATCACTTATTTGCCCTAGAGGAAAACCAAGGAACACATTGGTTTTAATTGCCTCTGCTTCCAGAAGTACTGAGAAACACATGTAGGAGAAAAGGCCTTGATTGGTTCTTGAAATCTTTTGACGTGGAATGGCATCCTCTAACTCCAGGTCCCTTTTCACTCTCTCTGTGAGGCTTCCCTTACCATTCTTCCCACCCCCACCCTTTTCTTTCTCTTGGAGTTTCTGTATAGAGATAAGATGCAGCCATGCTCTGGGTCCCTGGAAAGAAATTCCATTCTTCTAAGAGGAAATGCTTTCATTAATAGGGCAGCCCAGGACCCCAGTGGCTCCTGTGTACAGATATTAAGAGGAGCCTCTCTGCCAATGTACTTAGGCGGAACAATAAAGCATCTTTACAGCCCAGACTCACCAGAGCCACTATTGATTCACTGGCATGTGCTCTCTCAATAGTAAAAGGCTGCCAGGATTTACTCGCTCAGCTTTTCCCTTTCCTAGGCCGTCATTATTCAGTGTAAAACTCCTTTAACCTGGTGGAGTTGTTGCTCTTGCTAATACTGTGTTAGCAGATTATTGATCCCAATGATGAGAACAGGAATCGTTTCTCCTGTAGCAGGATGTGCAATTGGATCTACATTCTGCCCTGGTAATTTTCTCTATAGATCTTCCAGAGGGACTAGACAAATGGACCATTAAAAAGGGGTAGGGGCGGGAGTGAGCTGCCTGAGGTTGATGGTACATTTGAGCTAAATCCAAACTTTATTGGTGTTTTTCAGCTTCTGTTTGAAAACTTCTAAACATTGCTCTTTGGTACTTTATTGTTTTTTGTTTTTGGTAGTTTTATTTGGCTTGTTTTTACCAGGTCTGATGGCCAAGGTCAAGTTTTAGTTTATAAGCAAGCTTCTTATTTTGAAATTTAAGTCAAGACAATCAGAAATTCAGGAAGGTTTTGATAAAGGCCCAATTAGGTCACTGACTTCAGTAAAAAGAAAAAAATGTCAATATCAGGACCCAGTCTGCATGGCTCAGTGGTTGAGCATCAACCTATGGCCCAGGAGACCTGGGTTCAGTTCTGGTCAGGGCACATGCCCAGGTTGCAGGCTCAATGCCCAGTGGTGGGGTGTGCAGGAGGCAGCCGCTCAATGACTCTCTCATCCACTGATGTTTCTATCTCTCCTTCCTTCTCCCTCCCTCTCTCTGAAATCAATAAAAACGTATTTTAAACAGTCAACACTGGTAATGAAAGTTGTTAAGTTTCAGCCATGCTGGCCTTGGTGACTGGAATACGTGACACAAAATCTTCATTAAGATGCTTACTTCTATTTTTCACCTCCCCATTTTTATTTCAGGTAACTGAAATACTGGGTGATTACTAATCCAATTACATCTAACTATAAGATTCACAAACTGTCTTCTGTGGGCCTAGCACTGTAGATTATGAAGATTTAAACAAAACAAAACAAAACCATTCAATGGCCTAACCTGAGGCTTTAAGAATGATATATATATATATACTTTTCAATTTGTTGAGAAATTAATAAGGAAGCTCTTAAAGAGAAATGTGAAAAGAAAGTACCCCAAATTAGAGCAATTGATTTTTTTCCCCCCTACCATACCCTCTCAAAGTGAAAGCAGACTGCCTTATTCATGATACTGGAGTCAAAAACTGAGCTTCTGATGCAAAACTCTGTTGTGACTGAGGTAAGACTTCAAAAAAAACACACACTGTAAATAAGCTGGAGAGATACCCATTTTGTACAGAAGTATTAGAAGAATGTTGACATGTCTGGTGGCACTCAGCTTTCTGTTTTCTTTCTGAGATGTACTAAAGGATATCAAAATCCTCAAGCGAATTATTTGTTTCATATGGATTGCTGACTTGAATATGTTTTTTACTGCAAGAAAGTAAATTCATATCTCCAAGGCCCCACTTGAATTTCACATCAGGAAGAAGTACTTAGTGAACTGTTGACCTGATGCTGCTCATTAGGTAAGGAAAATAATTAAGGCAGAAAACTTTCAGTTTACATTACACAGCTTGTGACAAATATGTAGGCTATTTTATGTAAGCAATCTTCTATTGTGGATTATACATTCTATAGAGATGGTTACGCTTTTAAAATAAAATGTAAGTGCTCCTTTATTAGGTAACAGCATACAAAACTTGATTTCACAATTTTAGCACATATTAGAGTTAGAAGGATAAATGGCCATCTCCTGTTGAGATGATAAACCTTTGGAATCAGGAACCTTCACTTCTCATTCCTATATTGTACCACAGCAGCAACTATTGTGGCTTATTCTGTACTTGTTTTGGGGTGAGAGAGGACTTTTCATTTATAGTTACTATAATTCTGGCTCCACAGAATACTCAATTGACATCGCTGGATCATCTAACCATATTGGTTGATATCTTTAACTTGAGATAAATGGAAAACTGGAACTGAGAAGAAAAGAGTAAGAAAGGAGGAAGACAAGACAAAGTTGTTAGAGAATTAACTGATTTTCTCTGTTTCTATGATATTGTAATATCATTTAGCATTTGCATTAGTCATCTATTAATAACTGGGATTTACAGAGTGCCTCCTGAGGGCTCAGTGCTATAGTAGGTAGGTCCTGAAGATGTAAGCAAGAGAGAAAACTGAGTTCACCTGTCCACCCTGAGGAATTAATAATGGTTATTAATTTGAACTAGAACAACAAAAAAAGTTTTTTCTGAATCTTGGTGGAAAAATTAAAGCTATTATTTAGTAGAGAATATATATAATATGCAGTATATAAAAAAGAACATATATATGTGTGTACATATATGTGTATCTTTTTAGTTGTGTTATATTCCTATTCTTTATAATATTTCACATGTAAATATTCTAATCAGTGAAGTGATATTGATTTCCCCCCCCCCCCTATATTTTTAGTAAAAAAATATTTCTATTCTTTTGGCTCAACACTGTGGTTTAAAAAAAATTAAACCTAAAACATCCTAAAGTAGTCTCTCATGGATGCCAGTAACAACAGAGAAAGTGGTTTGGATGTGATATCTTTGCTGCTAAGAAGAACATTAATGTCTAAAATCAAAGTAACATATACTTTATGAATAATAAATAAGCACTCATGAGCACCAAATTTGATCTTAAAAATAAAGCCATGGATGCAAATATCATAATTGAAATTCTTACAATCTATTTATGCGTGTCCATGAAAAGGAATGAATGCTCTTTTTACCCTCTCCCGAACCATCCTTCGAAGCACAGGCAATGAACATATCAATTGTGAGGCTTAACAGCCAGGGTTTAGTAAAACACGCTTGATTAATTTTTACTGAGATTTCCAAAATAAAATGAGAAAGAAATCACCCCATTCATTATATCAGGGAGATGAAAGAGATCTTGATGATATTTGACTGCATCCATCTGATCAAATGACACTCTAGCCATCTCCAGAAACGGGTTTTTCATATAAAATAAATTTATTCCCTGAAGATGATGGCAATTTAAGTATTTCATATTACAGAGGTCCAGCCTCTTACCATTACCCGTAAAAATAATAATAATAAATGAACAATGCTACAGCAATAGTCAAAACAGCAACAGTGACAACAAAAACAGTCTGTATAGACATGACATGGCACAGAGACCCACATTTGAAAACCAATAGCTGTAGTGAAAAAAAAATCACCAGAAGTATTATTTAGATGTTGTTAACTTCAAGTAGATGGCATTGTTACATTTTATAAAGGCAGTGAGATATTTGGATTTTTGTTTAATAAGCAATTTTAGTCTCTATTATGCTACAGTAATAAATTAGGTACCATGCTCTTCATTGGCTTTGATTCCTCTTTGATTTCCTACTGTTTATTTTTAATATTTCAATATAGTTATTAATAGACAATATTAGAACCCAGGTTCATAACTCATAATTGCAAGGCTGCATTCTGAAACTGTATTCAACCATATGTAAGGCAAGAATAGAGGAAGAGACTGTGTTTGTTGTTTTTGCCTGGCCTGTGTGGCTCAGTAGTTGAGCATCAACCTATGATCTAGGGGATCGAAGATCGATTCTGGGTCAGGGCACATGCCCAGGTTGCTGGCTCAATCCCCGGGGGGGGGGGGGGGAAGAAGATTGCAGGAGGCAGCCGATCAATGACTCTCTCATCATTGATGTTTCTACCTCTTTCTCCCTCTCCCTTCCTCTCTCTCTGAAATCAATTTTAAAAAATAGACTTGTTGTTTTCAATTTTCTAAGTAATTTTCAAATCTTCTAAAAAGGAATGCATTGATTTTCTCTCCTTCACTAACTCTCAGGTGTTGAGATATCCCTATATACTTCTGTGGGAGGCAGTTAGGCATGAGCAGAACAAGGACTATGGGCCAGGTACATTAGGTTGCCAGGGCAGAAAGCCCTGGGTACCTAGCAACAGACAAAACTAGGAAAACAAGGACCTCACCCCCAGGGAAATCTTTCCACCCCTAGCATATTGCTGGACATGTGGTTTAGATCCCCAGACCTTTCACATCACTGGTCATGTGACTTGGACCCTCCCCTGACCTTTCCTCCCCTAGGATGTCACCAGTCATGTGGCAGAGTGGTAGACGCCCTTAGAGGAGGAACAAGGGGCCAATGAGGGGCCTCATGTGACTCCCATGGAGGTTCCTGAAGGACCACTCCCTTAAGTATTAACCTCTAAGGATACTATCTAGGCCTCAGTTGTGTTTCAGCTCCAGGCTCAGAAAAGCAGCAAAACCAGGCAAAACCAGATGCCATAGCTCACCTCAGGACAAGCTTCATGAATAATGACACCCCCCCCCCCCACACACACACACACACACCAACCAATCAGTGGAGACCATACCCTGAAAGGACACACCTGGAAAGCTGATAAATATTCTATTGAGGTCCTCCCCTGGGACCTCCCCTAAGATTCCCACCCTTAAAAGTCCTTAGGATGGAGGAGGAGGGGATCGGTTTCCTTTCTGGAAGCAAGCCCATGCCCTTCCCATCCTCCTAATCCACCCTCCTAACCTCCGAAGGCCCCTCCTTTTCCCTTTGTAACTTATTTCCTGAACCCATTTCTTCTTCTGCTCACTTTTTCTACTTCTGCGGCTTTCTGAATAGAGTTTCTCTTATAGTTTTAGTCTTGGCTAGGAATTCTTTCTTAGCCAGAACTCAAGTACAGAGGTTGCTGAACCCAGGTCCAAGGTGACCCCACCGTTCTAATACCTGGTGCTGGTTTTGCCACCACCACCACTTTGCAGATGGAAATGGTGGGTAGTGCAGAGGGATATGGAAGTTGAAATACAGCACCTTTCCTCACAGAGGGTTGCAAAAAATCCAAATTGGAAGGTAAAACAAGTAGCTGTAAGTACAATAGAGGCACAATACAGTAGACTATGAAATCAAAGGTAATTTTTTCTGAGATTACAGATGTTTTATGATTTTAAAGATAGTTTAAATTATATGTATTATGAAATATTTGAATAAGCAATAGAAATTGAGGAGAAAACATTCTTTGCAAAATCAGCTTACAATTCCTGCTAATCCTTAGTGTGAACATTTTAAAAGAAAAACTTTAAAGGAGAAAACTGAGGTACATTCCCTATGATTTGATTCTATTTGCTTTGGGATTAATAGAGAATGAGAGGGGACCAAATTTAGGACTTTTTCATATTTCAAATGCCACCTGTTTAAATTTGGTCTTCATACCCCTGATCCAAAATTACATTAGCCTTAGAAACTCATTTACTACACTTTATCATTGGTAACTGCCAAGGCCGTAACTTATTTTGGCTTCCACAAGAAACCCAATTTGAGATGGAAATTTACATCCACAAGGTTTGTTGGGGCATACTGTATGGGAACTTCTCTTTTACAGGAATAAAGGAAGTAGGACTAGGCAGAGAAAGAAAAAAGAACTGTGATGCCTGTTACAACAAAGTCCTCAGCTAATCTCATGGGCGCCCTGGAGATGGCTGGCCCTTAAGAAGTATTCCACATTGGGGGAAAAATTCCAGGGATTTGAATTCCACCATTCAATGGATGGTGAATGTCCCAAGGAAGAAATGAGAAATTGAAGGAAGTTCACTTTAATGGAAGAAAATTTCTGGAAAGAACCAGAATTTGAATAATCAACTACTAACAGTTCTGATATCTAGAGGAATAAGTGCCGAAGTGACAAAGGGGAGATCTGGGTAAAAGTTGGATGGATTACTGACATCTGCATTAAAGGCATTGAACCATTCAGATTATCCATAGATGGCACTTCCCTCATGTTCCCAATTACTATGTTGGATAGTGAAGGAGGCTGATAGAAAAAAAGAAAAAAAAAAATGATGCATTTGGACTAGAGTGTCGGAGGAGAGCTCTATAAATACCCTGGAGTGCCAGAAAGAGGAACAAATGGGTCCCAGAACAAATTAAGCCTGAAACATCTCTGGAGGGAAAAATGACAAAACTGAAGCTGTCCTAATTCAGGCACATCATGAGAAAGCAGGGTTCTTTGGAAAAGACAATAATGCTGGGAAAAATAGCGGGCAGCAGAAAAAGAGCAAATATGAGATGAATGAACTCCATGAAAGAAGCCACAGGTATGAGTTTATAGGAGCTGAGCAAGGCTGGTGAGGACAGGATATTGAGGACATCACTCATTCAGAGGGTAGCAGAAGTCAGAGACCACTCAACAGCATGTACCACACGCACTTCCTAGATGGTAACTCCTTGAGGGAGGAGAGACCTATCTCCCTGGCTCTCCGTCATCCTGCCAGGGCTGAGAACTGTAATTGTCACATAGCGAACATTCACTAAATATTTATTAAAATAAATGTCTAAATTAAGAAACAAATGGCTAATGATTATATAATATTTGTGAACTGCTGGCTTTCAAGGTGAAAACCAGAGGACTTCCATAAAGCCAAGTTTGCAAAGAAATCAAAATAAAGGATTAGAATTTTGTATACTAGCTAATATGTTATATAATTATTAAGCAAATACCTTTGTGGAGTATGTACTATACACCCTCTGGTAACTAAATGAAAATGGTGTAAGATATAATCAAGCAACAAATACTAAGAATTAAATAGAAGATGCCTTTTTTAAAAAAAAAACAAAAAACACAGAAATGTTAATTTTCTCGAGAGTAAAGTGTTTCAATATTGTTCTTTTTCTATATATTAAGACTTTGGCATTAATGTAATTGGTGACACATTTAAATGTCAAATTGTAGTAAATGTCCTGCTGGCATGGCTCAGTGGTTGAGCATTGACCTATGAACCAGGAGGTCAGGGTTTGATTCCCAGTGAGGGCACATGCCTGAATTGTGGGCTTGATCTCCAGCAGGGGGTGTGCAGGAGGCAACTGATCAATGACTCTCTCTCATCATTGATGTTTCTACCTCTCTTTCCCTCTCCTTTCTTCTCTCTGAAATCAATACAAACATATTTATAAATAAATAAGTGTCAAATGGCAGTAAATGGACAAAGCCTCAAAAAGTGACAAAGGAAACTTCACACACACCCATATGTTAATTTGAAAATAAGTAAGGCAATATTTTAAGTAGAGCTATAATATGGGTTAGCACATGCACGGACATATTAATGCGTTCCAATCAAATAAGTAGTTGAGAAGAAAATATGCATTAATTAAAATTAGAGAGTGTCCATTATAAAAGTTTCTAGCCCGCCAACAATAACAACAACACAAAGAGAAACATGGTGCTGGATAGACAGATCTGTGAAAGCAGCCAGCGAGTAATTCCAACCACTAGCTCAAACAAGAAGATAAATGGAGGTTGTAGCTTTTACCATTAAGGAACCAGTTAGAGATCCATTTTGTGCCAGAGCAGTTCTGCCAAAAAGAACTTTCAGTTCCAACTTGCTCTGTCGGTCCTCCCCATAGAAACGTTTTTGGCTTACACATGTAAACAAAGTGACAATGAAGGTTATGTTCCAATGACCTTGTCTCTGGGATGGTAGTGGCACATCGCAGAAGAATTAGAAAGTTACACTGAGGTCCGTGATGCTATTAGAACCCGTTGGGAGCCCATCCAATCTGGGTGAGATATTTCCTGCACTGTGCTCTCAGAGTGATGCATGCCGCTAATTGTAAATATCTCATATAGAACTGCCACCTGCTTCCCTGAGTTACATCATCCACAGTTAATTTATATTCAGGTGGCACACACATCATTTTCTCTTAATTTCTGCATAACAGTTCATTTTCTTTGCTTAGAATCAGCATTTCTCTCTGAGCATTTTGTAAAAGTACAGCTTTACCATATACAACCCATACAAAAGCCCCAGAATCCACAACTGATCTATTAAAAGAAATGTAAATAATAACAGAGAGAAAAAAAAACTTCCCAATGAACGACATTTAACAAAAAAAAAAATCTAGAGTCCTGGCTTGAACACAAGGCTGTCCCTTTAAAACAGAAATGCCACCAGTTCATTATGTATTCTCTCAGTGTCCTAGTTGTAACGGGGGGCAGGGTAAGGGGGAACACAACCTTAAATTCTTCAGAGCTGTCCTGGTTGGTTTATCTACTGTGATTTACTGTTGTGATTGTTGAGTAGCTGACCACTGATTTTAACACTAGGGTATAGAGGAGACAGATTGACATGGGTTTCATTAAAATTCAAGCAACTCAACTCCACAGAGAGCATGACTAACTTCCTTATACATGACAGGAATCCCCACAGATGGTACTTCACCCTTGCTAAAGGAATTAAGTCTACCAAAAGAATCCCTGTCCATAAGCAGCCAATTCCCCAAATCTACAGGCTCATCTGCACAGATATCCTTTATACTGTCATTCTTAAGTACCTTAGGGTAGCTCTGAAAGACAGGGGGCCGAGAGGGAGCAGCCGCTTCTGCCTTCTCTACCCCTCAAGCATGCTGCTGGTGTGGGGACGATGGGATTATAAAGTAAACATAATAAAACACAGGGCCAGGGCATCCGGTGGACACAGTCTATTTGCTGACTCTTCTATGCCTGTGAAGAGCTGAAGATGAAATTCTTACTACAATTACACAGAATTCCTGCACCAAAGTGGCACTTATTAAACTATTAGGCCAAGGCACAAATGAGCATTGTATCTTGTTCCCGGTCCAATTGAATTCCATTTTCCTTTTTCTTCTTCTCTCCCTCAGCTCTCTGGCATTATGCTCTTAAATTCCACATTTCATCTTCAAATATTTAACTTGTCAAGGAAAAAATAAACTAGCCATCACACATTCATTATATTGTGTCAAATAGGATGTGAAGGAGACAGCTTTCTTTTTTTTCCTGTCCTCTGCTCTTGTCAATCAAAAGCACAGTAATTAAACGGGGATGGGAAGCTTTCAAATTAGGAACAAAGGAGGCAGCTTTTAATAGGAGGAAGAGAAAAGTAATTAAAATAAATAAATAAAGGCTCAGGCTGCCTCTATTGTCCCCAGATGAGCTGTCCTGGCTGAGCGAGCTGTGGTTCCACCAGCTCACCCCCCACCTCTCTCCCTGCTCATTCACCTCAAACTTCTCCTGAAAAAAACCCAGCACAGAGTGTATTACGTGCACTGCTAAGCACATGCTGGGAATCCTCTGTAACATTAAGTACTTAAAAATATTAAATATGGGCACCAAATTTTTCTCTTTTTTCCAGATTAGACGTCAACAAGATAAGCTGAAAGACACAGACATTTAGCATCTGTAAAGTCATCAACATAAAGTCATTCAATGGTCATGATGCCTTTTTGGGGTTGGGGGGATTAGGAATATTCTCTCATCCCTTTGTAAGCTAAAACACAGCTTCTCATCCCACCAGCTGCCGTCATTGTCGATCGGGCAAACAGGCAAAGAAATTTATATTTTTTTCTGCCCAATTTTGAATCTTAATCAACATTTCTTAGGGCAGTGATTTTGAACCAGTGTGTCACAAGAATGCAGTACCTGACTGTTTAGTCAGGAGCACTGACCTCTTTCCCCTTAGATTGTCAGATAAAAAAATGCAACAACCAATACAATAGCCATCCAGTGTGAATGAATCAGAATTATACCTATTTTTTGTCAGATAGGCAAAAAATGTAATATATTTTTTGATGTGCAGCAGACTTTTAATAATTAGTTTGTGTTTGCCTTGCGATGAAAAAGGTTGAAAATAGCTGCCTTAGGTCAATAAATCTTCCATTGAAAAATTTGTATTATGAATGCTCTTGAGGAGAAAAGAAGCCAGAACATTCGCTCAAGGTCTTGGGATTCCCAGAAAACAGGAAACACATCCTTACATCCCACAGAAGGCAGGTTTGAGGGCTATTCACTGAGAAACCCTGGTCTATGCGATTACATTCAAGGCTGGTGTGTGTACATACGCCCACCAATATAGAGGACGGTTCCTCTCCATTCCAACTTCAGTATTACATTTCAGTGTTTTGTCACTGGTGAGTGTATAATCTGGTATACACATGAAGATGTTTATTAAAATATATAATATTTAATAAATAATTTCTATCCTAAGGGTTTAAGCAATTGCTTACATGCAGTCGCACACTTTTCAGGCTCTAAGAACCCAGAAGTGCTGCTACTATCTTTTCAGGAGAAATCATGAACAAAGTGTTCTATCTTATTTCTATTTATTTGAGAAAATGGTATCAAATGATAAGAGGCCCTGGCAAGATGAAAACTTACATTTAAAAATATTCTAAACCATAATACTTGCTTAATTATTGAAAAGTCTTTATTATAGGAAATAAGTGCTACAACTACTTATAAAAATTAAACAAAGGAATTCTTTCCATTTTGCCTGAGGACTTCAAATTCACATAGAAATCAACAATACAAATGTTTAATACTATAGCAAAATACACAGTCTCTAAGCAATAATGCATGTATGACACTCCTATAGAACAGTGGACTAAACCTAAGACTACTGCTAACAGAACTTTTCACTCCTGTGACACAATCATAAGGCCAATTAAGAGATTGGGGATGGGGCCCAATTCTGAATTGCCTTCCTGTGCTGTAGTTATGGTATTTTCATGCCTATTTATCTGGGTAGTTATTTCCCCTGACAACCGTAAAATGAGTTTTTTACATAATTTTATGAGAACCATGTTGTAACAATGAATTAGTAACTCCAAGATTCCAACTGGATATTTTGCAGCTTTATTACAAGGCTTTGTGTCAGAATTCTGGCTAGCCAGAGCCTCTGGAAGGAATGGCGATTACATAGATGGATTTGCAAACCTGTCCATATCGAGCTCGGCGCTCAGCACTAACTCCGGATTTCTCTCTCTCCTGAAATCAGACCAAGTTTGAAGTCAGCAAAAATTATGGTGAAATGTTGGTTCTTTTCACATGAAGTCCTATAATTTCCAGGGGAAAAAAGGGAAATGATGACATAAGGACATCCGTGACTGTAGTGGTTATGTCCCTAGCTCAGGTAAATTAGAAACAATAAGAACCTGATCTTGAGAGTATCTTGACTCTGTCTTAAAGGACAGGAAAGAACAGAATTTTTTTAAAAAGATTCATCTTGAGGGTTTTTTTAATTTTTATATTTTTATTGATTTTGAGAAAGAGAGGAAGGGATAATGAGAGAGAGAACCACCAATGTGAAAGCAAACGATCCAGCGGCTGCCTCCTGCAAGCCCCCTACTGGGGATCAGCCCAACCTGGCCATGTGCCGAGACCAGGAAGAGAACTGGCAACCTTTTGGTGCACAGGGCAATGCCCAACCAACTGAGCAAAACTGGCCAGCGGAAAAGAATCATCTTGGGTTTTGAGCTTGGCTTCACCTGTGCAGGGTTAAGTATATCTCTAGAGCTGGTGGGCCAAATAGTTGGTCACCACTGAGATAAAAATGTCAGGTACACACTGCACATTTTCACCTGTGCAAAACCCAAAGTCATGTTTCACAAAGGAGAAGGGCGTGGCTAGATACAAATCATGATCAACGGGCTTAGCTATTCTTATGAGTGAAGCATTTAGAGTGCTAGCAAAGCCCTATATTCTGCTTGTAGGAAAGTTCTCACTGGCTTTAGTGCAGCACAAAGATGTTCATTCTATGCTGAGCACACAAGAAAAGCTGAATGCAGAAGTTAAACAACACATTACAATTGATTATCATTATTTGTGAGATTTAGGTACCATAAAGTTGCCTCACTGAACACTGAACCATACATGGTTAGGCTTCTGTGAGCCCCTAGGCACATTTTCATCAATCAGTCCATATATAAACTAGTTCTTTTTGTGTTTCTATGTAAAGACACTTTATTTAATATAAACTGTCTTTATATAAAAGTGTCTTTAGCCCAGCCAGTGTGGCTCAATGGTTGAGCATTGCCCCAGGAATCAAAAGGTCATTGGTTCCATTCCCAGTCAGGGTCAGGCACATGCCAGGGTTAGGGGCTCGATGAGGCAGCCAATCCATGTTTCTCTCTCATAGATGTTTTTCTCTCTCTATCCTTCTGCCTTCCTCTCTCTCTAAAATCAATAAAAACATATTTTAAAAAATACATATAATTTTTAAAAGTGTCTTTATACTCATATATTATGTTAAATAAAGTATCTTTAAACAGAAACACACAAAACACAAGGCTAGATGTATATAATAATATATGTTAAATAAAGTGTCTTATATGCCTGAGTGAAGACGATCTGACACATGTATTCTCTCTGCAAGCACATCACAGCCTTCTTGCACTTTGGAACTCTAGATAGCACTTCAGCACTGCATTTGGGGGCCCTTTTAAACATAAAAATCACCAACAAAAGATATAAAAATGTAAAAAATGTGGCACTATGCATCCCAGCCTTTGTCTAGTTCTCAACTTAACTTTGCAGTCTGTACAAGCTTATCATCCCATAATTATCAAAACATACAAAACAAAACCATTCTCTGGGACTGTCTCAGTCACCACCACCACCCAGGCCCATATCTCATTCTCATTTCTTTGTATCTACACCTCCTAAAACTAGCATTGCTTTCTTGGCCTCTCATTAGGCAATACCACAGAATAGCTTTTATAATGGCAGCATTATTTTGACCCTTTTGTCAGTGAGAGAAGATAAATAAGCTGGAATCCTGATGCCCTCCAGTGAGTCATCTCTCTTTGAACTAACTAGATCCTGTAAAATTATTGGGGAATTGAGGTAAAGGAATCACAGCAGTGCTGGCATTTGTGGCTTCATGGGCTCAGGGTATGGTTCTAGGGTAATGAAACCAGGACAAATTCTCAATGATAGTCTTTGAAAGCACAAAGAACCCAGTGGCTGGGTGGACCCTAGGTTCATGCTCTGCTTTTAACATGATTTCATTTTAATGTGAATATAAATAGACCCAGTTTGGGGGAGCTGAGGAAGACTAAGGCAGGGAAATGACAAAGCCTCTTTTAGGACCCTCGTTATTGTATGATATTTGAAACTTAAAATTAAGTGAATTATAATTAATGATGGATTTCTTATAGTTTCATATTTCCTATGGGTGCTTCTCAAATCTTAACTCATTTATAAAATCAAATGCATATTGGAGAAATTTTATGGTCTTGTAGAGTTAAACCATAGTGGGAAATTCCCAGATTCACAAAAGGTCCCAAAGAAGGAATTATTTTCTACTCCAGGTCTTTTACAGGAGTGCTCTGTGGATGACCACTAATTATATAGAGAGTGAGAACTCCATTTCTCTTAGTGTTTAATGGCCTCTTCAAAGGAAATTAGGTACTTTACGATCAGCCACCCCCACACACACTATACCCCACTCATATACCTCCAGGTATTCACAAGAACTATCTTGCAGTGGGCTTCTACTATCTACTAGAGTTTAGCAACTCTCATATTTCAAAGCAAGAAGGCTTCATCTCAATTATCTGATATGATTAAGTAGTCTGTTTAGTAATGCAGGTGCAAACAAAGAATTATCAGGGTTCCTCATGTAGGTCAACCTTGAAGATACTGTTACTGATTGGAGACCTTATATCATACCAGATATTATATCACTGGGGGTTACAGGGTGCACATAAAGAATACATTTAGGTAGGGACAACTTCAAATACTCTAAAAACTTCCAACTTATAGGAATAATCTTCAGACCAATAGGCACTATTTGAACATTTCCTGTGAGACCATTTGGTCCTAGAATATCCACAACTTTATAATAAAGATCCCGTCTCTTGGAGCTTAAACACAAAACCATTATCCCCGCTACCCCCCACCCCAACCAATATTTGAAAACAAAACAAAACAGTGGCTACTGTGCTTTCTTATCTCTTTTTCTAAATCTCTTGCTTTGAAAGGTGGAGCAAATATCAAGAAGAGAACATTCAGTTACTATTTTTAGAAATTAGCCTCATTTGACTTTCTCCAAGACAATAAATTTGCTTTGCTTTATTAACCTGACCTTAAAAAAAAAAAAGAATGAGTTATTGCTCATAGTATGCCTTCTGTTTTCAGATGATAATTTTGTCCATGGGATGTAGGGTGAGGATTACAGAAACTTAGAGCTTCTCTTATTTGAAAAGTTTTGGAAAAGAGACTAATATTTAGAGGTAGTAGTAACGAAAGTTGGGAAAAGGAAATAGCTACTGTTTGGGGGTTCATTAGATATGACGTATGGTTAAAGCAAGGGCCATGAATGAACAGATACAAGGAGAGAGGCTTGGGGGTTAAGTGCTGGTAAATTTCAGGGCATTTTATTAAGTTTACAGAAGTACCACAAGCAAAAAGATTTCAGGGAAAACTACTCTCCCCAGTATGAATCTTTATTTAAATCAGATACATATCTTGTTACACTGGGTATCAGTTAAACAGGGAATGCAAACTGGTGTGCCAAAGCCTGAATTTTCTTCTAGCAAAGCAGTTTTATTTGAATGTGCTCTACTTGTCATCCACTCTACTGTTGCTGTATTCCTAAGTGCCATTCTGCTTTACACAGACTGGGTACCTTGTTTGTTTGGACACACAGCTTTTATACTTAAAATGCATGGGTTAAAACTATCAGGCAGGCAGATAAGGGGTCAGAAATAATCTGAACAAATTTTATAATAAAGCAGAATAGATTTTTCCTCTCTAGTGCCCACCTTCTGCAATTATATTAAAAAGTTTAGGAAAGATTTTTGATAAATCTTAATCACATTCTTTACAAAGGTCAAAGGAGTAATACTGTTCAAGTAACATTATCCACAGTTATGACTTCTGATGAGTAGGATGCGCGGGTGCAAAGGAAAAGCAGAAGAACAAAACCTCACAGTACTCAGCTTTTAAGAACAAAGTTTAATTAAGAAGGAGAAAGTGCGTCATGTGGAGAAACTTAAGAACAAAAGAGTTCCTAGGCTCTGGAATGACTGTTTTTGGGTTTGTTTTGGGTTGCTTTACAATTCTTGCTGTTTTATTTTCAGTAGTGGTTGGGGTTGGAGGCATATTATAGTATTTTGGATGGATGAGTTTTGCAAAGTGCCAGGCAATAAAACATCTGTTATAAAACATGTGCAATAGCTTTGGGGTACGGACTGAAACCAGCCAGTATTATTTTGAAGTCAGAGAATGAATGGCCAAATAAATGAGCAAAACCTGTTTTTTATTATTTTTATTTTAAAGGACCATTTAATCCAAATAATTTATTTTTCCTATAAATTGCACATTTAAAGATATATTAACACTGCTGCTCTTTAACATATTTTTATACTATTCTATGGAATACAAAAATGTATATATTAGACTCTAATCTTTCTACAATTTCACTGTTTGGACATGTTTTTGAAAATGGTATAAAGAAAATCCTAAATTTATTATTTTTATTTTAAACATATTTTATTTCAGAAATAATTACTGAAAATAGACTGTAGATACCGAGTTGGGCTGGGTGAACTGATGAAATAAAAGTATTTTAATACATCATCACTATCCCCAAGAATTTACAAATTATATGGTGAGAAAAGATAAGCCTTTTCATATAAAGTTAAATAAAAAAGAAAAAGATTAAAAAGACCCTAGAATCCAAGAACATTTTTTTCCAATTGGAGAGAAACAAGAACATATGAAACAGTAGAAATACTGTAATAAATATAAAGAGGTAGGAACAAGCATGTAATGATCATAAAGCATAGCAATAATATACTTGTGTCAGGCTAAGTTATGTACATAAAATCTGTATCTCTGGTTTATAATTATAAAAGTCTATTTCTTACTCTGCCAATATTCACTGAGGGACTAGGCAGCTCTCAAAGGCAGATGTCCTTCTTGTGATGGATCCACATTGTAGGTTGTTTCAATCCTGTGGTATCTTCACATGAACACATTAAGGGGGAAAATATAAATGGTGGCACACTGCCTCTGAAATGCTTTCACCCAGAAATAACAGATGTCACTTATGTTCTTACTCATTGACCAAAACAAGTCATGTAGCCATTACTGAAGTCAAGGAGAGAGATACTTGGAAGAAGGGGAGACCTAAAATTTGTCTAATCACTAGTGTGTCCACCATGCCATTGGACTATGGATTGATAAATTTTTATTCTCATATTATCCAGCATACTATTTCAAAATCAATGCTAGTAGAGGTTACTGACTATCAATTACATAATGTTGAACTAAGCAATTTATATACACCATTTGAAGTAACAGTCCAAAAATAGCTTCAGCTTTCATTAACAATGTGCTGAAATAAATATGCAAGGAAACTTAAACAAACCCAAAGAATTCCAGAAAATGTCTTTAAAGCTATGTTTTTAACTGTAATCCTCAATACACACACACACACACACACACACACACCCTTAAAAAACTCTTGGAAACAAAAACAGAGAATGGTTACTATTGAGAGGTAACAAGGGCTGGTGAATTTACTGGGGGACATTTGCAAATCTCTTATGGCCCAGAAATGAGTTTTAATAAGACATGAGAGAGAAGTGACAAAACTATATATATTCAGAAGTCTACAAAATCAGAACTTGGTTTTTGCAATTAGTTAGACTTCCCTGGCTTTCCATTCTTCAGTTCTGCAAATCTTCACCTTCATGTCTCCATCCTAACCCCAGTAATTTTAACTTTAAGGGTAGGGACAATTTATAATACATCTCTTAACTCTAATACAGTGCCTATCCCATAACCAGAACTGTGTTAATAGAAAAGATGCAGAAAGGCAAGGAGTAAAGAAAAGAGGGAAGAGAAGGAAAAGGGAGAAAAAAAAATTGAAGAGCAGAGAGAAATTTGAATTCAAATTATTTTAACTGGGTCAAGGTAGTCTCAAATCCAACTTCGTAGCTTTCTTTTATGAGTACTTTGTGATCTCTCCCCTCATTCTCGCTGTGGCAGAGCAGATCACCCCTTATTCTGAGGAGAAATGGTCTGCAAGCCATTTTCCTTATTATACTAGAGAGACATTTCAAAGGCGTAATGTAGAGAAAATGGGTTTGGACTGGATGTCTTCCTCCTCTTTGGCTGCCAAGAGTGGGGAAGGAAAACAACAGCATTATAAATGTGATTTTATTGACTTGTTTCTATTAGGCGGGTGGCACATTTGGTCTCAATGCTTACCCAGATTGTTAGTAAATGAAAAAGAGAACCATTCAAGGTTGGGAGGAAATCCAATCAGCCCTGTCATTATAAAAACACATTACCTTTGGGCTATGATTGCATCAGACCTCAAACATTAATTTAGCTAGGACATAGAGAAAGACTTAGGGCTGGGTTTTTGTAGTTATCAAATATAGACATACTGAAAAAAAGTTTATACTCTCTAAATGTAAATTTTATGTGTATTCTTCCTTTATGATTTCATAGATCTTTATGTTTCCATAGATGTTCCTCTATGTTTCTGCAGAATCAGGAGACGCATTCAGTAAGGAATACAGAGACACTGAGTTGAACAAGAAGGTTGAAAGTCAAACTTTCCTTCATTAATCTCAACATCTATATGAAGCCACTCCCCGTGTGATATGTGTTTGAATACTGTCACTTTCAAATCCATGTTCCTTACTTCCAATAAACCTAAATACAAATCACTACTTCCTATAAGCCTTCAAAAGAACATCCCATGTAGTTCATTCTAGATGTTTTATAGAGAGATTGTAAGTCTTCTACTTAGTTTATACAGTTGTTCGATAGGAGCGTCTGTTCTCTGTACCCACCTTTCTCAAAACAATGCTAAGCATGTGGCATGTGCTCAAACATCCTGCAGAATTAGTCCTGGGAATGAGGTTTATGATCCCGGAGAGGGGAATCATGCAATGATCAGAGGCTGGAGATCCAGAAAATTTGAGCTCCAGGTTCTCATAACATGACTCAGACAACTTCAGAACTTTGCCTCATTTTTGCATCTCAGATGCCTTATCTGTTAATTAAATTGAAAGGGAGCTGCCTCCGGTATTTCACAGGGCTTTAGTAAGTGATAATCAAAAGCCACAATTCTCATAAAAAAATTTTGTATTTTTAAAATGCTATAAAGAGAGTAAGAACAGAAACTCAAATGGTAGTAGTGACAAGAAGAAATAAAATATTATTAAAGGGAAATAAGGAAGAACCTGAAATGATACATTTAAAATAATGGGTGAAAGAAAGCTAGAAACTATCAGAAGTGACTATTTCATTTATAGCCAAATAGCTTTTAAAATATTTGAAACTAAACAACATAAAATTTTAAAGAATTGAATATAAAATGTCATTTGTCATTTTTATAGAAGAAGCCACATTATACTAAGTCTTCCAAATCATCACACAAAGTGGAATGTGTGGCAGAAAGCAGGATCTGCTCTTCAGTGACTGATAGAAATCCTTCAGTAGAAACCCATTCAAAATGGGCTTAGATCTACTTTAATGTCTCAAAGGATTCTGAAGATCAAGGAGAGATCTATGAGCAAAGGTGAATCTACTTTTGCATCCTTCATGGAAATGAGCCTATAAATCACCTGTCAGAAAATAAACCAATATCATCATAGCAAAGATGTTTCTAAAGTTTAAAATTATAATTATGTTGTGAAGTTTCCTATATTCTGAAATATAATTAGTAGAATGAGAACTTTTATTACACTTTTATTAAAGATAGCTATTCTTTAATTTCTATTAATATCTAGCATAAAGCAGGGAACATAAACTCAAACACTCATAAATTTGCATATTATAGCTACAAGAAATTCATATACAAGCACCTCAAGTAGCGTTAGTAAGATGTGAAAGTTTGATAGAGTGACACAGAACGTCTTCTGCACAGACATAGGTTGCTTTTCCCTCTTCCCAATGATGGTTGTATTATTGTTAGAGAATATGTAGGGCTTTTGCTTCCCATCACTGACACGTGGACCAGGGAGATCATTTCAGTATCTGATAATTATTATCACAAGTTTAGAGAGAATTAATTCCTTCAAATTATAGAAGTGGCTAGATGCCTGTTATATTATATTGACACAGCTATAGCAGGTGCTTATGGGAAAAACTGGTAAAAATACAAAGTATGAATTTTTAGTAATCACAAAGAGAGAACTAAGAATCTGTATAGGCATCTCTTAAAACCACTTAGACAAGTAAAGGATGTTAACCATGACAGAGAGTGAAGAGTATTAGAATCAGGGCAACAACGTTCAGACCCAAGACACAAACATTTCTGTTAGTTACATTTAACTAAGGATTTCACCAAGTCTCTAGTGAAAGATTTGACATTCAAATCTCTTTATTAAAATATTTTAATGTATACTTTAAAATGCTAAATTTTATGCTATGTAAATTATATCATTTAAAACTTTTATTAATATATTAATATATATTTAATTCACATTTTTAAATTGAGATATATAATTCATATAACAAAAGTATATATAAAATTATATACATTTTCCTTTTTGACATTGTGTATATGGTAAACCCACATTAATTAATTTAATAAATTATACAAGAATCAAATAACTATAATTATTTTCATAATTATAATAAATATAACTTTATCAGTAGACTGACAGCTGTCAGAGGGGAGGGAGGAAGAGGGGACTGGATGAAAGAAGGTGAAGGGATTAGCCAAAGAGCATATATATGCATAACCCAAAGACACAGACAACACTGTGGTGATGGCCAGAGGGAAGGTAGGGGTGAGGGTGGGAGGCAGATGGGCAAATGGGGGAAAAAGGGGCATCTGTAATAGTATAAACAATAAAAATAAAGTAAAAAAAATAATTTTCATTATAAAAAAAATTTTTAACCCAAGTAATTCTTGCACATATTAGGTTATATATATATATATATATATATATATATATATATATATATATATATATATATATATATATATATATATATGTAAGCTAAACCCTACTGCAATCAAATTATGTAATAAGAGTAAGCATTTCAGATTAACATAGTCCTCTAAGAGAAAATAGTACTGGTACAAGCACTGTCCAGTGTTTGGCTATACCACACACATTTCACTAATGTTAACACAATATAACCATCCAGTTCACCTTACTATAAATGTCTTATTAAGAAAAAGTATTGATTCCCTAGAACTCTAAGACTTTTCTATTTTATAGGAGCATTGCCAAAAAGATCCAAGCTACTGATTAATGTTTTCTTTATTCTTTCCATATTTACAGGGGAAAAAATTTGTAAGTGAAATGTAGGTAAAAGACAGGCAGAGTGGAGGGCCCAGGGTCCAGCTGCACTGCTCCTGCCCACCTGAACACTATGCTTAAATCTGAAGATTCTATTTGTATGAAGGAAGGGTTTTCCCTTAGTCAGACAGTACTCCATTTATAACCTAACGGAGATAAAATACCCATAGTCAATAATGAAAGTGAGAAGTTTCTTTGTCCCCTTTATTTCTGAGCTTGAGTAATGAATAGAGGTTGATTAGAATCAAATACACTTCCTGCAGGAAGGTGTTTTAACTACTTGGTTAAAACATATCAATCCTTTATTCATAAATCAGTGTGTTTCTTTACTTCCTGGCAATCAACTTTTCTTTTTCATTCCTCTCTTTATCTTTGACAATATATCCCTTGCTGTTCATCACCCTCTAACCAAACTTTAAATACTGGCATTTTAATAGACAAGAACCTGGGTCTTTTCTTTGTATTTTGTACTTTCTCCTTAGGTGATTTCAACAATAGCCTCAATAGCCACATGTGTACTGATCATCTCCAACATTTTCACCAGCCTAGATTACTTCACTGTTTAAAAGTTATTTATTGCCAAATATCTGCTTAATATCTCCACTAATTCTGAACCAGGCTATGTCCAATTATAAGTCAAATTCATGGAAATCAGTCTTGGCCTCTTCTACTCCTTGGTTCATCCATCCCAATATATGACAGTCAGCTAGAACACTCTTAAAAATACCCACTTCTCATATCTACTGCCACTTTGGGTTAAGTTAGCACTGGTCTCCCAATATTCACTCTTGGCCTCAAAGACTGACCCTCTACATTGCAGACTGTGTTATTCTGAAAAAACAAAATATATGACACCCTGATTAACACCCTAAAGTAAATTTCCATTGTTCTTAAAATACAGATCAAAATACTTGACCTACCTTTCAAATCTCTGTGCAGTCTAACCAGGTTTATCCTACCAACCTCGCCTTGAACAACTTTTCCACTAGTCTTTGTGCTCTAACTACACCAGCCTTCTTTCTGGTCTTCAAAGGCTGCGTTCTTTTCTGCTTCAGGACCTCTGCTTACTCTCTCCACTCTGTACTGATCCTCCACAGTCCTTCCTCATTTACTGAATTAATTCCAAGTCATCTTTTATGATTCATCAAATTCCTTAAGGAGGCTTCTAAAGGCAAGAGCAGGTTCCTTTGTGTTTTAGTCCATTCCAGCTATAATAACAAAGTACCACCCACTGGAGATAGGAAGTCAGAGATAGGCCTGCCAGCATAGTTCGGTTCTGGGAAAGACCTGTAGACCGATGACTTCTCACTGTGTCCTCACTTGATGGAAGGACCAGGGTGCCTCTTGGGCCTCTTTTATAAGGGCACTAATCCTATTTATGAGGACTCTGCCTTTATGACCTTTCCTCTGCCAAAGGCTTCATGTCCTAAAACCATCACATTGGGCATTAAGATTTCAACATATGAATTTTGAGGGGGACACAAATATTCAGACCATATCACCTGTTTCACGTCCTCATTGCACTCTCTGCTTGACTCCTTTGTATACTTATTACAATCGTACTTAAACAGTCATGATGTTAATACTCTTCTATGCTAGAATAAAAGCTACAAGAGAGCATTTCTGCCTTGTTCACTGTTTTAACCTCAGGACTTTTCCTACACCTGTATTCCCAAAGTGTGACAAAGAAGTCCAATATATATTTGTTCAGTTAATGATTAAAGAAATAAAGAAAAATCTTCTTTTAGAACACTTATACAAAATGTCAGTCCACCTCGCTGTCTAGTATACATTAAATAAGTTATCAGCAGGAAGAATTGACTGGGTGACATTTTACAACCATCCTTTGATCTAATCTCTTAAGAACTCTCTTAAGAGTAAATCCAAAGCTGGTTGCTCGTTTATATATTTGCTCCTGCTCATGTGTCTCTCAGCAATAATCTTATTTTCCAGGTTAAATCATGGAACTAACATTTCGAACATCTCACTTCAGGTAATTAGAAAATTGAGATAAACATCCAAATACCTAGTTCATATATTTAAAAAAGCAATGGCACTGCAACTTGTGAAATTTGTCTCAGGACTATCCAGGGCAGCAACAAAGTGTCATAGATGTGTCATAGCAGTCAATGCAATAGTAACCAAAGTCACTGAATATCACCCCAAAACTTTATTAACTTGGGTATATTTTTCAGAAAGCCTCCAGGAGCAGGCAGATGGCATTCTCTTATTTGCACTATTCCACTGCAGAGAACTAAAGTTTAAACTATCAGCTACCTGCCATTTCTGGAATTGCTGCAGATAAAAACTCTTTGATGATTTCAGTTTTCTGCTGCTTGCTTGCAGGCTTACAGAGAATAATTGCTACCATAAGAAACACTACTGAAATTGACAATAAACTGAATTTGGCTGGAAGTGCATTGTAATTCTGTTCTATATTGGTGAGCTGCACTGCTGGGACAAGTGTTTGTTTAAAACCAAAACACCAAACAAAGCTCTGGCTTTAATGAAAATGGAGAGAGAATCATCTTTGAGATATTTATGGCTCTGGCGATTGGAATTGTTTATTAGAAAGATAACATTAACGGCTTTCTCGAGTGGATTATTTCGGGAATGTAAATGGCTCCCAATATACTTAGACGTGTTTGGAATGATATAGAAAAGACAAAAAGAAACAAGAGTGAGGCATTTTGTGGAAAAGAAATAGATGTGGGTGCAGGGGGAAAGTAGGATAGCAGTGTAGGAAAAAAATAAAGTTGATATAAGAAATAAAATAACATAAGTTGAGAAAAGTTATCAAAAGAGGAGAAACAGAAGAGGAAATAGAGTAGATCAAGATACATATGCATGATCAAAATAGCCAAGTCCAGGAGTCACTATTTATTGTATCTCTTTCCTATATATCTACATATTTGCTTACTTTTTTTCCGCTGAGGTTTTTATAAAATTATATGTACATATATTAAATAAATTCAGTGTCATCAGGATAACCTCTTCCTCACTAGAAGCCATTATTAATGGGTAATAAATTGTACTAATGAATAATTTAAGTCAAAAAGGCAGAGAACAGTATATTTTAGAGAATTCCAGAGTATTGTGTTGATCCCCAAGGGTCAAACAAGGAATCTTGCTAGATAAGGCTGAATCCTAGATCGATTCCTATCAAAATTTCATATAGAGGTTTATTTCCTTCCTTGCTACCTAATTCTCTACAAGTTTACCACTATTGCAGTACACATGCCATGACACTCTTATCCTACAGCAAGCAACCAAAATGTTAAGGGACAGGAAGAGGTAACAAACTTGAAGACAGAAAATTTTATTTTATCTGAACTTGCCAGCATCTTTAGCTCCTGCTTGTTCACATTAGATATTTGTGATATACAGAACCTGCCCTTAAACAATAATATATTTTAGTCAGTGGATCTGTGCTATCATGGTAAGTTGGTATCTCGGATGTTGCCAGTGGCCTTTCCAAAGGGCCTCAGTAAAACAGATACACACTAAACTTATTCCTATACTTATTAACTAAGAAGCAGCTGAAAGTAAAATGTTCTAAGAGGACAAGAAAGGCAGATTGCTATAAGATTGTCCAGATTTAATAATGAAGTAGACGGTAAGAGGATATAAAAGTATCTATCTAAGAGAATAAAGATATAAGATGCATTAGCAGATATTGATTTAAATCCTTACTCTCTTGATATAATTGGGGAGTCCATAAAGCTCAAGTTATACTGAAATCCCAGACTTTTCAGTTACCTTTTAATGATCCTGTTCTATTATATCCACCTGAACTTCAAATACAATTAATATGTATTGAATATACTATGTATAAGGTGCTTCAATGAGCACTTTCAAATATATTGCATATTTAATCTTCCCAATAACCCAGTGGAGGGTTAGTAATCCTATTTTACAGAAGAGAAAAATTTAAGGCTGAAATTAAATAATTGGATCAAGAATAATAGCTATTGGTGGTAGGGAATTGCTTCTGAAATGGCTGGATGATTAACACAGCAAATTTCTCTAAAAAGCAATGATAAACCTGCAAAAGTAAAGAGTCAAAACAACAACTTCTGGGCTCTGAACACTGACACAGAGCAAGCAGTGAATCTAGAAGCCTTTCTTCAAAGAAAACTCTTGAACCTTAGTAAGGAGAGAAGATCTGCTGTGTTTTAGCCTGGGAATTCTCCATATCCACTCCAGGTTCAGGACAGTGAAATAGAATAAAATATAAGAACCACATGACCATTTCAATAGATGTGGGGAAAGAACTCGACAAAACTCAACAATCAATAATAAAAACTCTCAACAAACTAGGAATAGAAAAACTTTTCCTCAACCTGATAAAAAGATATTCACAAAAACCCTACAGCTAAAATTATACTTAATGGTCAAAGACTGAATATTTCCCCAAAAAACAGTAACATGGAAAGGACTTCAATTCTCACAACTTTTATCTTATTGAGTCCTAGACAATCCAGCCAATGTGATCAGCAATACAATGCAACAAGATCAGAAAAGAAAGAAAACTTTCTTCACAGATGATACAACCTTGTACTGAGAAAATTCTAATGAATATTTCTCCCTCAAAATAAAGAATAAATGAGTTCAGTAAAGATGCAGAATACAAGATAAATGTTTTAAAAATATATTAAATTTCTATATACTACAAATGAAGAATCCAAACATTAAGAATTTTAATTAAAAATAGCACCAAACATTAAATACTTTTGATTAAATTTATGAAATAAAAAGTCAAGACTTACACACTAAAAACTATAAAACATTGGTGAGAGAAATTAAAGAGGATCTAAATAAATGAAATGTTATTCTATGTTCATTGATTGGAAGACTCAATAGCATTAAGATGGCAATTCTTATCAAACTGATCAATGGATTCAGTGCAATCTTTATCAAAATCTCAGCAGACTCTTGTGCAGAAATTGGTCACCTGATCTAAATGTATATGGAAATGCAAAGGACCCAAAATGGCCAAAGCATTTTGAAGAAAATAAAATTTAGAGAACTAATACTTTCCAACTTAAAAAATATATTCTAAAGCTACAGTAAACAAGACAATATGTCATTGGCATAAGAGAGAAAGATTAATGGAACAGACTGAGAGTCTAAAAATAACTCATTTATGATAAATTGATTTTTGATGAAGGTGTCAAAATAATTCTATGAGGGAAGTATAATCTTTTTAATTTATTGCGCTGAGACAACTGGATATCCACACATAAAATGATGAACTAGATCCTTACCTCTCACCACATACAAATATTAACTCAAACCAGATTACAGACCTAAATAGAAAAGGACTTAGCTAAAATTATAAAACTTTTAGTAGACAACATAGGAGAAAATCTTCATACCTTGGGTTAAGTATAGTTAAAAAGCAGGATTCATAAAAGAAAAAAAAAATCCAGCTTGGACATCCTCAAAATTAAACTGTTTGCACTTCCAAAGTCACAACTAAGAAAATGAAAAGACAAGCTGCAGCACACACCAAGAGAACGTATTTGCAAATCATGTATCTAATAAATAATTTGCGACCAGAACTTGAAAGGCAAAAGAACACTTGCAGCTCAGTAATAAAAATACAAATACTGGACTTTTTAAAAAATGGTAAAATATTTGAATAGAAACTTTCCTAAAGGATATGTATGAATGGTTAATAAAAACCTTAAAAACATTCAACATCATTATGAATTTGGAAAATTAAAATCACATGAGACACCACTTTACATTTACCAGAATGGCTACAACACAGATAATAGCAAGTGTTGGGAAGAATGTGGGAAAATTGGACAAGTCATATATTGCTGGTGGGAATGTAAAATGAATGGTTCGGGCACATTGCAAAATAGTTTGAAACTTTATAAAAACATTAAGCAACATTTTATCATACAACTCTGCTGCTCCTATTCTAGAAATCTGCCCCCCAAAACTGAAAAAAAAAACAAACATGTCCACACAAAAACTGGTACATGAAAGTTCATAGCAGTATTATTCACAATAGCCAAAAGTGAAGCAACTCAAATATCCATCAACCGGCAAGTGATTAAACAAAATGTCACATATCCATACAGGGAATTTTATTCAGAAATAAAAAGGAACAAATTAATCCATGCTAACACATGGATGAACTTCAAACATATTATTCTAAGAAAAAAAAAGCCTGACGTAAAAGAACATATATTGAATGCATCCATTTATATGAAATATCCAGAATATACAAATCTATAGAGACAAAAGGTAGATTATTGTTTTCCAGGAGCTCTGGAATGGGAACAGGATATTACTTCAATAAAGCATAAGAGATCTCTTTCGGCTGATGAAAATTTTATAAAACTGAATTGTGGTTATGGTTGCATAACTTTGCAAATTTATTAAAAATCATTTAATTGTACATATACAATGAGTGAATTTTATGCTATGCAATTCAGACTTTAACAAAGCTACTTTTTTAAAAGAATTATAGCTACAATTTATTAACTACTTATTTGTTTCATGCAACAATCTAAATCCTTTAAATATATTTCATTTAATCACCAAATCTTTAGAAATACCTGTTATTTTTCAGATAGAAGTGAAACTCAATGGATTTAAATAATATAGTTTTTGCTTGTTTTTTTAAAAATATGTCTTCACTGATTTCAGAGAGAGGAAGGGAGAGGGAGAGAGGTAGAAACATCACTGATGAGAGAGTCACTGATTGGCTGCCTCCTGTACGCCCCCTACTGGGGATCAAGCCTGAAGCCCAGGCATGTGCCCTGACCAGGAATCAAACCCCAATCTCCTGGATCCTCGGTCGACGCTCAACCTCTGAGCCACGCCTGCTGGGCTGATACAGCTTTCTTAACTTGTAAGTGAGGCAGTTAGAATTTGATCCTACTTTTGAATTAAAACTCCATGACTTTAATTACCATGTTACACTGCCCAGAGACTCAGAATAGTTCCTCAGTTATGGCACATCACAGGTCTAAAAGAAGTGCAATGCTCTTTGTAAGGTACCAAAGCACTCCTCTGTGATGGGCTGAATTGGGTTACCCCAAATTCATATGTTGATACCCTAACTCCCAGGGGTATATCAGACTATGACCTTATTTGGAGAGAAGATTTTTACAGAAGTGGTTAAACTAAAATGAGGTCTTTAGTTCAAGTTGGCCCTAATCCAATCTGACTTAAAGAGAGAGGAGATGGAGACACACAAGGGGACACAAGGATGCAGAACAGAGTGAAGACATGGGAGGACACAGCAAGAGGGGGGCCATCTGGCCTCGGGGGGTACCAAAGCTACTGGCACTCTCACCTTGGACTTTCAGCCTCCAGAACTGTGACAATATAAATTCTTGCTGTTTAAGCCACCCGGTCTGTGGTATTTGGTTATTGAAACCCAAGAAAACTAATGTATCTTCTGATGCCATAATATATTGAGGTCCACAAGGCAAAATAAACACTGAACACTACTGAGTTAAAGATAATTTAGGGAACACTTTTTTTCTTATTCTGTCTTTCCTTTAGATATCCAATTTTTCTACTACATTGATAGAATGTGATTATCATTCATACTATTAATGTATACTAAATTCTGAGTAAATATTTTCTGAAGGTTTAAATTAATGGGTTGTGCACAAATATTCAGAACATTCATTTCTTACACTCAGATGTAAGCATTTATAAATTTCTATGTGTGTGTTTGTTTCCCCCATATCCCCTCTATTTCTTTTTTTTTTTTTAACCAAGAGGTACTATTGGGTAACTTTTGTCTGTTGGTCTCAGCAGCAACCAAAAGGGTTAACTGAGCCAGTACTGAGCACCCACTGTACCTCCATTTAATCGCAGTAGAAATTAGCACTCAAAAAATATGTAGAAACCTGTGGAGACTCACACATTCTCACACACACACGAGCACACTTAACACTTAGTCCTTCGCTGTGTCTGTATTGATTTCTCCTATAGACTTAATTTCATAATGTGCCCTGAAAATTAAATCATCTATTTAGTTTCAAAATGACCTAAGAATTTAATTGGATTTGTAGGCAGTAATTTATGTAATATTAATGGATACTTTTCAAAAGTATCTAATTAACAGCTGACCTTTAATTTCCCTTTTAAAGAAAAGGAACTGAGCATAATAAAAAAAAAAAAAAAAAGAATGAAGGAAAGAGAAAGACGAAAGAAAGAAGGACAGACAGAAAGATGAAAGAAAGACAGAAAGACAGATGAAAGACAGATGAAAGAAAGAGAGAGAGAGAGAGAGAGAAGGAAAGGAAGGAAGGAAGGAAGGAAGGAAGGAAGGAAGGAAGGAAGGAAGGAAGGAAGGAAGGAAGGAAGGAAGGAAGGAAGGAAGGAAGGAAGGAAGGAAGGAAGGAAGCTTTTCCTCCTCTCCTAACAGTGGTATAGATTTAATTAGTAGAAAGACAGTATCTATCAGGGACGTTTGGGGAACTGTGTGATACATTATGTATCTGATTACCTTATGCTCATAAAAACTGCTAAATAATTTAAATGCAATTCAATAAAAATGCATCTTCAATGGGAAACTCAGGAGTTGGGTGACAGATTAAAAGCTTCTTATAACAAAGATTTTGTAAGATACTGCTATGAAAATTCAGAGTAAAGGATTATATTTTGTTTCCCCTTTTATGTAGCTAAATTTCTTCATTTTGTGTTGTTTTCATAATAGCCCTGAATAAATATATACTATATTATTTGGAGGCACTGTAAAAGGAAATGTACATATTCAGTGCTATCATTAGTTAAAACATAGAGTTGTCTTCTCTGGAAGATCACCTTTCAAAAGCTTACTACTGCCTTGTCCAAGACCCTACTCACATGCACCAACATTTCCCTCATCCACAGAATCTGAATGACTCTATTTTGCTCCAGGCCACAGTCAGAATCTTGAGCCCCTCCTAAAATTGAGTTCTTATGTTATGCAAAGTACATTGGTGGGCTAATATAATTCCCAAGTGGGATGGGATTTGTCACTGAAAAAGTACCAAAGCCATCTTCTCTAATTGGCCCCTTCGTTGGCGGGCAAAGCAGACAGGCCAAGAAAATTTAGCTACAACCTTTACCTAAAAGCCATCCCTTGAGGTGAGCAACCAGGCTAGCTGGTCTGACCATGTGGGAGAATGGCTCTCTCTGCTCTAACAGAATCTGTTTTGCCAATAAATAAAAAAATAATAACACTGCTACTTCTCTGAAATGGTGCCCAATAATGTGCCCACCTCATTTTCAATATTCTTTCATCTAATAATCAGCCTAAATTTAAAATCTATTTAGATCACCTGTATCACTTTCACTTTGAGAGCTTGTTTAACATGCAGATTTCTGGGTCCTGCCCCAGAATCAGATCCTGCTTCTTGAGAAGCTCGGGAACCACTGCTTTGATGATGAGACTTAAGCTGTATATTGTCTTCAAAAGCTCTTCTCCTCAGAGAGTAGCTGCATCTTGTGCTCTTTAAGCACCTCAATCTCACAACCAAATGTCACTAAGAAAAAGGTTGAGAAGTGAAAATCAATATCACGAGGAGTTTTCCCTGGAACATCTTAATGGTCAACCCATTGGATTTCAGCCTCAGAACATCACAGAGATTCTTAAAGGGGATTCTATGATTGTTTTCACTTTGCTAATGGTCCATTAACACCAACTTATTGATTTGAGGAAGCTTTAGCTCTTAAAAAAAAAAATCACTTGGAACCAAAAGAAGTGAATTCCAGTCCTGGGTTTGCTGTGTATAGAGCCTGAGACCTTGGGCAAGAAAGGTACTCACTATGTGACTTCGTTTCTTCACCTATAAATTTAACTTTGATAGTACTTGCCTAACTTTTCTCATGCAACTAGGCAATTAGATTACTCAACATACCATATTTTCATGTTAATGATATTTCCAAAGGTTCCTAAAAAATTTAATATAAGAATGCTATAAACTAATTCTGTAATATTCTAGACAAATATAAGAGAGAATGATTATTTTTTTTCTCCTCTTACTCTTTTCTATATAGTCTGACAGACCTAGTCCTAAATACCAAGGGAAATGCCTAGATTCTTTTTCCCACTGGTGGTGCTTAATTGCATTTTAAGGCCTTTTTTGCTGTTGTCCTTTGAAGCAGAGGGTCTGCTAGTCTTTGCAGTCACTGGCCTGATAATTTTACAGAGCAAAGTTGTATTAATGAGATAGTCAGTGTAATAGAAATTGAACTAACACAAGAGGGTCATATTTCCTTTAAAACTAATCTTATGATATTTCTCCAGGAAAATGGGTACAAAAAATCTTGTCTTAAAAGTTTGTTAGTTACCTAAATAGTACTATTGTTTAGATAAAGACACCAGTTACAATGTGAAAATATTAGACCATAGGAAATTTCTGCAGGGAGAAAATTATAGCAGGCTAAGACATTTGTTTAGTAGAAAACAAACCTTTTTCATGCATCTCAAATGATTACTTTATATAATTGGATTAAATTTCTGGTGACATTTAAAATCTAAAGTCTCCCAGGACAGATAATTATTATATTTTGTATTCTGAGGAATGCCTTGTAACACAACAGCTTGTTCAATGAATGCCTTTGACACCGGTTATAAATTTATGCTGAAAATAATTATCTCACTTTATTTTAAACACTTTTGTTTGATTCATCTTTTTTTTTTTTAAGAAACTACCCAGATGTAGTATGCTGAGCAGAAAAAAATCAATTTGATTGTGTTACAATTTTTTTTTTTTTTTAAATATATCTTTACTGATTTCAGAGAGAGGGAGAGAGAGAGAGAGATAGAAACATCAATGATGGGAGAGTCATTGATCGGCTGCCTCCTGCACGCCCCCGACTGGGGATCAAGCCGGCAACCCGGACATGTGCCCTGACCGGGCATCGAACCCTGATCTCCTGGATCCTAGGTCGATGCTCAACCGCTGAGCGATGCCTAGCCTGGCTCTTTCTCCCTTTTTAACTTTAAGCCTAGTAGAGGAGGATTTCATAAAATTAGATAGTTATTCAGAGAAATTGAATGACTAATACTCTCCAACCAAGTGAGTCCAAATTGGGAGATCCCCTAAGTACTGCACAGGATGTTCTATTGATTCCTGGAGAATGCTTTGTGATGGAGCTACCAATGTATTGGATGCCTTCTGACGTGCAATTCATGATCCTTAACATAAATCTCTCTCTAAAAAATGCAAAATGAACAACTCGATCATAGGTCCTGATTTTTTTCTCCAAACATAAACACCTTATAATTTAATTGATGAAAATAAAGTTAATGTTTTCAATTCAGATGTGAAAAGAGTGCCATTCACAATTTTCAAGGGTGTTTGGCCTTGGATTTATGGAAGGAAATGGGACTAGCCCCTTCCTTCCTAAAAGAAATCAGAGAGCTTTCTTTAATGTGCTCTTGGAAATGAAAAGAGGGCTTAGTGGGGTACTTCCGAACAGAGGAACACTGGAAAAGACAGTCATTCACTGCCAGCCTTTTAATCAGGGACCCAACTGCTCAAAATAATGAATGAAAGGGCGATCGACTGCTATGTAAAGTCCACTATATCTGAAATCTCTTTTATGGTTCCAAAACTGTCACAGTCTTTTAAGTTAATTAGAGTGTTTAAAAGCAAAAAATAAAACCATTAATTGAGATATTAGATTCAGAGACATACAATAGGATCTCTTTAGAGTAAATCTGACTTTTCTCTTTTTTATGTATTTTAAAGAACAATTATTTCCTTAATATTTTTATCTACAACAATTTAATATAGCCTTAAAAAACAAAATCATTGAACTCGACACATACATTTAACACATCAAATCTAAAAAAGCATATCATCATTTCAGAAGATCTAAACTGGCAGCAAATGTATTAGTAATGTGGTTCAGGTAGCCTGATTTCTTCTTCTTTATTTATTTATTTTTTAATGAGGGTATTAGCTAGGCTTCGATTGCCCAAATTTTCAATAGGTTTCTTAGCACAAAGGTGTCTATCAGGAGTAGGCAGCCATCAACAATTTGTTTCCAAGCCAAAAGCAAAATTTGGCAACCTACTACTATCATCATTGTTACTGCAGTTGACTGTACAACCGCTTGCCAAAATTGCCAAAATGGCCAGGCTCTCTGGATACTGTTTTTTGCTTCTGTTTTTGATTTTTAATTGTAACTTGCCAATGTCTGTTACCTTGCTAAAGCTCTTTGTATTCAATGTGCCATGTCTCTGGCAAAAAAAAAAAAACAAAAAAACCAACAAAAAACCAGGAGAGTTCTTTTGGATAACACATGAGGCAGTATATATAGCCATAAATGTAGTAACATTATCATTATAAAGCTCTGGAGAGAACAAACTTAGATTAACTATGATGCACTCTGGAGAGTTTTTTAATTGCCAACCCCAGTGGAAAATGAGTGATGACATAAAAACCCACCAATCTGAAATGTACAAAAGTTTGTGAATTTAAGAAATTCCCACCTAGGAACAGATGAGATGTATGATGGTGTTGCCATCTGCAGTCATTAGAATAGAGATTAGCTTTCCTGCTCGCTTTCTGTCAGCCCAGTGATCACACAGATATTTGCTTCTCAGTTTAGTAAACTAGCTAATTATCATACTAAAAGTCTGATTCTCTAAATGGACAATTGAAAAATCCATTCCAGAATTAGAGAAATAGATTTGTAAGGCAATATCCTTTTCAATCCTTCTAGGATTAGAAGGGGAAGTTCTACTCTTTCCTGACAAATGCATGCTCTACACTTAAATCCACACCCCCAAAATACTCCCAGTGCTTCCCACATGCAATCATGAAGAAATAAACATACAATGACACATTCTTTTATTTTACCTCTCCCTTCCCAACATGTCTTGCTTTATACAATTGCCTTTCAGCAAACAGTCTACTCCAGTAGTCAATGCAAGTTATTCAGTAGTTTCTCTGCACACATTTAGAACACAAATGGAATTAATTTAATGGTCAAATCCTGTCTATTTCCGTAGGGGCAACCTTTCAGCATGGAAACAGAAAATTGCAGTCCTCCTCCTACAAAAATTTCCACCAAAGATTTTAAAGAAATACATACAAATTATGCTCTTGATCTTAACTGTTTGTTGGCAAAAACAAGCAAACAAAAAGCAGGCACACTGCAGCCCATTAGGAGAGCACAGATGCCATGGATCAGTAAGTGTGCCCCGATGTTCAATCACAGTCTCAACAAAGGGAAGGTCCTAACAAGATCTGCAGGAGATTATGTCGCCATCCTTTACTGGCCAAAGAAAGGCAACATTTTAGCGTAATTCTCTTGTGTGTCTTACCTCAGGATGAACAAAATTAAGCCCCATTTAGCTGCCTGTTATGCTGCTGTTCACAAATTGCTGCTCTTTCTCCACCTCCTTCTTAATTTCCTCCTGTGTGTTCAGCTAATTACTTGGGAACACCATCATTAAAACCCAAATTAGAACCTGCCCACAAACCCAACACCCCCTCAATTCTCAAAACACCTGGGCTCAACGCTGCCTTCCCAACATTTTACTTCAGAGATTCATTCTCAGGTTAGCTGGAAAGCAACTGCGACACCGAATAACTGAGGGGTGGGAAGGCATCAAAGATCAAAACAAATATTATTCAGCCCAAAGTAACTTTGGATTTTCTTTATGAAACTGATTTTTGATTGATGGAATTAGATTGACCAACTGTGATATTGACATGCCTCCTGGGGTTTCCAGTGTGTCATGGGCTGTGAGTGATGCCAAAGAAGACAGTTCTTGTCTAAAAAAATAAAATCTTATAGAAGAGGCCATATCACATATTCAAAATGTAAACTGCTAAAGGAGGCACTGAGTACTTATTATAGATTGGGCTGCATTAATTGATACTCAAATGATAAAAAAGTAAACAGGTAGATTGTGAGAAGAACCTGGATGGTTAAAGTCTCTGAGAGAAAATTAAGTTTGGGACTTTGGCCACAATATATGTCACCAAATTTTAGGAAACAAACTAAATCAACTCTAAAATGCCATCTACATCTATTATTCATTACTTTATCATTTAAATTGTGTAAACTGAGAAGAGATCAGTAAAAGTGAGATTAAGTTTTGAGGAAGAAAGAATACTTTATAAGTCCAATTTGAGGTCCTATTTGACTTCTTGGGCCTACCAGAGATAGCTGGGGTAAAAATATATTACCTCTGGGTGGTAAAGAATCCCTCATTTCATTTAACAATGTTTTGTCAATGAATAATTTGGCAACATTATTTCAGATCCATTCATATCACCTAATCAGTTACAGATACTATTTAGCTATCTGTCCCATATACATACTCCAAAACTATACCCTGGCTAACCCAGACTAAGTTGCCCAGAATATGGTATGATAAATGGGTCTTAAAATCCCCAAAGTTCTGTTTGGAACAGTGTGATATATTATATGAACCTTTCAGAGTTTGGGAGCTAAAAAGGGAGATTCTAGGGGAGAATGTCTTAAAACAGTATTGAGTTTTAGGATTAGCACTATCCCTAAGTCTTTATGTGGTTTTGTCCAAATGAAAGCAACATAAAACATTAGAATGAAGAGAGGTCTGAACTCTAGCCCTCTTTGCTGTAACTAACAAGTTGAGTGAGAGCAGGTAAAACCCTACATCTAATGGCTTTAGGATTGTCATAAAAAGCAAGGATCTGGACTAAAATCATTAGCTCTTAGATTCTAAGATTCCAATTTAACTTTCATTATTTTATTACTTTACCATATTGATTTCCCACTATCCAATGGTGAAACTCGTCTTTCAGAAAAAAAGTTTTAGTGAGTGCCTCTTATGAAAGTGCTTTGAAAAATATCAACACTCAGAACAAATAAATTATATGTTAATAAAACATGTCACCAAGATGGCCTCCAAACAGAAATTAACTGAAAGTGAATTTCATAAAATTTTCACATTCCTATAACTTTTATGGCATGTGCATTTTTCACTTTATTTGTTCTGACTTCTTTTGATAATTCTGGCTTTATAATAAAAATCCCCACCATTGTATAGGGATAAAATTGTTCCTGACATCTAGTTCCCCCACATCAGTTATCTGAAAGATACCTCACTGGGCCTATGCAGTGCCTACAGACATACATTCTTACTGAGGCCACTCTGACGCATCATCTGTGATAACAGGTGCTTACTTCCAGGAGTGTCTTTCTCAGTGTAAAGGCTCAGAATGTACCTCACATACAAACTAATTTATAGTCCACAACATATTCAAACTTCACAATTCCCTGGGCCCATATTGGACTTCATATAAAAAGGCTAACAAATAATTTTTACAAGAGCTCTACTTTGGTTAAAAGAAAGGAGGAGGGACTCCAAATCAAAGGGTAGTCAAAGTTTACCTTTGAACCACAGATATTGAACCCAGAAGACAATTTCATGATATTCGTATTTATTAACCTATTTCTAAGATGAGGAAATTAAAACTTAAGGAAATCAACGTGACCTGGCATGTCTTTTGCTCTTTGCCCTTTCCAACGTGCCCAGCATAACATTTTTTAAAAACACTTATGGAAACTTTCCTTGTCAAAATGACTAAATCCCAAATATGAAACTGATCAACCCTGCTTTTGCTGCTGGGGTTTTTACTGTCCCTGCCCCTTTCACTTTTTCTTGCTCCTCTTATTTGGGTCCCCACTGAGCTCCCCATTCACATTCAAAGGGCAGTGTTATTATGTAAGCATGTTAGGCAATGAATCTGTCAAACAATGCTACCCTTAGCAGCACATGTTGTTTTTAAAGTATCTTTTATTAACCCAAAAGGAGGAGTTGCCCAGAAGTGTTTGAACTGTGGTTCTCAACTGCAATTTATATAAGAACCATCTGGGGAGCTTTTACAATCCCAGGGTTTATCTCAAACCTCAGACTAATTAAACCCAGGATGGGCAGTGGGACTCAGGCATCAGGACTTGAGAAAGCTCCCCAGATGGTTGAGAAGCACAAATAAGATTGAGAGTCACTCCACTGGAGCCCATTCTATTTGGAAGAGAGGGCAATTCTTCCATCTTTTGAGTAACAGCGTAGGGGTTTAGTTTACCGTTTCTAAGCACACTGACAAGTCTTCACCCATGAAACAATTGAAGCTAACAGACTGAGAACAGGCTGCACAATCTTCTTCCTATAGAATCCCTAAATATTTTATCGGCAGTTAAACTGACAAAACAGGTTTTACCCACATTATTCTGACGCAGGTCTGGACACTAATGCTGATCAGACATGGGGAATTTGATTCCACTGAAAAAAAAAGATAGCTCTCAAGTCTGCCTCCCTATCATATACTTTTGTGCTAATTTACCACCTATCAGTATAACTTTGGACCATTTTGACTCCCAAGACACCCTTCAGAATTTTAATTAGTCCATTTGTAACCTAAATATCATCTGGGAACATAGTTTGCTCTTGTTTATCAATATGCCCAAGCCAAACGGTACATTTTTATTTGAATTTACTTCACACCCTGCTACTTCAGCATATGTTTCATAATCAAATGGTGCCCCACACAGTCTCACAGGTAAATAGAAATCTTTGGGTGTAAGCTGCACATGAAACTATTCGCTTCAAGGTATTCATTTCCTGATCCATGAATCCCAAGCAAGGAACAGGTTTGAATTTATCAGCAGGCAGCCTTGCCAAAGGGTCTGCAAGAATAACCTAATGGAAACCAGCAGACGATTCAGGAACACCTGCCTGGTGCTTCTCTGTTCTTGGTTGCTTGCCCAAGTCAACCATTCCGAAAGAGGGAGTGTAAGCTACAATTAGATCTCAAGATTTGACATGGTTGTTGAATTGTAATGGAAAGCCATATGCCTACTCAATTTGAGGAGAAATCATGTTGTGCTGAATTATATAGCGCTGGCTTTATCCTGATTTCCACAGAACTAGTAAACCATGTTCACGTTAATAGGCCCGTCTGTTTCATCGAGGACAACTGGATGACTTTTATGATCTACTTTTTAAAGTAGACATCTGCCTCTCTGTTAAAACAAAATCTATCATATATTTTTGAAAAGTGCTATTTATGACTCATGGGGCAGTTGGGCTAGGCTAGAAACAGAGCTCAGAAATTTCAAACAGGCACTATGTCAAAGTGGTCTACAAAATTTTTCTTTTTCACCTAGGTCTTTTGTTCCACTTCTATCTTTGTATCCAATGAATGGATTGCCTCCATGAAAGAATTAAAATCTATGACAAAATTGCCTTCCTATTCTTGAAAAGATAGATTTCCCAGCACACTGTCAACTACTACTCTCCCAAACGAATTTAGTTGTGAAGATATCCTTTTGGAAGAGCCAGTAATTCAAACATTCCAGCTGCTTCCCTGCATTTCTCAGAGAACCTTGCGTTTGGGTAGAGGCCATGTGACTATTTCTAATCCATGTAGTGAGAAAAATCGATGTGTATCCCTTCTGACCAAGACAGTCAAGAACAAGAATGCACTTTCATCTCTCTGTTATTCTGCATAGCAATCTAGGAAAATACAAGTTCCGGATGGCATAGCTACAGGATAGAGAACCACCCGACCCACCGTAGGGTGTGAGGTGAGGGAAGTGTAAAATTTACCGTTATTGCTACTCTAAGTTTTGTGTACTATGGTATATAATGTTAATTATCGGACCAGTGCAACTTGCCTGCCTTATGAAGATCAACTACATGGCTTTCAAAATTTTGTGAGCATTTTTAATCCTCTATATGATGAAATTGTAGCCTCATGCCAGGGCTTGCCTTTCCACTTTCTTTCAGTATATAAAGCTGGGAGCAGATTCAATATTTGCAGAGGGTCTAATTGAATTTCAAAGGATATCACTTATTTAAATTCCAAAGAGAGTATCACACATATAGTAGATGCCCAATGAACATCTGAGATAAACATGGATGGATGGAAAAAGAAGAGCATTCACATTTCAATAGAAAACTTCTACTTAAAGCAGAACAGTAATTCATTTTTCTAGAAATAAGAAACCCTAAACTCTAAGTATTGAGAGGTCCTTCCCTTTCAAACACCTACTCATTTGTTAATTTTGAAATCAATTCCAATTGATGTAGGCAGAATTAACCCTAAAGGTGATTTTGGGAACAAAGACATCTTGAGGTATTTAAAATCTACTGGGATTCACTCAGAATTCTTCTGGGCTCTCTAACACAAATGTCCAGATTAAATACAAAAATGAAAGGTAGCCCTGTCTAGTGTGCATCGTCCCATGCTCTGAACGGTAGCCAGTTCAATTCCAGGTCAGGGCATATACCCAAATTGTGCATTCAACCAAGGTCAGGGCACATCGATGTTTCTCTCTCTTTCTCCCTCTCCCTTCTTTCTCTAAAGTAAATAAAAACATTTTAAAAAATGAAGGATAGTTTTTAAAGGACAACATTTAGGGTACAGGATCAGAAGGTGGAGAAAGAATAAGAGGGAAGTCAGAAAAATCTTGGGTTCAAACCCTGATGCTTAATATTTATTAGTTTTATAAAGTTAGTGAATTAATTCACCATTTTCCAGGTTTCTCTTTTATAAAGAACACTAGTAAAAAGTTATTTGAAGGTTTGTGTAGAAATTAAATAATAAGAGTAAAGTCCCTAGTCCTTAAGTAGGAAAACTCTATATAGTAACAGTTACCATTCTTTTCTCATATTAGTAATAATGGGTAGTAGAAGCTAAAATCTGATTATACTCAATTTGTTGTTCTCCCCCCCCCCCCCCCATATTATTGGTCAGAAGCACTTCTAATTTTCTGCAAAACTGCCTACCTAATACATTGAGAGAAAGGTTATCTTCTCCTCAATCTTCCAACTCTATCCCCAAGCACTGATCAAAGGTATAACTCGGGGCAGGAAATCCTCAATAATAGGGAACAACAGAGAATAAACTATTTTAGATAGGCAAATAGTAACTGATCGGTCTCAAAGCCTGATCTGATACATGGCTTTGCATGAACAGCATTACTTGCTGAATATTTTCCACTTGCCTGTCCAGATTCATTTTCACCCATGTCCATCCTGTTCTTTGCCTCCACAGGCTTACCCTTCGGATTGTATAAACCAGGCTCCTTTGTCCTCTGGCTTCTGTTTGGGTTCAGTAATGGAAGGCAGGCAGGAAATAGACTGGAAAGAGACGGGCAGTCTGGGAATTTATTTACCTATATTCTCCTGCAGGGCCTGAGTTGGCAGGGCTGTGTCCTTAAGGTCACCTCTCCTGAAAGGTTGTGCTTACCTTATGGGTCCCCTCAACTACAGCAACAGCTATTTCTACAACCTGCTCTGGTTTCCTCCCCTTGCTCCTTTGGGCTTAGCCTCTGAGTGCTTGCCATCTCCTATTGATTTCTCTTAGCCCCTATTCATGCCTTTGTGAATAATCCATTAATCACTCTTTAATTACTCATTTCCTACCCTGAATGATATATCTATCATGCCCCTCCTTTGGAGTTTACCATGTGACTCTAGATCCCACACTCAGTTGTTGTAGTAATTGTGCTTTACCATGTGACTCTAGATCCCACACTCAGTTGTTGTAGTAATTGTGTAGTAAGGGTGTTCAGCTGTGGGGACAAGTGGGAGGTGAAATGTGGCCCTAATCCTCATGCCCAGTTGGGGACATGTGAGCATAGCTCCTCCATCTGGAGGGGTAAATTTCAGTCCCTTGCAAAGAGCCCCATGCAGGCAAGCACGAGCACTGGAAATCTTGCTCAGCAAACAGAAGACCTCAGTATTAGGTGCCTTGCATCAGGCCTGGTAATGTTGACTGGATAATAATTTTAGAGAAAAGAAAGAAGTTGTAGTATATATGAAGCATGATTAAGCTAGAACTTTTGTTAACAGTTAGTGAAGGAGACCAGATTCTGCAGGAAGCAGAGGAAGGAACTAAGAGCTATGCTGTCATCCCCTTCCACATACTTCATTCTCTTGAAATCGAAGGATAATACTATGGTCCAATTTTAAGGAATGAACAAATCATGTATCAGGTTGTCTGCTAGGTCTTCCAAACTTTTGCTCAAAAAACCTCAATGAACCCGGCTGGGTGTGGCTCAGCAGTTGAGCATTGACTTAGGATCCAGGAGATCTTGGTTCGATTCCCAGTCAGGGCACATGCCCGAGTTGTGGGCTCCATCCCCCGGAGGCAGCCAATCAACTATGACTCTCTCATCATTGATGTTTCTCTCTCTCTCCCTCTCCCTTCCTCTCTCTGAAAGCAATAAAGATATATAAAAGCAAAAACAAAAAAACCCTCAATGACATATAGTCCACTTCTAGGTAATTTTCCAATCTTGTGACAAAAATGTCTACTAAATGCCCCAGCATTTTCTTTTCATAAAATTTCTTTGTTATATTTGTTTTCTTGGCCCAGAGACATATGCCACATAGTCAAATGTTTTATTTCTTATTGAAAACATATCTAAATATTATTTAGATTAAAAAATATAGATTTTCTGTATTCCTTTTCTTCCCTAAACACTAAATAGGTATAATATCATATGATTTTTTGAGAAAATTCCTTGATTCCTGGCATTTAATATATTTATTTCTCAGTACCCCTACAATCATTCTGACACCCTAAAGGCTAAACTATAAAGCACTGCATATTCTTATTCTTCTGACCACTTCCAAGCCCATCTTTATTTCAAAATACCACACTTTATACTTCCATTCTATTTGCCAAAGTGGATCGCTTGCTTCTACTCCTCAATAATGTTTAGGCATTTTCTTACTATTAAAATAGAACTGCTTAAATTATCACAATTTTGAAATACAGATTTGAAAGTTTTGGTGTGAACATCTGTAATCCTTGAAATCTCCAGATGCAATTTTGCTTTATATGAAAATTTATAAAAACTGTGCTTCTCTAAGACAGAACATGTTTTCTTTCCAATGCCTTGTCATTGGAAAGACAAGATAATCCCTCAAGATTCAAAACTATTTTTACAAACATGATCAAAAGAACTGATAGCAAAATCTATACTCTTTCCAATCTTTATGGCTTAATTGAACATACTGCTTGTATTTTATTGTCTTCTTCATTTTGTTAAAAAAAATAGTTTTATATTTTTAAAGAAATGGGCAGAAATCTAAGAGATAGTTCAGATTCATTTTTCCTTCCAGAAGTATTTGAAAATAATTTGCTATAAAATAAAAATATAAAGTATATTATAGTAAAAACAATTCAATTGCAATTCTTTCCCCCTAAATCCCTATCACCATGCCCTGCCATTCTTCTATTTTTTCCATCTCTTAGACTATAATATTTAATTAATAACCACATATTTGGGCCTTAGTTGATATTCAGACGCCTTTCTGCTTCTTTAAACACTTGTCCATCTAGTTATAACAACATGAATCACATTCTTAAACAGCAAACTTAGTCAAATTTGGCTTAAATTGTGCAGTATGACCTCATCAGAACAGAGTGTAGGAGAGTAATATTTCTATAGCCTAGTAGTAGACACACTTCAAATAATATCCTGAGGATATTTTCACATTCAATTTACACTTGCAACCTATTCAGACAAGTTAGAGGTTATTCTATCATGTGGATACTTCACCTAACTGAACCTCAAAAACTTTAGACCTCTACCCATCAATGAGGTAGCCTCCCTAGAAAATTTGTTTTTAACCATTATTTCTTTGAAGCTGTGTATTTGAGTTTCCTAAAGTTGTAGAAACGTCATAAAATTGAGCTGTTGGCGATGTATTTCCCCAGTGAAAAGTCAATTACTATTGCTGTAGCTCTTAAAGAATGTTTTTGATGTTTTAAAAAATATTCAAGGAAAAGAGAAAGCAGACAAACAAATTCAAAGTTTCCATTTAAGTTAAGATGGATATTCTCATAATTAACAGAGCAAATTCCTGGTTTTTTCCTAAAAACGGTTTTAATTAGATCTACATAAAGTTTGTTAGAAAGTATTGAAACATGTGTGCTATCAGAAGAGCTTATACTATAACCAAACACCTTGCAGTTTTGTAAATACAGTGCCTATTTGTCTCTACTAACATTATTGCTTTATAATCTAACAGCAGATTATATCAAATTCTCATGTTTTCATGAAAAAAAGGGAGGACTAGTAAGTTAAGACACAAATTGTTTTAGTCACCATCATAATCAAAAACAGGGGATACTAAAATGAAATTTTCATTAGTTTCCAAAACCTCTCAAGATTGTATTAACTTTTCAAAATCTCAAAACCCAGAAGCCACAAGAGTCAAAAAAAAAAAAAAAGAGCAACAGCAAAAAGAATAACATTGAGGATCCTGACCTGGTAATACATCCAACTTCTCAGTACGCTGAAAGAGCTAAAATATATGCTCACAGGAATTATAAATCTCCCTTGCTCTGAATCAGTGCTTCCACTGGTATGCTCCGGGTTTCACTTGCCATCTAAGTTGCTGACTATATAAAAATACCCCAAATCTTAGGGCACTGAGGCCCACTTGCCTCTATCAAAAAGTTGTCTCAAATAGCATCAAGTTAGGCTCTAACCAGAGAAACAGAAATCTCTCAATACTTACACAGAATTTAATTCAGGGAGTTTATTATACAAATAATGGCAAATTTGAGAGGCCAGGTAGAAATGGTAGAGTAACCCAAAGATTAATTTCATCAGGAAGAAGCTATTGACCATATGATAGAGCAAGAAATAGAGAAGGCCACCCAGTAGACATGGTCCGAGAGAAGTCGTGACCAGTTCCACCAACGCCACTTAATGAAAAGAAAGAAAGAAAATCTCAGGCTGAGCTCCTCCTGTCCTCCAGCCTTTCACTTTTGCCTCCCATTGTCCAAAGCCAGCTGGAGTTCAGCTGCCATGAGAGTCTGGAAAGCCAAGTCAGCAAGAATCACCACTCCTGACCATAGTAGAGACAGGATGTACAGAATTACACCTTAGAATTAGCAGGTCCAGGATTTGTATAAAAGTGACTGGGTGGTCCTCTAGGATCCAGATTGTGTGGGTTTTATGCAGGCTCCCTTTATTTTTAAGACTGCATCAGTCTTTTTCTGGTGATACTGAGGCCTGGGTTAAGTGGAGAGCAGAGTTTCCCAGCCATAATGCCAATCTCTGCACTGCTGAAGCACAACTGATAAATGTTTATTCTGAATAAAATAATATATAAACTCAGTTGTTTTCTCTTCCAAATAGATTGTCACCTGCCCCTCTATCCTGTAATGACTGCATGGCTGCCCCTCCAGTCCTCCTAGGGCACAGAGCTGCTACTAAGTCTCAGCCAGCTGTCCCTTGCTCACACTTTTACAAAGAATCTTTGTTCTTTTACACCATCCAGTCTCCTGTAGCATTCTCCAACTCATCACACAAGTCTGGGTGTATCTGAACTCCAGTTATAGATAAAGGTTAAATTCTTTCCCGCCTAAAAGTTGTGCCACTTACAACCGAAGAAATGAAGAGCATTTCTATGATAGTTACGAAGTTCTTAGAACATTATAGGCCCTTTAAGCTTGTGTTCCAATAACATAGAGAAGGGCTGTATTGATTCCTCTCTATTGAGACAGACTCTCAGTACTGGCCCTTTAAAACTAACTGTCTTAGTCAGGGTTCAGGATGCTATGAGAAAAATACCATAGGCTGGGTGGCTTATACACCACAAACACTCTCACGGTTCTGGGAGCTGGGAAGTGTAAGATCAAGATGGGCCATATTCAGTGTCCAGTGAAAGCCCACTTCCTAGTTTTCAATGGCCATCGTTTCTCTATGTCCTCATGTGATGAAAGGAGGAGAGCTCCCTGGGGTCTGTTTTATAAGGGCACTAATCCCATTCATGAAGGTGCCACCACCATGACCTAATTACCTCCTAAAGGCCCCACCTTCTGATCCCTCATTGGGGATTAGGACTTCAACATGTCAATTTGGGAAGGACACACATTCAGTCCATTACAATAACCTTTCGTAGAGGTTTGAGCGTTATAATCAGGAATCAGGCCTCCCAGGTCATTGCCTGCTCAGAGCTTTCAGCAGAGCCTAGGTACAAGCTGCCACCACATGTGGCCATGCAGCCTTCAAACACTACAAGGTACCTTTCTGAGGCTTTGATGGTGCCCCAGGAATTATGCATCAGGGTCACCCTGCCTACTATGCACACAGCAGGTGTTAAATACTTGTTAAATGATAAACGAATCAGTGAAGTTAGCAAAGCTTCAAAATACAGAGTGTAACACACATCATGTGGAAATAGGTTTTAGAGAGAAATAGATATTGGTAAATTAGCTTAAGAATTTTGCTGGTTAAAAAATTGCATTTTGCTTGAATAATAATAGGATATAATATTGCCAGAGGAATGCTATTAATGAATTAGGATCCACATACTATACTCAATTAAATTATATAAAAAGGCATGTTGAACATAATGAAGCATCATCCAATTAGAAGGTTCAAAAAGGTCTTTGAAAATCAGGGATATCAGGGAAAGTTTTGCCTTAGGTCATGATCATTTCAACTGTCCTTACTGCCCAAAATGATCATTAGTTTTTGTCTAAAACTGCAATGATGTGGGTATGTTAGACATTCCTTTCCCTTTCTCTCGGGCACATGCAGAATAGCTAGTTTTCGGCTGATGCAATATGAATAGCCATTGATCTTATATGGCCTTGTTATTACATGCATCTAATCTTGTATTTTTTGTCTTCCTAGGCTTTGGTTCAGTTCTTCCACACGAGTCTTATCCTTTGCAATTCCATCCTCAGCTTAAATTCACTTTTATCTTCCTACCCTTCCCTTTTTATTTATTTTTTATCCCCCTAAGTAGCACTGAAAACAGCAGCACTGAAACATATCTGTGTGGACTTGCCCATGGAGGGGTGCAGGAAGCCTGTGGTATTACCACAGAGATGTCAATTCTCAAGTGCCCAAGAGAAGTTGAGGATCACACATTATGCATTTGTAGACAAGACGTATATATCTAACTACTAAAATCAGCATTGTTTAGGATATGGCCCTTAGCCTTGGAAGGGACCTTATCTACACAGCATCCCAGGGTTGAACAGGCACAAATATGAACAAGTGTAGTCTCTGATCTCCTGTCAGTATATTAATTGACAGTAAAATAACTGCCAAACAGCTTGGATAAATATGTGCTCTGACCACCTCAGTCTCCGATCGTGCAGTACTGCATGAGGAGTCCAGTTATAATCAGAAATTTAATTAGTGAACACGGGGACAGAAAAAGTCAGTATTCCTGACATGAGGAAGGGTAGGTCACACTCCTGAAGCAGGGTGCCCTGCCCCTCCCAGGGGTGGATTTAGATGGACACTTCTAGTTTACCTCCCTTTTCTAAGGTCCTATCGCTTGCTGATTGCTGCTTACTCCCTTTTATTTTCTCTAGATAAACTGGTCTTCAGACTATGATTCTGTCTACTATCTGTTGACTCATTCTAATGCTTTAATATGTGTGTGCATATTTTTGATTGTGCATTATGTATTTATTTTATAGTTTAAGACCTGGAGACCATTTTACTTCCTTTATTTTAAAGTTCTTGGGGTAGCATCTATTATCCCAAGTAACATACTGATTTGTGTTTAGGAACTAAAAGGAACATAGATGTATTAATAAATTCAGCATTTAAAAATGTAAACTATTACATTTGAATTAACATAACTAAATTATCAAGGAGATACTGATTTACATATATTAGTCCAATCACACAATAGAAGAAACTCCTAAGTAAAATTTAATTAAGTCTGTTATTGTATTTTAACTCTGTTGATATCTAAATTCATACAGGGTTTTTTGTTTGTTTGTTTTTTTGTTTTCTTCTCACACTTGGGCTGTTTCTCCCTCTGAGAATTTAAACATTGTTTAACTTTAATTACAACTCCTAAGAACATAGAAAAGCTTTGTTCCTTTCAGCAAATGGTCTCCTGGCCAGCCAAGTTCAGAGTGCCTAGCTCGCTCTCATTGCTGTTCTGTCTAATTTAATAGCATCTCTTCTGCAAAACACTGGAATGTTCCACTGCTCTTTCCTCTACGTGCCTTTTACTGTTTGTCTGACACTAATCACATCTCTCCTACAAAAAAGTAATTTCTTTCTCTATTCTATCTTATAAATTCAAAATTCTATTAAACACACCAGAACAGGATTTAAAAACATGTGTATGGAAAAAATCATGATGTAATAACGTAAATACATTCTAAGCAAATACATACAATACAGAGAGGGGTGGGGGGAGGTTTCCATTTATTTAGGTTTGGGATTATGGGTTATGTTTGATGATTCTTTTCTATTTGTTTTTCTTCATTTTTAAGATTGTATACTATGAATATATACTTTTTAAAATATCAGGAGAGGTTTAAGGAGGGAGGGAGTGAAGGAGGGAGAGAAAGAGAGAGAGAGAGAGAGAATGAGGAAGACTGATGTGAGAGAGAAACACTGATGGGCTGCCCCCTGTCCTCTGCCTGAGCGGGGAATTGAATCAGCAGCTAGCTATGTGCCCTGACCAGGAAGAGAACTGGCAACCTTTTTGGTGTATGGGGCAATGCTCCAACCTACTGAGCCACCCATCCAGGGCAGTGAAATACATTTGGTTCTTCCATGACAAAGTCAGAAAGTAAAAATACAATAATATAGCTTTTGGGTTTTACCACAGCAATTTTCCTAACTAAAGCTCTTTAGGCTATTTCTGCCATCCTGTTTGCTTTTGATCCTGTCTGATGCACAATTTTAATGGGTTACATGTTGTTCGAGGGAAGGTATGATGTTCACTATAGCACAGCATGGCCAGGTGATGTGTGTCCAATTGCAATGTCAGAACTCAGCACAAAATCTGACTGGGTTTGATCACATACATTAAATAAGAGGAAGGTGACATAATAAATATCTGCAAAACTGAGACTGATTTTAGATTATTTGGTTCAAATTGTTGTTCTACTCATCACTACAAGCTATATAATCCTAATTATATTATTTAGACCCTCTAAGTGTCAGTTTGCTTATCTATAGAATATGGTCAGTGTAAGGATTAGATGGCACAATTCATTTTAAATGTAGGACACAAGGCCTAGAACAGAAAAACATTCCAAGCATGTTTATAGTTATTTTTGTGGTGGTGATGGTATGAGGTTCAGTATATAGCAGCCAACCTGACAGTGAACAGATACTATTAGGAAGTGAATGTTTAAGTGTTTAAATTTCTAAAGCCATGCCATCATTCAAGTCAGGTGAAAAATTAAAACCTGATTTATTCATTACTATTTTCCTTAAAATTTTAATTTGTAAAATTTGATTCTGAAACAACCAAATTACTGAATATTAGGAGATTTCTGTTTTCAAACCTCACCCAAGGATTTGTTGTTTGTTTTCAGAGAGGGGGAAGAGAGACAGAGAAACGTCGATGTGAAAAAACAGTACCAAAACATCACACACACTCCCTTACTCAGGACTGAACCCACAACCTAGGTATGTGCCCTGACCAGGAATCAAACCCACAACCTTTTGGTGCACAGGACTACGCTCCAACCAACTGAGCCACCCAGCCAGGGCTGAATACTAGACAAAGATTTTAAGAAATGGAGTAGAAAGGTAGAACTCTTACCTTGCTTGACAAGTAACGCAGGGAGGTTTGCTCCAATGACAGTGCCATCACAGTCTGACTTTAATTACCCTGAATATTAAACATGACATTGGGATATGATTTAGCTTAAATGTGAATGCTTTTCCCTGGCTTCTAAGTGTACTCATCTTAGTGGTATTATTAGTTGCCAGTGTACCAACTGCACTAACTAGTGGCCAGAATTCATAAGGGACTGTTCCGAAGCATCTTTCCTGCTGCTGACATTTATCATGAGTCTTTCTCATGCAAAGCTCTGAACTCAGCACCTATTTTTTCAGTGTCTCTCTACAAAAATTCACCACCACCCTGAAAGGCATGTTGCCTGCTAAAGTGTGTGTACTGTGACTGTGTTGCTTTATATTCTTTCTTGGACCCTTCGCAATCAGCGGATTCTGGCGATGAAATTCCAACCCTGGTGTTGAAACGTTCATGGGAATTGAAGTTTGATGTTCACCCATCACTTCCCTGTAGGCAGTGACAGCCTCAGGCTTTCATCTGCCAGGGCACCCTTCCTCCTAGCAGACACAAGCAGATTAACATATCCCTAAGCGGCGGATGTCTTTAGTTGCTAAAGCCACTCGGTACTTATTCCCTGAGAGTGCTCTATAGCGAGACTTATTTATTTATTTTCAAATGCCACAGGCTAGGATATCTTCATGAGATACATGTGTCATTTTTGAGGAGGGCCCCAGGGGGACAACAGCTCCGGGCTCCTTGGGTTGCCTGAAGCTGTCAAGACTTACCAAGTGCAATTTGGTGGTGGCCCTTCTCCAGAACTCTTTCGACTCCAAGTTCAGACCCAGTTTCACCTGGATAAAGTAACATGAACTAGAGAGAGTGATGTGGCAGGAGTTGGGGACAGTCACTGGGGAGCTCTAACAATGCGAAAATTTTGGTCCTGAATAATATAAGGTGGCTGTCTACACAGACTTAAATCTCAGGATAATTGTCCTTCGTTTCTTTGTGACAGAGTCTGGGCCTCAGCAGCAGATCATGTCACTGTAGCAACTTCTGCCACTTTGTCGTGGTGATTGTGAGTTGATGCCTGACACTGATAAGGTCTAATTTCCCAGTGGACTTTGGGAAGGGTCTGACAGTGGTGAGGATCACTGTACTTGCATAGAGAAGTTATTTATATTATTTTTATTTATGCTTAAGGAGGACAAGAGAGACAGCCATTGTTATCTGAGTGTATGTGTGTGTCTAAAAATGCAAGTATATGTGTTTTAATCTCTTATTTTATACCAGAAACACATATCATGTTAATATCAAACAACAACAGGGCACAATCAGCCAAGAATCCTGGACTGGGTTGGGGAAATAGGCTTTCAGGTGAAAATCAGGTCTGTACTTGATTTTCAGAGGAACTTCAGCTTGCAAAGCATGCTCATTTGATTTACATAGCATGTTTTTGAGGTATATAAGAAATGGGACACTGTCATCAGTTCCATATTTCAAATGAGGAAAATTAACATTAGAGAGATTTGGTCATGTACTGTAGAGATCTGCTGAAATCTGAATACAAAACCAGCTTTTTCTGACTCCAGCATCTGTGGACCAAATAACACTGTCCTTAGAGATTTTATACTTCAGTGGGAGGATTAAAGATATATGGAAATAAAAATCTAAGGCATTTTAGGTACAAGAGTAGAAATATCTAGGTTTAGTGGAGGAAGAAAAGAGGGTATAATTCAACTGGAGGTGGGGCAAATGGGATCAAGGAAGACTCAAATAACCATACACTCATGGAGAAGTTCCCTTGATCAAAAGAAAAAGTCAGCATTCAACAAGCTTCATAAAACTGTGCTTCAACATAAAAAATTGCTTTGGTTAAAGACCAATGGAGAAGCTGTATTTAACATTATTGTAATAAACTTTGTGAGAGCTTTCCTATAATGATTGAATGTAATTGTTGCAATGCATTATGAGGCATTATGATGGATTCTAACAAAAATGAGAATTTACACATCCATTATGACTTTCAAGTATGATGAATTATTAAACCACATAGAAATAGGACAGTCAATTGAAAGAAGACTGCCAGGCAGCATTACAGATAGTCACAGCTTAGTTCTTTGATGTAAGAAATGAAGAAGCAGGTTGCAATAGTATAGTACATAGTCTGAGCAGGTGGATGGAGCCCCTGTTTCTATGTTTAAAGCATCTAACTCTCCAGAGAAAAGCACTGACGGTCCATAGATTTTAATATAAGGGTGGTAGAAAAGCACTATTTCAATGGCCTACTGGGCCTGATAGATCTGTAGCAGGTGGCAAAGGAGTACAGTCTGTGTAGCCCGGTTGATACACTGATCCTCAGGGGTCCCTGAAGATCTCTCAGGGTGGTGGAGAATTCCAGTCCTGGTGCATATTTTGTATTTGCACCTGATTACACAATAGGAATGATAATAATTTCCAAAATGTATATTTATATCAGGAGGTTCCCATCTCAGTGGGTGTAGCAACCATCAAACTAAAGCTAAGGGTAAGAGCAGGTAGCAGAGCAGCAGGACCTAGGAATTATTGATAGAATATCTCAGAATCAAAGTGAGGCCCTGGGATGTTTTAATGTGATCTAAGTATGGTTACAATCAATGAAATTTAAATTAGTAGCTTCAAAGTGGAGGCCTTATTGAAGGAGTCTGCAAAACATCTGAAAGCCAATCATAAACCAGGCATCTATTACTCATGGGGCTAAATACCTCAAATGTATATGATTCTTCCCATGTCAATGGTGCTCCCACAAACCAAATTGGTATCTCTCTCTGAGCTTTCTCTCTACTCCAGTTCTGCTGTCTTCCTGTCACCCAGTCTCAAATTCTCAAAGCCATCCAGGCTTGTTTCTTCCACCTTTCAAAAGACAGGCAAGTCAGTTCTATCTCCCTAATATATCTTACATCTGAACCCCTCGGTTCCATTACAGTAGTCACCTACCTTCTTCAGATCCTCAGTGCTCTTCATTTGTGAGGCTATCGTGGTCTTCTCACTGAACTCCATGCCCCATTAACTTAATTCTCATCACTCTTGACATGAGCTAGTAGACATTAACCTGCCTAACATAAAAACTGATTGTTTCATTTCTGTGCAAAAATAACCAAAAAACCCCCACAAAAAACACCAAACAAACAACAAATACCATGACAATTGTAGAAACCAATATTTTCTACTGATGGTTGAATAGAATGTAATCCCTTATGCTAGAGTTCAGGCATCTTCAAAAACCAGCCGAAAATATCCTCCCAGTTTCATTTTTTTTCACTATAATTTTTCATGCTGCTAAACAAAGGCCAAGGCAAAGCAATTCTCAGACTTTTACTTAGTTTTTGTTCTTATACAATTTCCTCACCCTAGAATATCTTTAGCCTTAACCTTCACATGCGCCAAAAAACAAAGCAAAACAGCAGCAACAACAAAACCCAGATTAGACACCTAGAAGTGGGGGAGTTATTTTTGAGATGGAATGCATTTTAAGGGCTAAGAGTTCAAGTCCTGGCTATTTCTAGCTGTGTGACATTAAACAAGCTACTTTACCTCTCTGCGTCTGTGTATACTACCCATCCATAAAATAGAGATAGCCAAAGTAGCTTCTAGGACTAAAATGATATATACGGGCATTGCTATCGCATGATTTTTAACTATATCTTTTGAAGCCAGCCCATGAACTCTAGTTCTTCGACCTCATTTGCAGAATTTAGAATGTAAGTGATGGATTTTACTTAGTCTACTTGACTTATCCATTTATTCGATTGTCTATGAAACATGTTTTGTATACCAAGTGAGCTTCCCGTGGCTGCTGCAGCATATTGCCACAAATGTAGTTGCTTAAAACAACTCAAATTCAGAATCTTACAGTTTTGGAAATCAGAAGTCTGAAATGGGATAAAATTCAGGTGTAGGCAGGGACACATTTCTTTTTGAGGCTCTAAGAGGGAGTATGTTTTCTCACCTTTTCCAGCTTCTAGAGGCTGCCCACCTTCCTTGGTTCATGAAAATCCAAAGCTAGCAATGGCCCGTTGAGTCTTTTACACATCACATTATCCTCATACTGACTCTTCTGACTACTTCTTCTATATTCAAAGACTGTTTTAAATTATATTGGGGCCGTCCAAATAATCCAGGATCTTTTCTCTATTTAAGGTCAGCTGATTAGCAACCCTAATTTCATCCGCAACCTCAGTCCCCCGTTTTCACATAACATAGCATTCTCAGAGGTTATGGGAGTTAGGATGTGGACATCTTTGGGTAGCTATTATTCTGCCTGCTGTACATTATTACTGGAAACCCCCCTATTTTAGTGGGTGAAAAACTGGAAGAGAAAGACAAGGCCATAGTGCATTTATGTATTAAATGAGAAGAAAGCTGAAATCAGGGAAATCGTCACCCTTTACAAGATCTTTCCCTCCTCTTATTGGGTATTTATTTCAGTTCCTTTCTTGTGCCGAATGATTTTGCAAACCTTTATTCCACACCTGAGATCACGTACACTACTAAGTACGTACAAGACCACAGGACATCTAATGCATGCTCATACCATCCTAGATGTTCACAAAGATAAAAGAGAAGATAAATCGTTATTATAAAATGAGGGAGGAAAGGACAGCATCTGAATCAGAAAATTATACAAAGACTAAATGTTATGGGACTTAAATTTATATTAATCAAAGGCCACAGTATATTATATACAGAAAATGTTATTTTTTTACTTTTCAAAAGATGGGTTACAAGAAGATAATAAGAACTTGTATAGGATTTTGTATCCAAATATTATACTCCTGTCTTCATTTCTTTTTCTTCGCAGATGTGACTGAATGCTTCAGTTTCCATAGCATAACTTATTAAAAATTTCTTTGAAGAAAGAGCAGTGTATTCAGAAACCTTCAGACACATTTGCTCCTTATGAAGTGAGTATGCAAGTATTTGTATCTCTCCTCTTTGAGACATGAGGATGGATAGCAAAAATCACCTGTAAAATACTTCAGATGTCTTGGAAAAGGAGCCTATCGAAATGGAAATTATTATCATCGGAAGAGTCATAACAGTCTTCCAACTGTCATTGTTATAGTGGGAAATGGTGATTCATTCTACTTCCCTTCTCCTTTGTCCCAGTGGATGGAAATCAGCTTATTAGTTTCTTAGTGTAACTGACAGTCTCTCCTTTATAAAACCCATTCCCAATTCACGTTTCCACTGAATTTTTAATCCCATGAATTATTTTTTCTCCTCTGCATTGCCAATTCAAAATCATTCTTTGGTGACCGGCTCTCTGCCTTCTAGTTCTCCTTAAGGAAGAATTACTTCAAGAAAAGACAATGCAGAGCCCTCCTGTGGACATTCCAGGCCTGTGCTTCCGGCAATTCAGGAGGAAGGGTCCTGACCTGAAGATCTATTGACTTTTATGTTCCCAAAGAACAGCCATTCTTATCAGAGGTAGCCAGAGAGGAAGAAGATCTTTCTATTGGGGGAATGTCCATCTCCCAGTTACTAAACCCTCATTTATATAGATTCCAAATGTTAGAGTCACCGCTGTGGGAATAAAGGGGGCATTAGGCTCCTTGTTGAAATTAGAAATTATCACTAAAAAAAAAGCCATACATCCTGATGCTGGCATGGTGCCTTCAGGGAGAGAAACAGTTACGTAGCACATTCGCTAGGGTTTGCCTCAGACAGCCTCATGTAGGTCAGCGTGATTCGGGATAACATCCAAAATTCCCTGTGCTTTCAGAGAATGCAGAAGTGCCTGAGCAGGCCAGCAGACCTGCAAAGTCCTTAGGGCCAAGGTAAAAAAGACAGAGAAAGACAAGTGTGGGCTTGGTGGCTGGGAAGCTGAGAGAGACATAGACGTTCCACGTGAAAGCAATCAAAATTGAGGTTGACGACCAGTGGGGATTCTTCATCAATAAAATGGGTAATTACAGTACCTACCTCATTGCATTGAAGTGAAAATGAAAAGAATGCATATAAATTATTTATTATAGCAACTGAAACATAAGAGATATTCAGTAAACATCAGTTAATGTAATTTTAAATTATTTTTAATTGTAAATAAAATAATGTGATTTAATTATAGTGTAATCTTATTGTGTTCATTGTTACTGCTGTTATTTTTACATCACAGAAGCAGCCAACTTGGAAAATATTTTGCTGCGGTGATAATTCTCATCTAACCTGGTGCCCTTGGAATTTATCTCATTCCAAGAGAGAAAGGATTGAGAAAGAGGGTGGAGAAAACGCTCCATAATCCATACATTTTATCTCAAATAGGTTGCTACTAAACAGAAATGAATGAGTTTACTTTGAATTGGTGAGATTAGGTTTTCTGTCACCAGCAGAATTGTTGGCTTGAGAAGTTATTTCAATTGTTTTTTAATCTGTGAGTTTAATACTTCCTACATCTGTTTAGTATTATTTTTGCCAAAGTAGACCTTACTGAATATGTATTGTTATCATTTCCTATTTATTAGCAGTAGCAGTAGTATTAAATGTCTGTTGAAAATTTTAGACTTAAATTCCAACTCCATCTGCTGGCAGAGTGGCCTACAGATTGAAATAAGAAAGGAGGAAAAAAATAAAGACAGGGGATGATGGAAGACAAGGGGAGAAAAAATAAAAACTTATAAACTGAAAATATATGCCAGACACTGTGTTACCTTAATTGTGAGCTGCATAATATTATAGATACTGAGATGATGAAATATTTAGGTATTATAGTATATGGTAGAGGTGTTCTACTTTCAGTTGGGAAACTGAAGTAAATGTTTCAAGCTCTCACAACTAGTAAGTAGAACCAGACTTCATACCTGGCCTATTTGAGATCAAAGCTGATGCTACTCAACATGATTTTATATTAAACATGGCATTCTTGACCAATCCCATCAATAACAATGTAACCTCCCCCTTTTCTCATTTCCTAGTCAGTGAGAAAGAACTATGGAGTCATTTATTTGACTAAGCATTCTCATGACCTGCTCAGGACTCTAAGTTTCTGTTTCCTCATTATTGATGGTGTTCTTAGTTAAATAGATAATTTTTGTTTCAATTGTCAAATTCATCATTATTTCCTATCATGAGGGGTATTTTTATGTTTTATGCAAGAAATCTCTGTGTCTGAGGGTGTTTTTCTGGAACTCTGGAAGGCCAATCTGTGTCTGGCCCAGAAATTAACACCCTCCCCAGCAGCCTTCAACCAACGACTCCTTTTAGTTTGTCTATAAATAACCCAGATCCGATGACTTTTTGGATGGGATCATTCTGAAGAGTATTTTCCCTGGGTTTCTTGGTCGAATCAAATTCTAGCAACTCCCTGGACTTACTAGCTTCTCTCCCCTGCGTTATTTCCCACTCTGGCATGGAGCAAATGAACTCGGTGCACTTTAATCCTGTCTCAGGGTTCACTTCTGGGGAATCAAATCTAAGATGAAGATCAGCTTCCCGTTTCTGATCATCCAAGTCCACCGCAGCCTTTGAAGTTGAAATCAAAACACTTTTTTCCCCTTCCAGCCATTCTATCCTCACCTAAGTCACTTTGCTGCCTCCTTTCTTACTCCCTAACGTACACAGCTTGCTTCTACTGCATAGTTTATAATGTCATGAGAATAACACTGATTTAAAGTGTATAATGCTATATACTTTCTCAGAGTGCTTTGAGCTACAGAACCTATTAACCCATATCCTTTGCCATTTTATTTTTTTATGTATACAGGCTTTATTTACCGAGTGATATTTAAAGTTTCTTAATGGAAAGCACATACAGAAAGAACTATGAGATACGCATGTACTAGATGACTGAGCATTGAGCATACATTGAATTGAACTGTATTAAATACACACCAATAATTAAAGAACAGAAATTTAGTATAACATTCCAATAAGAAAATAACATACCATAACTCTTCTAAATTGCAAAGCTTATTCCCCCCACACACATACCATGTTTCCACTTGCCAAAATGTATTATATTTCTTATTTTGAGAGCTGAAATAATTACCTACTCTTTAGGTCATTTGATATTAAGTTCTGTTAATGCTTCCTTTCTGCACAAAAGTTCTACTTCCCTCACCCCAATAACACAAACTCCATTCTGTCAGCCATTTAAATAGTCAACACAAGCATGTGGCGGCAAATAGAGAATTTGACAATTCAGGGCATAATTGCCAACAAAATGGGGTGAGAAGTAAGTAATATAAATAATGAAATTTGTAGCACGAAAAAGGACTGAGTTGGAAAAGAACACCTAGTATATGTCATATATGTCGTTGATTTTCTCATCAAGAAATGAGAAAACAGAAATGAGTATCTGTATCTCAGTAGGAGATATGCATTTGGAATTAGTTGTGGGCAGAATTAGAGAGAGAAGGAGGAATCTAAAAGAATACACCATATGAGATTATGTCTTAGATAGTACAGATTAAACACTTTAACTAAAAATGTCTCTTTTATGAAGAAAAGTGGGGCACAATTTGTAAAATAAATTATTTTTCAGGTAGAAATGTTAAAATCATTAAGTCTGTATAAGAACTATATTTCTTTGCAAATTGGTCTTTACCCATCAAGTAGACTTGATGCATAATGTTGCAAGATTGTGAGTCATGTGTAAGGACAGTATTGATGTTATTAAAGTACCATTCAACATGGGGTAATAGAGCAACATGTTGGATATTAAAGACCTAGAAGCAAGAGACTGAATCCAATTTCCAATAACCAGTCCCCTCAGACTTCCAATTTTGTCATTGAGCCAGTTTAAAAAAAAAAGTGAAGGATGTCAACAGCAGTAATATTGAGGTACATTAACTGTAAAAGTGTGCTGGTGCACATAATGACAGTCAGAGGACTAATAACACTTTGCAATTAAATAGCACTTATCTTCCTAGGAGTTCAAAGTGCTTCCCAATACAATATTGAACAACCTTGTGATGCAAAGAGGGAAAATGCTTCTACGAAACTCATGGAAAAAGCATTTTCTACTTATAGCACTAGGATATGATTTTTCATCAAAAATTACAAGAAATATCACAATGATTGGACACATGGCCCATCTAGCAGAGTCGACCTCTGACAGAGACAGTAGGGGGCACAATGAAAATAAGTGTGGTTGCCCCTTGCTATCTTAGCTTCAAAGCCTCAAGAAATCTATTGCTGGTTCTGCGCTAGCTGCCTGAATAACAAAAGTCTGCTTTTCTGCCTTTGTCTCCTCATCTTTAAATAGAAGATGGCACACTCTGCATATGCATACAAGTGCCATACTTCACTTGAAGAGCTCATTTGTTGTTGTTTTGAACAAAATTATCATTACTCTTTTAGGACTTTTATGTACATAGGATATATGTCATTCACAAGCTTACAATTTTACAAAATAATTGTGTCATTTAACAAGTGCTATTGCCAAACACTACAAATCTCCTTCTTGTCAACCTCACTGGGTGTTTCATCAAACACCCTTTGTAATTGAAAGCACTTTGAAAAGTATAGAGCATTAAATAAATGAGGTATTGTTATTAACTTAATTTCCCTTTATCACCCATTATGGATCCATCATCCATCAATATGTTGCATAAATGGGATAATAAACTGGGGATTGGTTGCACTAGTAAAGGAAACACATTTCCAAATAAGAGCCCTCTATGAACAGCCCCATCCTTGTTGTGATTTCTATTTCACTTGAGTATAAATTCGCTTGTAGAAAAGTCTCTCGTATCCCACTGTGTTTGCACTTTCCTCTATAAATTCACAATATTCCACAATTTGGGATAGAGATGAAGAGAAGACAACTCTGGTGGAAGATAATTTGCCTCACTGCTGTCAGGATGGGTGCTTTTAATTTAAATCTTAAGTGAATAATATTGTTTTCTACTCTCTCTTTACACTATCTACCTGTTGGGTCTTGACAACTCATGAATCTGTGTTAGCTTGGTGATCTCTTCCAGAAAATAGAAGTTATAATACTATAAAAGACTGTTATGATAATCAAATAAATAAAGTGTGAATATAGCTGACTGAATCTACATTATTATAGAGAAGTAGATTATTGCTCTTTTGATTTTTCAGATGGTTTGCTAACCAACATTTGTGAAGAGTCGCTGTGTTGAAACCAAACAACTAGCTGATTTAATTAAATCTAAGTCTATGCAAACACAGCTAGACAGAAGTGGAAAAACTTAATAGCAATCCTAGGAAACAATTTAGAATAGCATATAGTGTTCTAAACTACCATTTTCCTGGGTTTGTGCCGGGATCTATATAACGCAAATATCCTCTAAATGTAGGGAGTTTATATAGGAATATTTCTGAAAGTATTTTGTAATCCAAAAGAAATTGGTCTGTGTAACTTATTAGTATCATAACGTTTATAAACCGGCACAGATCACTGACTAACAGCCCACATGGATGTTAACTTTGGAAGATGATTGTCCATAGGGCAATGTACCCTCTCAGTTTATTTCATTGACCCCGATTGACTAACTACTGAGTTCTAAGAATCTGAGCACTTCAGACTCCTTGTCTACTTGTATACAAACAGAGCCCTCCCAGGCTCATTGACAAGCTATTTGATGTTCCCTTCCCTTCACTGCGTTTTTCAGAAACATTGTTCCTAGCCATAACAAGGCTCTATAAGGAGAAAATATCTGTCATTTTCTTTCCCCCTCTGGGTGCCTTACATGTCAGAGGGTTAAAAAAAGAAAAAAAGATTATGATGCTACCTTGAAACAACTCAACAAGGCAATTTAGGCTGCTTTAGATTTGTAAAAACTTTGAAAGCTTTGAAAATGCTCTTCGAGTTACATGGATTTTCCCCTCCTTTTTTATAGTCGGTCAAAAATTACATTTTAAAACTCTACAGTTCAAGGGGAAAAGCAATTATCAAAATGCAATAAACTTCTAAGTAAAGTACAAATTGCTTCTGTGGCCTTAACTGTTAAAATAGAGAGCTTCTGGTAATGTGTTTCATGAGTCAATCAGTGGAGGTTCTTTCCACATATTCTGACACCCAGGGGAGGGGGAGGGGGAGAGGTCAACATAGAACATTAAGAAGATGTTCAAGGAAGAGCCAGACTTGAGCAAATTGTAAGAACATAACATTTGGCTTTTCTTGTCCTGGTCATTTTCCTGAAAGCTTTTTTTCTTGGTCACTTTCTTCCCAACATCAAGCCTGATTCACACTCTCAGAGATCAGGGAGTAAGCAGGAGAAGCAGCCATCTTCATGGTGTGAGATGAGAATCCTGGTGACGTGCACATTGTTAAAATGTAATAAATATCTGTTGATCACTTCTCTTAACCTATTTCACTTATATTCTGCACCACACTACAAAGAATTTAGGACCCTAGAGGAATAGAATTGGGGATTTAGAATGGATTTTAGCTGACATCCAATCCAATCTCAGACAAGGAGCCCTTTCTACAAAACTATAGGCTGATTATCACCCATCTCCTCTCTGAACTTTCAGTACAGCAGATGCAACTACTTCTGAGGCAACTTATTCCACTGTTAGTCTTACGCTTAAATAATTTTCAATAAAATCTTCCTCTTTTTAAATTGTGCCCAGGTTTCTATATCTTCCTTCTGGTGTAAAACAGACTAAAGATCGCCATGAGTTGTGAGGTAGAATGAAAAATGACTAATTTTAAGAATCTTACCATCACGAGTTGGGTCTGGGTTCTACCCCTTATGTATTATAAGCATGTTGTGTGAACAACTTTCTTATTCTGCACTTCAATTTGTTGTTGATTTATTGGTTTTCACATACAAGTTAGTGATAAAATACCTAGCTCACAAGATCACAAGTGGTTGAAAAGTTTATATGTGATAAACTCTGAAAAATGCATCCAAGATAGCATTTTCTTCCTTTTCCAAGTAGTCTAGTGTTGACCTTTAAAATAGTTCATTCATCACAATAATTTTATTAGCTATGCTTGTATTTCCCCAGGCCAAAGTATCAATCTGTCTTACCTGCCATAGACCTTCTAGGGAGGACTATCACCCCTAAAAGTCTGCATTCTATTAATATTTCTTGGTCTGTGAATTCCCAATATGAAAATGTCCTTGGAGGAGTAACACCATCAACAGTCCGAACAAGATGCATTGAGATCAATAGGAAATTAAGTATTAAAATAAAAAACAAAACCCAGAATATCTTATAGATGTTTGTCTTGAGAATGGACAGGAGAGGAAAGATAATGAAAGGAGTTCATAGGAGGAATGAACAGGTACCATAGGTAATATTTGCTTCCTGCACTTTGCAAGGACCTATACTAAGTTATCCATCGTTATTAATGTTTAAAAGTTCTTCGATCCCATTTCTCATTTCTTTATGCTCAAGTCTCCAATACATACCTATTAAATACAAACACATATATAGTTAATGGACCTTGAATAAAAGTTATATGGTAGGTATGTAAATTACTAAAACTAGATATTAACCAGCCTCCTCTAAAATGCCCTTCACCCTGCCAGTTGAGTTACCATTCTTATATCTGTAGTTCAGCTTTTCATAAATTTTCCTATCTGTTTTCTAGATGTTTCTTTCCCACTGCCTACCTCCATTCCTCCACCCCTGGACTGTTCTCTCATCTCATGTCTCTACTTCTCAGTTTTGTGGAATCCCTCTTCTTTTGGTTCACAACAGTTCCAAAATCAGTCTCTCTCCCTTAATCATGCAGAACAGTTTAGTGCTCTACTTTTAAATAAATTGCCATATCCACATTTTTATATCCAAGGGTTTATTAACATGGTGGGTAAAGATTTAGTGTGGGGCCCATCCATACTAAATCTACCCCATCAGGCACACACATGCTGAAAAAAGGCTTTAACATTTCCCTTTCACCTTTCTCTTCCTCCTATAAAAGGAACTTGTCATTTGACTCAACATAACAATACAGGACCAGGAAAGGCAATTCTACCTGTGCCCAAGAGGAGAGCAGCAACAATGACTACCACGCTTAGTGGAGGTTATTAATTTGAGTGTGACTCAGATTCACACTCCACTCCATGGGCTCCAATCACTAACATCCTACCTCTCTATATGAAAAAATACATGAACTCAACTTCTAACTTGTGGTAGTAAACCTGGGCAAGTCCTAGAGCAGAAGTGCCTAAACCTGACTGTGCATAAAAATCATCTGAGGACTTTTCAAAAGTGCAATTCCCAGCCGGCTGGTGTGGCTCAGTGACTGAACATCGACCTATGAACCAAGAGATTATGTTTTCAATTCCAGGCCAGGGCACATGCCCGTTGCGGGCTTGATCCCCAGAAGGGAAAGTGCAGAAGGCAGCCAATCAATGAATCTCTCATCATCAATGTTTCTATCCCTCTCTCCTCCCTTCCTCTCTCTGAAATCAATAATAAAAACATATTAAAAAGTGCAATTCCCAGGCCACCACCCATGAGGGTGTAATTCAGTAGGGAAAAGTAAGGGTTTTTGAAAAGCCACCTTGATCTATAACTAGCTTAGAGAATGCTGATTTCCTCACGTGTAAAAATAAGATCAGAGTTTCAGAACCTAGTATAATCAAACCTTGGGGCCTCATAAAAATGCAGTTTATCGGATCCTTTCCTTGTAAATCAGATTCAGTATGTCCTCAGGCCTTGGTACTCAAAGTTAGCAGGTAAACCAGCAGCTTTGCCTGAACACTAAAGATGTGAAGTAACCTCCGGCTCAGAAGGGTTTAGGAACCTATTTTGAGAAAGGATACTAGGGAATTCTTATGATCTGAAGTTTGGGAACCTCGACTAAATGAACGATAATTTGTTTGTTTATTGTTTCTGAATTATATAATTAGCTACTTTTCTCTCCCATTAAAATGCAAACTACTTAAGGACAGGAAATGTACATAGTAGTCTTTTTCCATCCCTACTTGCAAAAAAAAAAAAAAAAAAGAAAGAAAAATAGTGTATTGCAGATGGTCAATGTAAAAAAATCAATGTTTATCGATGAAAAATAGAGACAGAGATGAGGAAGAGAAAGGTGGCAGAATTTTTCCAGCATAGAACAACAGGTCACACATCAGATCTAATAGATTTTTAAACTTTTCCTTTTTTCTCCCAAGTGTCAAAACAATTTATTTATAGGGACTATTAGGTAAATACTTGCTAAATTGATCCTGATGAAAAGAGAGTCAGAGATAAGAAAAGAATATATCATGCTATGGGCATTTTGCTTCTTGGGGGTGTTTTCATTTGCCTGGATAGTTGTTTTTCAAAGACAAATCAACATTCAGTCCCAAATTTTGTCAGATACTGAAGGGGATGTACAAAGCTAAACTTTTGTTTACATCAGAAGATTAAATAGGCACAGTGTTAGAATATTCATAGAGAAACTGTGATAGATAAGTTGTCAGAGAACTTCAAAAAACACTCAATGATTTAAAAAAAGATAAATATATAGCCTTATTTCCTGATGTGAAGATCCTTGCAAATTCACTTTTTAATATGTATGAGTAAAATCTCACTTTCTTATCCCAGACTTTAAACCACGGGAAGGAAAGCGTTTTTATAGAGGGCTTGTAAACCAGCAGGCTGAGAATGGAAATGAAGTCAACTCATGGGTGTGTGTGTGTGTTCGGGGGAGAGATGGGGGGAAGGAGGGGTTTGAATGAGATACTGAGCTTAAAGCAGCCTCACTTTCATGGGAAGATTTCCATGGTCCTGTGTAGTCATAACATTTAGAATTCAGGGTCAAAAGTCATACTCATCTTCAGTAGCCAAATAAAGGTTAAAAACTGAAATCTGAGCATTTCTTAAGATGCAGGTACTTGGAATTGTTTGGGGGAAAGGTTTGAAAAACTAGAAGGTTGAAGGACTTTATTTAATTCTGGTTTGGATGTCTGACCTGAAGTAGAGAAGTCAAGGACAGCAGAGCTAACTAAAAATGAAAGGGTTAAAAATATCTCAACACGTGTTGGTCCAGTGTCATTATATTCAGGGCCAATTTTAACTTTCTAAAGTGAGCAATTTGAGGAGCAGTTTAAGTGCAAAAATGATATTTTTTCCCCTTCACAAAGTCTCTAAGCTGCAAAATTGAACATTTCTATGAAAATCACATTTTTCAGCATAGTGATGCAGTTGTGAAGGACAGGGCAATTGAGTGCACTGGGAAAAGTTAATGTGTTCTACTGACACGGTGCTCACAGGCCAAGCAGATCAAACTCTTCTACCCTAAAATTTAGTAACTTCTTTCTATAGACCTGGGGAAATCTTCTACCATGAGTTGGTTTTAGGATGCACAAGTGACCACACATATCTTAATATGAGCTTGTGTACATTTGGGGAAGAAATGCCTTCACCTTCTCTTCACCTCTTAATTTACTTATTATTATTTATTTTATTTTATCTTTATTTTTACTGTTAAAAGTATTACACATGTTCCCTTTTGTCCCCCACTGATCCCCTCTACCCACATCCACCCCACCCGCAGGTCTTCCCCATACCAATGTCTGTGTCCATGGGTTATGCTTATAAACATATAAATCCTTTGATTAATCTCCCCACCCACTCCTCCCTCCCCACCTTCGCTCTGAGGTCCCTCAGTCTGTCCCGTGCTTCTATGTCTCTGGATCCATTTTGTTCATCCGTTTATTTTGTTTATTACATTCCACATATAAGTGAGATCATGTGGTACTTGTCTTTCTCTGACTGGCTTATTTCACTTAGCAGAATACCCTCCAGTTCCCTCCATGCTGTCCCAAAGGATAAGAGACCCTGCTGTAAGAAAGGATTTCACCTCTTAATTTAGACCAAAGACCACCTCACAGAGAATTTAGCAGCTCTGAACAGCTAGGTAAAATAGAATATAACTATATAACAAATGTTTGTTTTTTAAAATCAGTCTAACCTAACTGAGTCTTTCTAATCTCTCAATGTTGACCTTCTCTTTTATATTTTCCTTACTGAATCTAATACTCTTCCTTCTTTCACCTCCATTCACACTATGGCCTGCCATTTTAATGCCCCAGCCCAGGATAGAAAGTTACAACTCATTCAGAAACTCTTTTATTGTATAACTATGGAGTACAAAGCAAAATATGGAGGAGCAGGACAGAGTTCGCTTTTTAGGAGTTCCTCTTCTATTAATAACTGAAAGCATTTATTGTCTGTAACATAATGTTTGCCTCTAACTCATGTGCTATACTGTCACATTAATAGTTTAAAAAAAATGGACTACATACATTTTATAAAGGCAACTCTATTGTGTGGTATTTTCTGATAAGGTGAAGTATAAAAAAAGTTTTTCTTGTTTTCTGTTTAATTACCAAACCAGGTTTTTAAGCATCTTTTAAATTTCTTCTCTATATTAAACATCTGGATTAATAAAACTAAACTGGAGACTTTTTATGATGTAGAACAAGTTTCAATACACAACAAATGCTAATTAAAGCTGGCTTATTTTTTTTTTTGTAATCCTGCCCGAGGACATGTTTTTATTGGTTTTAGAGAGAGGGGAGAAGGGAGAGAGAGAGCTAGAGAGAGAGAGAGAGAAAGAGAAAGAGAAGCATCGATGTGAGAGAGAGAACCATCCATTGGTCGCTGCCTGTTTGCATCCGGAACAGGGATTGAACCCTCAACCTTTTGGTACATGGGATGGTGCTCCAACCTACAGAACTACCCAGCCAGGGCTATTTATTCTTTGTTATATCAGAAGTCCTCAGGTAAAATGGAGCTTTAGAAAAATATGTGCAGGTTATTGCATGTTAACTCTTCAGGATGGAGAGAATACATGTAAAATACCCCCTCCCCAGGGATTTTAAAGTAAAAGAAGATATTACATTTTAATAAAAATACAAATATTAGGATAAATGGGTGACATTTTTAATAAAAATGATGCACAACTATGCTTTTAAAAAAATTTCTAATAAATATTGATAAGATGTGGCATATCAAAAAAAAATGGATAATTTAGAGCTTAATTTTGATGGCACATTGCTCCATCTGGAGAAAGCAAAGCATTATAGAGTTGGTTTATTAGCTACACCTTATAGTAACTTCCATTCCTGGCAGAAATCTTTGATCTCTGCTAAGAGTAGTGGTGAATCAAGAAGTATTTACTTCTTGATAAACTGAACTTTTTCTTATCAATGCTGAAGGATGTCAATAATCTTCATAAAATCCTAGCTCTCAGATATTTCCATCACAAAAAATGTATGGAAGATGGCAAGTTGTAGCCTAATATCCATTCTCTACTTAATTTATAATAACAATGTTTTAGCCAGGCCCATGGTCAGTAAAAACTACATCTCCCAGCCTCCTTTGCTGCCAGTTGTGGCCATGTGACCAAGTTCTAGCAAATGAGAGCAGGAGAACTGAAAAAAAATTGGCTATGTGAGCTGCAGGGTCCCTTTTCTTACCAGCTGCTCAAAAATGGTGAGAACTGGAGAACTTCCCACATGTACAAAATACTTAACAAAGGCAGTGTTGTTGCCAGCACTGGGCTTCTGGAATAAAACCTGATTACTACACAACAGAGAAATAAACTTCTGTTTCAGACACTGTATTCCTGTCTTTTCCTTTCTTTCCTTCCTCGCAAACCTTAGCTAGTAAGCCAACTAATATCAAAAGTTTGCTTAATTTATCAGTTAATGTAATACAATGCAGATATTCAAGTATGTTAATAAGTGTGTTATTCACTGAAGACTGAATGATAAATACACCTGCCTATGGCACTCAAGTACTGTACTATATCACATATTGAGTAGTGATATACTTTTATTTGAAAGTAAGAAAGTAGTAAGGACAAAACAAAAATCAGAGAAGAAAAATCAGTGGTTCAGGAGGAAGAGACTAGGAGAAGCTAATAAAATCCAAACCATTAACAAAAGCTGTGAGCTGCTTTGAGAGGTAATTTAGGCCATGAAAATGGTTGAAGAAAGCATATGAATTGTGACTGGATGCTAATTTTCACCATTTCTCATCTAGTGGATATCAACAGTGTCTTCTTACCTTCTGTTGAGTAAGGAACCAGGTGCTATACTCCTACCGACTGTGGTCATTTTTAAAATTGGTGAGAATCTGAAAACATTATGCCTTTGACATAGCAGTTGGGGGTGGAGGACTGGGTTGGAGGGGCAGCAGATGGGCAAGCAAGATTGGCAGAAACCCAGCTGAGCCAGGTAACATCTCAGACCCCTGAAAGGTCAGGCTTGTTTAGATTATAAGAAGTAGAAGCCAATCTGTTTGTCGTATCTATTGTCAGAATTTCTGTGGTAAGTCAAAAGAATGACTCTAAAAAATCCTGTAGGAGAATAAACATCTAGCTGGTTGAAACAGTAGAAAAAAAACCAAAATTAAACATTTTTCTGTTTCAGTAATAGATCGTGTAATGGTCCCACTTAGTTTTTCTTTGTGACACATTAACTAATCATGTACATATTTGCACATGAGGCTGTGAATATCCGCTACTATGAGCAGTGTATTATGTTTGACCCTGAACAAATGCATGACAAAGTAGACATTTTCTGTGTCACCTTGGAGGCAATATGTGGTAATGGCATCATCTCTGACCTGGCCATAATGAACAGCAGGTTTCTCCTGCAGCCTTCTCACCACCTTCTGATTTTGACTAATATCTGTGGGCTCAGGGCCCGTGAGCAGCTTTTGACTCAACTCACATGCCAACTTATTCAGAGCCATTGATCTAGTAATTCCACATAGGTGAAATTAGATCCCAAGGATGAGCCTATACTCTCCCCACTATGTTAATACTTTAGAATCCCAAAATGGGTGTTTTTCAATTAATTCAATTCAATAAAGAGTGTGTTTCTCACAAAACTTAAAATATAGGACACTGAGCAGCTATGATAAATAACCATTTTTGTAAATATGATGTTCTTACATATGTGGTTTTATATTTTAAGATGGGTAATAAATGCATGTTTAGGAAAGAATAATTAAGCAGCAGAGAGCTTGGAGAAAAAAATTCTGACAATTATTTTTACCTACTAAAACTTCATTCATTCTTCAAGACTCAGCTTACCTCTCATCAATGTCCTCAAACTTCTCAGCCATACATTTTGTACTTTTCTATTTCTACCACATTTATGACTCCTAGACACCACTGACAGAGTTTCTGCATAGTATTATAGCCATTTCTATACTATTTTGTTCTCTTGTATCACATTTAAGTATCAAATTACAGAATCCAGTATTCAGTTTTTCTTACCTTTCAGAGGCCTCCTTCCTCAGGTTGTATCATGATAATTGTCTCTCCAAATCTGCCTTCCCCATCTTCCCGTGTAACAGAGCTGAAGATGGGACACTGTCACTCTATCTGGGGCTGTGGTTCCCAGCCTCTCTTTCAGCTAGGTTTGCCCATGTGACCAAACTCTAATCAATGGAATATGAGCAGATATAAGATGTTAACTTCCACTTCATTTGCATCAGATCACTTTTCGTGTCCTGAACTTTCTTTTCCCCTCTGTGCTAGTAGTGGGTATGCCAATGAGGACATTGACTTAGTGTTTAAAACAAAAGAATTCCCATCAGCTTGGGTCTCTCCTGGAGTTGAATCACTGACATCCTGAAATCCTCACCTTGGACTGTTATGTAAAAGAGAAATCAACTTCTCTTTTTTATCACCAACTCTGGGGGTTTTCTGTTAAAGTAGCTTCACCTAATGTGTAATAGATACTAGCTGTTTGAATGGCCAGATAGATGTTTTCATAGATAGATCCATAAATTAGAGACTGGATACTGGGATTGTGCCTAGAACAACAAATGGACATGTGGAGTTCCCAGGGGGCCTTGAAGAGGAGAATAGTCCGACTCAGCACTAAACATAATAAGTAGACGTATTAAACAGACTGAAAGAGGACAGTCTGTGCTAGAAATGGCTATTTTGATAAAATGGAAGACATTTAATACATAGCTGTTGAATTCTCAAAATGTTATCCCATATGTATCCCAACCACCACGACAAAGGAAATATAATGAAATTTCTCACACATTAAAATAAAGTTGTTTTTTGCACTAAACCTTGATGACCAAAATCTATGCTAATAATGGTTTCACAATAATTATCTAATACTGTTGAACAAATAATGGATCAGGGCAAAGATTCTATTTTATGAAAACATATCAAACACTTAGGGATAACATACAAATCTCATCTTAGTGTTGAGAAAATTTCCCTGAAGTTTTGTTTAGGTTATGAATTAGAGTATAATTTAGGCAGGTGAAGAGATGGAAGGGGAGTTTTAGGGATGATTTACAAAGTCTTTGAGATAGAAGAGATGCAATGGCTAACTGGAAAAGGAAGATTAGGTGCCTAGCAGAAGACAAAGAATAGTAGGCAATGAAAATGACAAGATGGGAAGGGCACAGTCTGCATTATCATTAAATTATGGTCTACAGTAAAAATTACATTTTACATTGAAAGCCCATAACCATCTATATATGCGTGCTTAAAATCACTTTAAGTACAGATGGTGTTCTTCGGTATTTTCTATTATTCTTGTACTGGCTCTTTAAAAATATTACATTACTGTTCACTAATGAGTTGCTTAAAATACTATTTTGAATTGTGGTGAGAATTTTTAATTTCATTCTAAGAACAATGGAGATTAATTGAAGGTTTTACTGCGGGGGTGGGGTGAGAATTTGGCAGAATCAGATTTGTTTTTAAAATAACCTCTCTATCCACACTGTCATAATGAATTAGATGCAATCAATAATAGACGCAAAGAAAACAATTTCAGATGTTTTGACAAGAAGTGATCATGGCTTGTAATAGGATGAAAGCCTAGATGATTCATATGAAAAGATAAATGAGATAGAAAGGAAAGTATGAAGAGAATTAAACTACCAGGCTATGTTTCAAATATTTCCTAGAAAGGCCTCTCTGTATCATATGGGTGGAAATAACAATTTATTTTTGCATGCATTCATTAATCCATCAATATATTTATTCTTTCTGTCAACAATGGCCCATGACTTCAAGGAGTTCAGAGTTAAAGAGTGCAGATATACACTGAAACACTTGCTTGCAAATGAGTGTGATAGTAGTAGACAGGATCCTTGTATTCATGAAGTGAGAGCATAAAGGATAAAGAATGCCATCTTTTTTAAGAATATGTATGAATGAAGTGGCTTATTTCTTTGCAATCCCTCCATTTTAGCCTTTGGAGTACCAAAATTAATGAAGCATGAAAGATAGAGAGCCCAGCAAAGAAAACATACGTTATTGATTAGGGATATTAAGGAAGAAAAATATGGCCTCACAGTTCCAAAGAGAAGCTTTCTAGAATGTGAGGCTTATGTAAATACCTTTTGAAAATTAAGTATATATTCCACATGCCATTCAGGAAATTCTCTCCTTGAATACATGATTAGTTCCTAATGAAGACAAGTACAAGTATCTAAGTTTTCAAACTCATCTATGGCACATTTTGGATGCCTTCTTTTTGCTTTTCCATTTCTTTAACCTGACCAGTATCACTTCCTTTTTAATTTTTTTTAAAATTCCATTTTCAGCTTTACCTATGCTCCATGGACTCGATGATAGATTTTCTCTCTCAGATTTGAACCACAGATGGATCTCAAGCACATACTCCATTCATTCTCCAGCTCCTCTTACTCTCTTCCGAGGCAACCACCATTCTCTGCCTTGCACCAGTACCTACAAACATCTCTTCTTTGAGGAGAAAGCAGCAGGGTATTCTGTGTGTAACACACATTATGTCACCACAACAGAGCCCCCATGGGGGCACTCACAGATCTATGTGATTTCCAGAGGGGAGAGAGGTAATGTTTGAAGTATGTGAGGGGGAGGCAGAGTCAATGAAAGAAGACCATTAATGAAATCAAGAATCAGGTCATTGCACATCAAAAACAAAATGAAATAGGGAATGAATGAATCCTGAACATTCTTGGTGTCTCTTCAATTTCTGTGGTCCTATTGTAGGTGGTGGGAATGGCACTGGGTGTTACTTCAATGGGGTCAGATCGGACCTGGGTTCAGCAACCTCAGTACTTGGGTTCTGGCTAGGAAAGAATTCAGAGCCAAGACCCTAACTACAAGAGAGCATTTATTTTGGAAAGGCAAAGAAAGGGGATTGGTGCTTGGAAGTGAGGAAGCTAATGCTAATGGGCCTGGATAGGGGGGAAGGGCAGGGGAAGGCACCCAGGAGGGAGAGTGCTAGGCCCTCCCTCCAAATGGTTTTAAGCATGGAGATCTTAGGGGAGGTCCAGGGAAAGATCTCACTATAATATTGAGCAGCTTTCCAGGTGTGTCCTTTCAGAATTGTAGTCTCCACCGATTGATTGCTCATCACCAGGGTGGGGGGCATTATCCAATGCAGCTGGTCCTCAGGTTAGGCGTGGCTGGTTTTGTTGCTCCTCTGGGCATGGAGCTGAAATACAACTGAGGCCTAGATATTATCTCTAGGTCCCATCCTACAATTGTCCCTTGTAGGCACCTGGGGCTTTCTACCCTGGTGGCCTTCTGTGCCTGGTCCCCCATCATCCTTGCTCTGCTCATGTCTGTCCTACTGCCTGTCACAGTTCTGCCTTCCTCATGCAGTCATGTTTCATTGTTCTAGTCTTTCACGTTCAGCACAAGTCCTCTGACCCAGGTCTATGTGGTAATTCTTGTAGTACATTAGTTCATGTTTTGCTGTTTTGAACTTTGGGAGGATGCTCCCTGAAATCCTTGCTAGCTAACACTTTCAGGCTCAGGTTCACCTTTACCCCTCAGGAAACCTCCTGCAATCCTTTTCAGCCATCACTGAGCTCTCCTTTCTTAGAATAACTGCACTACCTACATCACAACATAGATTTAACACACAACTTTACACATTGTACACAGGTTCAATGTTTTTGCTAATAATTTAATGCTCATACACATTTTAGCCTTCAACTAGGCTTGTATCCTTCTGAGGTGGAGGGGTTGGGGGAGGGGGTAAGGAGGGGAGGAAAGACACTATTATCCTATCAAAGAAATGAATATGGAAGTTTAGTTGCATTACTTTTACAGATGAACAAAATGGGATTAAAACTCAAATGACTTGATAATCTCACAAAACAATGTTAGAACTGGGTGTAAAGCCCTCAACTCCTTTCCCCAGAGTGCCTCGGAGACTGCTAAACACATTACAAACTCTCAATGTGTAACTGTTGGTTTGGATTTGTTTCAAAATAAAAATTGTTTGCTTGTTTGTACTCCTCGTGGCTTGGACATGTTGACCTAAAGACATGGCATGAAAGATGACTGACTTGGGGTGTGGACAATAACCTTTGAGAGGACAGTGGCCTCTAACCCCTCCTGCCTATCTCGCTCACCATATAGTTGTCAGGCATGAGGCTTTAGTTCCGCATGTGCTCGCGCACGTGTGTGTGTGTGTGTGTGTGTGTGTGTGTGTGTGTGTGTGTGTGTTCCTTTCGGTGTCTCTGCTCTGGCTCTCAGCAAGAAGCCTCACTTCCTCTACTCTCGTTGCTTTATGGATTGTTGATTCATTTCCTTGAAAAGCATCAGGACTGCATCTTTCATTATTTATTAATATTATTGTTACAAATAGTGTTATTATTTGACTTGCTCTCAGGGAGATTTCAAGTTCTGGAGTCATTGCACATGAGTTTCTGTCTGCATATCTACTTGCCAGAATAATCCATATGCCTCCTTTTCTGAAAATTCCCACTAGGAATGTTGGAAACCTTACAAACTTTGATTGAGCTGCCCCAGGTCAAATTGAACATCTGGGAAAGAACTTCTATATCAGCTGCAGTTGTGCATCCTTAAATACCCTAGTGACCAAGTTCTAGGAGGAGGATTGGTGTGGGGTTTCATTTTGTGCAAAATGTATGGATATATTTAAACATTTCATTATATGGTCAAATTAGACTGTGTCTACATGGGCACATAATAAAGTAAAATTTGGCAATTATCTTGTTCATTTTGTCAAGTCAACAGCCAAAGGCAAATATCTAGTTTGGCAAAAAGGGTTTTAAAAGAGAAAATGGGGGAAGAGTCAAAGTTAAATGAAGTTGGTAATTATATTCCTTATATGTCTAAAAATAGATACTGAAATTATTTTAATTTTTCAAAATAGAATACTATATCATGTTAAGTAGAGTGGATCTCAGTAATCTCTCCCATAATGCTATATATTTCAAATAAATAAAATGCATGTGATTAATTCTGGTCTTATTTAAGTTACTCATCCACTATCCTGTACACACATTTCCAGTTTGAAAAAAAAAAAAAGTCAGCTGAAGACTAAATCTTATATAAACTGATGTTTTAGATCTCTCCCAAAATTGTCTTGTTTTAATTCATCAACCATGTCAGTGTTAGCACAAAAGGAAGGGAGGGAGGGGTGGAGGGAGGAAAGAAGGAAATTAATTATGATAAAGTTAGGTGTCCATGTATCCTTATGGGCACTGTTTAAAGACATCTACAAAAGCCACCCACTCAGTGTTCTTATGTTGTAGGCAATGGGAATGTACTGGGTGTTAGTCTAGTTGGGTCAGACCCAACTTGAGTTCAGCAATCTCAATACTTGGGTTCTGGCTAAGAAAGAATTCAGAGCCAAGATCCAAACCTTAAGAGAACATTTATTTGGCAAATCACAGAGATAGAAGAAGCAATTCCTAGAAGAAATGAGCTTAGAAAACTAGTTATAGAGGCAGAGGAAGGGCCCTTGGAACTTGGGAGTAAGGAAGATAATGCTAAAGTGGTGCTGCCTGGAGGAAGAGCAAACTGGGTCCTACTCCTAATGGCTTTAAGGGTAGAGATCTTAGGGGAGGGTCCCAGGGGAGGGTCTCAGAAGAATATGCTGCAGCTTTCCAGGTGTATCTTTTCAGGGTTGTCATTATCCAATGCAGCTGGTCCTGAGGTCAGCTGTGGCTGGTTTTGTTGTTTTTCTGGGCCTTGAGGTACACTCAGGTTCTTAATACAACTGAGGGGTAGATGTTTTCTCTAGGGAGGAAAGGTCAGGGGTTCCAAACCACTTGACCAGTGACATGCCAGGGGAGGAAAGGCCACCCTACAATTGTCCCTTTCTAGGCATCTGGGGCTTTCCATCCTGGTGACCTTCTGTTCCTAGCCTACTGTCCTTGCTCTGCTCACATCTGTGTGTCTACCACACTTCTTCCCCATCCTTTTATCTACAACCCCCCCCTTCTATTACCTTCCTGTTAAGTCCTATTAAGTTTTCCTTCCTTTCTGAAAACTGGCCTGGTTTGAGGCTCAGAATTCCATACAGGCAGCTGAGAAAGCTGATGAAAACCATGAAATAAAGAATACTGTGGCTACTGAGAGGGTTGAATTACACATCCCATCTTAAGGGTGAAGAGGTTAAGAGTTGAATGAGCAATACAGATACCCCGAATCAATGACTTTGTATTTAGATACGACGAACTTGTTCTTCCTATCTATTAGTTTTTTTATTTAAGCAATGTGTATGTGGAAATATACTGATCTTGTCCTAAATTAACAATGCAATTGTAAATCTGTCTGCTGCTACAGCATCGCCTGAGTGTCAGGAAGGATTGATTTACAAAGAACCGAGTAAAATGCAATCTTCACAGCTCAAGGGAAAAGGAATATGATTATCATTTTCAAACATTTGAAAGGATTAAAGACTGGTGATGGGTGAATCTCTTGAGGCCAGAGTTGGATGCTTACCCAGAAAACTTTGGAATCACATCTCAGAGTCTACAGAAATTGGTGGAAATCTATTAAAGATATGCTTATGACATTTTCTCTACTGTTTGTTCCTAGTCAGCCCGGAAGCCCCTGCCTTAAGGTCTTGGCACTGAAACATGAACACAGTTCCTCCCAGGGAGTAGAAGGGGGTATGTATGATAATTACAAGTGGTGCTGGCCTGCAGCAAATTTGTAGAATGGGTAAAGTTCCTTTGGCAATTTTCCACTTAACACCCACCAAGTTCTTAGCTTGCAAATGGGCTTTGATTAATACACCTTCCAACTACATTTGCATTTTAATGGGAGACTCTAGGAGATAACAGGTAACAAAAGACTCAAAGAAATAAAGTTGGAATGGTATATAATATTAAGAAGCAATAGGTATTAGGATTTATTTTTTTTATGGGGAGGCTTTTCTAATACCCTCCCTGACTCCCCTGCTCCCTACTTTGTTTTGCATGTCAATCTGGACCAAGATTCCTCTCCAGACACATCTCAGTTTTCTGAAACTGATAATGCTCTCTTATCATTAACCTTTTCATATGCTTCCCTCCTCCTACAATACTCTTTCTTTGTGATTCTGTGGAGTTGCTCAGGTGAGAAGCCACTTCCTCTTGGAAGACATCCTTGATCCTCCAAGCCTAGGGAAGCATAGTTGCAGTGGGATCCACAGACCCCTCTTCTGCACTCAAAGAGTAACTTGAAATTTGCATTTTAATTTCCTATTAAGCTTTGTTTATGTCTCATAGGCTCACTTAGAGCAGGAATAATGCCCCTTCCCCATTTTTACTATTATTTTCTCAGGGCCATACACAATATTGTATATAGAGTAGGTTACTCAGTATTTGTTGCATATATTCAAAAATATCTGCCTGTCCAGCCCCTACTCAATGTTCCTCAAGCTGGCTTTAATACCCTGAGGGAGCATATATGATTTGAGGCAAAGTATGTTTTAGCTGAAATATTCTCTTTCCTCCTTAACAGTAAATTTTGTAAGCAATTAGGAGAGAACAAATTTGAAAGAGGTGGGATGAAAGTAGAGAAAGAAAGAAATGACAATTTTGTATAATTCTAAAAAGTCTTACTCATGGAAATCTCTCAGACTGTGAAATCATGTTTTCACTGACAGGGTGAGGACATCAGTTCCTTTGGACAGTTACACACTTGATTGGCCAAGACACTAAAGAGCATCACATAGAGACTAGGATGCAACACTTAACACTGGAAACTGGGAATTAGTTGATCCCTTGTCATCTTTTGAAAATGGTTGCTGTGCCTCACCTTTGCTTTCTTTGCCTAAAATTTAGTCAGACACTAGTATGTCCAACCCTATGCCAATTGACCATAAAATTCCTGTTGTAGTCCCTGAAACTCCCAACATTTCTTGAAGTTTTAATTAGACATGAAAGATAAAAGGCATTAATTACACAATGGTATACAACAAATCCAAGAAATAAATTTTACAAAAGATGTGTGATTTGGGAGCAAAAAGATCCTTTTCTAGGAGGCCATATCCTAATATAAATTCTAAACAGTTCATCTTTTGGCACTTTATTTCATAGGCCTGAGACGAATTTCCTCTTCTACAAAATCAGGGTCTTAATGTCTACTTCCCAGAATTATTGTGAAGGTTAGCGATAATAACTGTAAAGTGCTTGGCATTTATAAACATATTTTAGTGTTCTTGTGCTAGTGATTATTATTTTACAATACTTATGATTTCATACATTTTATTATACTAATAAAGGTACTCTTCCCCTGTTATTTGGAAGGCAGCATTTATTTGACTTAGATATGTTTAGAGGAATTAATGGGACACCAAATCATTTATTCAAAAAATGTATAAAATACATACTTTGTTTCAGTTACTGTATTGATTGGTACCATGAAGCAATACTTATCTTTAAAAAATGAGTATTCGTGCCTGGCCAGGGATGGTTCAGTGGTTGAGCATCGACCTAGGATCCAGGTGATCGGGGTTCGATTCCCAATCAGGGCACATGCCTGGGTTGCAGGCTTGATCCCCAGTCGGGGGCGTGCAGGAGGCAGCCGATCAATGTCTCTCTCATCACTGATGTTTCTATCTCTCTCTCTCTCTCCCTTTCCTTTCCTCTCTCTGAAATCAATAAAGATATAAACAAAAAATAAAAATAAAAAATGGGTATTCCTAAGAAATGGATACATATCTGACCAGTGTCACAAAGGTGGTACTAAACAATCAAGACAGTAATACTGCCCCGGGTCAGGGGGAGAGGTCACTGCACATGGCACTTCCATGAGTATCCCAAGATGGGAATGGCAATAGGGCGTTCAGCCCACAGGCTCTTGCTGCACAGGCAAAAGAATAATTATATGATGGTTGGTGTGGCATGTGAGGAAAGAGGATGAAAGTAGCACAGAAGAAGCCTCCCATATTCTGTAATATCAAGGAAAAAGATTGCTGAAAACCATGCTTACCCTCTAAGGAAGAAGCAAAAATACCCTCCAGGGCAGATGACTGTTTAGATCAGCCTTTGGCTGACTGATTTGATTACGAAAGGGAAAAATCCCAGGGCAGTGTCTGTTTTGAAATATGGATTTCTTCATTGTGACCTCACAAAATTGTAATGAAATCTGTGACCCACATATATCAAATATTGTGGTATTTGGGGAAAGAGTTGCATCTAGTGTGGTGTGGGAGCGCAAGAGGGAGCACAGAGGACTGGAGCTAAGACAAAGAGCTAAGAGCGAGATACCAGTAGAACACATCGAAGTCGCAAGATGAAGGGGGAAGTGGGGAATCAGATTTGAACTTGAGAGGAAAATTTGGAAAAAGCTATGTAAGCGATTTCTTTGGGTGGGAGGCAGGCAAACCAATTGCAATTGTCCTAGTGAATCAGGAGTGACTAACAGTGAGTATGGACTTAAATAAATGAGCCTAGAGATGCAGAGAAGGAAACAGCCACAGGATGTGGTACCAAATGTGACTCTGACGTTTACATGTTTAGAGACCAGGTAAGTGGATTTCGGTACCAAGAAAATGAGTTTGAGGAATAGGCAGGAGAAGAAATAATTAATTTTGAAGAGAAAAATTAAGGAATTCACAATGAATGATGATCATAATTTTTTGTCTGATTGCTTCTTTAATGATGATCTTTCAGAGGAGTGGTAATTCTGACTCTCTGCTCAGAGGCAAGTCTATATCAAAAACACGTCCACTGGTACCTACTCCCCATGAACTATTCCCCACTGGAGGGTTGATTTGATTTATAAGAAATACAGGATGCAGCTCCCCTAAGGCCAGTATTCAAAAATGCTCCTATTTGTTCTTATAAAAATACCTGGATTATTCATCTAGATTAATCTGTCTTTACTCAAATCACTTAAAAAATTGAGTAGCATACTACTAGTAGAACTAATATTGACTCCTACTATTACTACTACTACTACTACTACTACTACTACTACTATTACTATACCTCTAACAGAAGAAACAGAAGAGAGGTTATATTCAAACAATGACTGAGAAGGTTCTAGAATCAAAGAAAAACATATGTCCTTTGGTTGAACTGAAATATGGTTAACTAAGTAATATGAAGGATCTTTCCAATCTTGAACTATTAGATCTTAAAAAAAAACACAAAACTTTAAAACTTGGCAACTTTATTACTGGGATAGTAAGGTGTAGACAATGTCTATAGGCTCCCTGATGTCCAAAGAAAAGAAAAAAGAGAAGAGAAAGGGGCAAAAAAATAAAGGAAAAAGAAAAGGTAAGAAAACTAATAGAAAAAAAGAAAATTAACTGTATCCAGAAACAGAACCAAGAGTATAAGTGCAAAGAAAGAGGTGGGCAGACAAGAGTACATGGCTTCCCTGAAAGTAGATGCCAATAACATCACTGAGATCTTCACACTGAGCCATTGTCAAACAGTGAGGTATGGGAATTAAGCCCCAACCGTCTATATTGAGCTAATACCCCAATTTTGGGACTGAATTGATGTCATTAGTGTTCTCTGGTGCCCAGAAGGATATGCAAATCTAATCTGGAGGAAAGCATCCCTAATGCATGCAAGCAGGGTTTACATGGCTCACCATCATCCAATCAATTCACAATCAAAGATAGGCAAGCACAAGAATAGAGAAGCCATAATGCATGAGTGGCAGAGCAGCAAAAACAATAATGCTCATAATAAAATTAATAAAATGATAGAAATATATAAGAGAAATTATAAGAAATATGTAAGAGATATAGAAATTGGAAGGAAGAAACTCAAAATGCTATTAATTGGATATTCAGGAGAAGACAATAGAGAAAATGACAAAGGTCAATATTTATAAAGACCATCATTCAGAGTATTTTGGAATTGAATTAAAGCATGAATATGTAGGTGAAGAAAGTGTAATGTAACCAAAGCAGAATAATTAAAAGACATATTATAGTATAATGAAAAAACATGAAAAACAGGAAACGATCTTAAAAAGTCACAGGAGAGAAAAAAAGGAAAAAAAAAAAGTCACAGGAGAAAATACAGCTCAACCACAAAGGAATTTTCAATATTAAAAGGATAGCCAGAAGACAATGGAAAAAATATTCAATATTTTGAGACAAATTAACTATCAACTTAGAAAAATGTTTCCACCAAAATTATTATTCAAGAATGGAAATAAAATATAAATATATAGGCCAACAGAAGTGTGCCAGAAAATGCCCTTCACCAAATGTATTTTTAATGAATAGGCATAATCTGAAAAGCACAATTTGAGATCTGGGTAGAAATGTTATACAAATATAATACACCACACATACACACATACACACACATGTTTATGTGTGTACATATAGAAACAATTTGCCATTTGTGGAATTAAAAAAATACAGACAGGGTGGAGCAAAAATAGGTCTACAGTTGTTTGTATGGAAAACAAGACAGTAATTAATAAATACCAACAGAAGAATAAACTCGGTGTTTTGTGTACTCACAACTATAAACCTACTTTGCCCTACCCTGTGTATCAAATACTAAAATTTTGGTACAAAAATAGTACTGCAGTCAGAAGAGAAAATTCAAAAATAAATTACTGCAAGGTTCCTTGATTTTTTGAAAGTGTGACAAAATATTTTTTGTACTTTAAACTTTAATTTAAATATTCATAAATAAGATAAATATAATCTCCAAGAAATATGGTGTTTAAGATCTAAAAATAAACACAAAAGCAAAAAAACAAATAGTTTTTAAAAAAAGAAAAAAGATAATAGAAAAGAATAAGCAAATAATCAAGAGTAGAATAGTTAGAAACACATTCAAATATGTCAGTAATTATGAAAAAGTAATAGACCTTATCTACCATGTAACATATACTCTAAACTTAGATTAAAAAGATAGTTTGGCTTTATGTCATTTATAAGAGGTGCAATGAAAACAAGGCTTTTTAAACATTGAAAGGAAAAGAATAGAGAAAGACACAACAAGCAAATACTAACCAAGGGAAAGACCATATAATTATATGTATCCTGATTAAAATAGACTTTAAAATTACTTTGTTACTAAGGATATATATGGGCCATTATATGATAATAAAATGTTCAATTAAAAGAAATCTATAACAATGTATACACCTAGTAAAATATTCTCAAAATGTATATAAGAAGTTTTGAGAGAAACTGGCAAATCCACCAGCATAATGAAGTAATTCAAGATCACTCTAAAATATTGCAAAGTCAGTCAGCTCCCTAAACATCCCAAATAAAGCTACAGATATTCTGAGCAGCACAATTAACAGTCTTAACCTATTAGACATAGACAGATGTCTTTACACACAAGTAGTAAAACACATTTTTCTTGGGGAAGCATTGAACAGTTATAAAAATCAACACGAATTAAGAGATAAAACTGTCTCATCAAATATAAAAAATGTATCAGTATAAAGGCTTTTATTTTCTTACCATAGTACAAAGTAAAGAGGCAATACCAAAACTATAATTTAAGTTCTGAATATTTTTTAAAGTTTGAAATTACTCGAGATAAAAAAATAAATCATAAAAATTTAAAATTCTTAAAACCTAAAGGATAAATATACCACATAACTTGTGGGATGTAGTTAAATACTTTGACATTCAGCCTTAAATTCTTATACTAAAGGTATAGAAAAGCTAAAAATAAATGAAGCATCCAACTTAAGTCCTTGAAAAGGAACAATAACCAAGAAAAGTACTAGGAAAGAGGAAATTAAAATATAGGAAACAATAACAGAAAATAAAATTCAGTAACATATATAATAGAAAACAGAGGTTCAAGAAAGCCAAAATTCAATTATACAACTGAAATATGCAAATCTATGATGAGATCCATGCAATAAAACAGAGCACAGACACACAAACAATATTATAAAAGTAAAATAGTACAGAACTATAAATAGAGCAAAGATTTTAAAAATAGAATACTTAGTATATTTATATGTCACAAAATTTGAAAACTTAGGCAAATAGATATATTTGTAGAAAAATAAATTTACTGAACAGAATCAAGAAATAGAAACCCTAAATAGTCCTATATCTATTAAACAATTTGAATTAGTTTTTAAAATTCCCAAAAATAAAATGTTAGTTCTAGACTCTTTTATAGACGAGATCAAATAAACCTTCAAGAAAAATGTATCATTTCAATATATGGGGAACATTTTCATAAATTACAAAATTATTTTATGAATATAATCTTAGCAAATTTAGAATGGAAAATACTCTCAATCTGGTAAGTATATATTTTTTAAAGCAATCATTTTCTTAAGGGGAAAATATTAGGAGCTTTCCCACTAACATTGCTACTTAATCAATATTTAACTGGAAGGTATAGCTGAAAATCCAGCCTCTTATTTTTATTTTGGTTTTTCTCTTTTCACACCATACTGTGGTCTTCATTACTTCCAACCCCTTATAATCTGGTGGTGTCCACATTTCTTAGAAGACATAATCTCTTCAATAATTTGGTCACTTATATTTATATTGTTAAGTGAACTGGTGAAGCAAAAAGCAGGATCCATTGGTTAGAAGAAATCAGCTGTGTTTGCCCTCATCTTAGTCATTTAAACTAACCTCAAATATCACCTTACATGTCTCATTCTTTCTCAGGCTTATCACATGTCTTGCTTGAATCTCAAAGTATCAGTTTGCTAAATACAATGTTAGACTTTCGAAATATATGCTCAGCTTCATCACAGAGCTCACATCTATTAAATAGTAAAAGGAACACTTTTTCCTTCATATTTTTATTAGCTTTTAATATTTATGAATTAGATACCTTCTCTTCTTCATAAATTTTGCATTCATTTTATACACACACACACACACACACACACACACACACACACACACAGGTAATGTACATCTGTGTCAGTTCAGTAAAGCTAAACTGGACCTATGTTTTCTAAATTCCCCTTCCATGCATAGTTCTGAAATTGCATGAGCTTCAGCCAACATTTTGAGATTCAGAAAATAAAAAGTAAAACTGAAATTTAAGTTGAAAGGTCAGTGCAGGAGCCCCAAGGAGTGTTGCAATGATGGGTGGCCTCATCCTGGTGCAAGTAAGGCAATCTTGGGCCTGAAACTCCTTTGGTTCCCACTGGCTCCTCTTTAACTTTTCCAGCTTCTATACCTTGTGTGTGTGTTGCTCCATGACATAGGGAACAAGATTTTCCATGGTTGCCCACATCACTGAAGTTTCAAGATTGGAAGTAGTGAGAGATAAACATGGGTTCCAATCCATTCTGTGGGCACTAGTTCATCCTTGTGAATTCCAGCTTGTTTGTGGCTTTCCTCCACTCCACTATCATCCCTCCCTGACTGTCTGCCCTGACTATTTCAGGTTCAGATGAAAAGAAAACAGCATTGCATCTGTTCTCAAAGTTGCATATGGTCAATTCCCTATTAAATCTCTCTCTCTCTCTCTCTCTCTCTCTCTCTCTCTCTCTCTCTCTCTATATATATATATATATATATATATATATATATATATATATATATATATATATCTCCATATATGTACATACCATTTTTAGTAGATCCATTTTTTTCCTGATCAAACCCTGACTGATGTAGTTGGGGAATATTCTGCATGCTGCTATAAATCCATAAATATATTGCATTCTGCCAAAAACCTCATTCCACTATTCCAGTAAATATCCTGTCTCAAGAATCCTCTGACACTGTGCCCCTAAACTTCATACCTAAATATTTCTGAATATTTCTCTTAGCCTAAGAAATAAACATCTACTCTTCTGTTCATTCTTAGGTAGCTTCTACTCCCATGAATGGCTGATACATATTTCAATAAACTTAAGTTTGTTCAGATAGAAAATAAGAATGATAATACATATATTATTTCACAAGGGTGTGAGGGCTATCAGGGCAGATTTGTAAAAAAAAAAAAAAAAAATTACTATTATAAAATGACGCATAAATATAAAATAGATACATTTTCTTTTCTGTAAAGTAAGAGTTTCCTGACTCTTTAATCACTAGGCTAAGCCTCAGGGACTTAGATTTTTTTTTCTTTCCCAAATTAGATTTGAAATGGGGAAGAAATGAAAAAGTTTAAATTATCTACTCATTGTTGTTGATTTACTTAATCATATTTTGACGTAGGATCTAGTAGATTTGAAATTGCCTTCAAATTGCTGGGTTGGGGCATGGGTCTTAGAGAAGCTAAAATGAATCTCAGAAAAATATGTCCCACCACTCAGATAAACAGAACCAAATTAGATGTATTTGGGCTTGAACCAGTAACATGTTGCCAGCTTCCAGGTTGCTTGAACACTGCTTCACCTCGCTTTATTGTAATTGCAACTAAAAGCTCCTTGATTTAAGGAGGCAAAAGCTGAAAGGCTGTTGAGAGACTGTTGATCAAATCACATCATTTGATCTTCTTGTCTTATAGCTTTCCTCCCCCAATTGTTTTCACCTTGGCTTGGGCTTATGAAACTAGCCTATTAATAATTTACTATGTGCATCTAGTTCATTTCATACCAAGGGATCTTACAATAACAGCCCAAAGTGCAGCTACATCTGGACCTTACTAGTTCATCTTTATTGGTTCCAGGTACATTCCAGAATGATTAGGATAAGAGATGAGTGCTCTCACCTACTGTTTGATTTGGGAATTATTTATCACTGACAAAAATTTCCTGTGCAATTTCAAATCTCTGATGAACTGTTTATTTGTATTAGACCATTAACATCAATTTGTTACGGGTTCTTTCCAGAAAAGAGAATGCACATGAGTTTCCTTAATAAACAATATTATTCTTATTACAAGAAATTGTGGGAGTTAAATACACAGACCATCGTAATATTAGTCCATCATTTATGTATGTTTGGGATTTTATTTATTCTATTATTTGGGAAATGTTTCCTGTGCACTTACGATGCACCGAACATGATGCTCATGATAAAGGTAAAGAGGACAGAGCCCCTTCCTTAAAGTTCTCATTCAGTGAGGGAACAACTGCAAGTGAAAGATAATAGGAAATAACACACTGCGCTGCAATAGAGAGAAGTCTGGGGTGCTACCAAAGCCCAGAGGAAGACAGGTCCTCGCTCCCTGTGTGCCTGAGAGATCCCCAAGAGGAGGTAACTTGAGTGGAGCTGTGAAGCATAAACAGAACTTGCTATTGAGCCCCTAACATTAACCTTCATAAAGTCCCTGCACCAGAGGGATCATGTAGAAACATACAGAAGCTACACAACACCAGTGTCTGGCAATTCCTCCAGGCCCGACTGCTCGTCTTCTGCTTCGTCTCCGCCAAGAAAGATGGAGTAATAAAAGCCTTCCGCCTAGAGGGAGGTGACATGTGGGACTGGAGAAATACAGGGGAAGGGCAAGGGCAAGAAGAATGGGGAGCTGCAGAATAGAAATGAGGGCTGCTGAAAAGAGGCTGTTTCAATTTTACAATTATGTGCAAAACTGGTCTTGTCTAGGTCGTGATCCATAAGGCCCGAGGATTCATTCTTCCATAAATATGCTTTGGGCCTCAGTATTTTAGATGCAATATAATATAACAGTATGACAGTGAATGTTCAAGTGGAAACACCATGGATTATGATCCTTAGCTCCAACCTTACAATCTTAAACTTGAGTTTCAGAATCCTTATTTCTGAAAATAGGAAGAGACCAAATTCTGACTAACTTGTAATTTCAATAAGAATCACATGAATGTATGAATATAGTCAAGTTTTATAAACTATAAAAATAATGAAAATAAAAGATGCTGTTATATTATTTAAATTATTAGAGTATTACAAAAATTCTTAAAATGAGCAGACTTCTGACATTACCTGTTAGAATTACTCAATCTGCCCAGTCACTTTCCAGATCATGCACTTTCATTCAAAATCAACTTTCTTTGCTTGAGGGCAAGAATAAAGCTTCTTGAATTACCAACAATTAATGACTCCTATAGGAGCAGCTCTCTGGCTTTAAGAAGTATATTGAAATATCATATTGAGACCAAAAAAAAAAAAAAAAAGAAAAGAAAATCAGCCAAGAGGAAAATAAAGAAAAATAACTGAAATTGTAAAAGCACACCAGAGTACCATTTTTAATAACTTTAGAAATTCTTGTTTTGAATATTATTTTGGTGCTTAGTAAATGTCACGTTATTTTTCATGTGTACTACAGTTTTTTTCATCTTAGATTTTAAGCCCCTTGAGACCGAAATTTTTGCCTACATCTTTATACTACTGAGTTTTCATTATAGATTCATGCATATAGAAAGGACCCAATAAAATTTTGTAGCTGCTACTGATGATAGGAGTTCATGAAAATTAGCAATTACCTTAAAAGGCAATAATGTCCAAGGAAGTAAAAAATGTTGAATGTACATTGTTTAGAGAAAGTGATGTTTTGCTTGAGTCTACACCAGTGAAATTATAAAAACTCCCTGCCATTCTGCTGATAGCCTTATGAAAACAAGTTGAAAGCAGCTGATCGGTGGCATCTGTTAACTGGCATTGACATTTTAATGTGTAGGGCAGCTGTCAAGCAATTCCACTTTCTCCTACTTTCCTTTTCAGAATTAATTAGCACTGTGAGACACTCAAATATTCACTTACTTGCCAAGAAAAACTTGGAAGTCAGCTCCTCAAAGAACCACATGGGGAGATCCACCCTTTCACAACCCATCTTCCTCCAGTCCGTTTCTATTGGCCACACTGGTTCCACTGTTATCACCTCCTCTTAGGTAATGAAGGTGATGTTTTGAGATCAAATAAAAAAAAAAAAATGAGATAGATAAGGCTAAACAAAGGTTGAGTTCCTCAGTGATCACAATGAGACATGAGCTAACTCATGTGACCTCATATAAAATTGTGGTCCCAGGAATAAGACAGTCACAATGCCTGTTTTTGTCAGATTTGTAGCAAAAATAAATCAAGTTAAATGATATGATGGATTTTTTAAAAATGAGAATGCTTTGCAAATATAAAATGTTATGTATACAGATAAAAATATTAATCAAATATAATCAAATGTCACTGCTGTGTGTGGGTTTGTGTGTGTGTGTAAATTAAATGTATATCCAGAATAAAGAAGAAAATCTTGAGAAAGCAAGCTGAGATCACGCTGTAGAAAGATATGAATAATAAACTATCAATTTGGAGTTCTATCTTTACCAAGATGGCCTTAACATTCTCCCCTCAGCTTGACTGAACTTTAGGCAGGCTTTCCTCCTAACCAGAAGGTCCTCCCTTTTCTCAGAGCATTTACTTTAGAAAACTTGCAATTGTAAATTCTTTCTCTGTCCTTTTGAGATACAAACCCTCCAAAACCCAGAAATGTCTCAAGGATTCAGGTGTCATCCCTACGAGATGCAATCACTGAAGGAGATAGCACTTTCTAACTCCCAGTCATGGTGGGAGGGAGAGGTCCTCATTTCAATTAAGAACAGTTATCAAATGCACATGACCTAATGACAGTGACCAATCCTTCTGGACATAAGTCCTCCAGTACTTTTCCCTTAGGTCACTCCAGCATTTTAAAATCCTGTCCCATATCTGTCCAATATTCCAAACACCATTTACTGAATAGGCTATCTTTATTCCATTGTCTGTTTTTGCCTCTTTGTCAAGTATTAATTGACTGTAAAGGTGTGGGTTTATTTCTGGGCTCTCTATCTTGTTTCCTATGTTCATCGCAGCGTTACTTACCATAACCAAGATTTGGAAGCAGTCTAGTGCCCATCAGGAGGCGAGTGGATAAGAAAGCTGTGGCATATTTACACCATGGAAATATTACTCTTTGCCATAGCATGAATGGACCTGGAGAACATTATGCTAAGTGAAATAAGCCAGTCAGAGAAAGACAGGTACCATACGATTTTACTCATAATGGGAATCTAATGAACAAAATGAACTAACAAGCAAAATAGAGACCAACTCAGAGATAGGGAACAGGCTGACAGCTGTCGGGTGGGGGAGCAGTGGCTGGGGAGGGGACTGAGAAAAAAAAAAGAGAGAGAGAGAGAAAGAACTCAGGGACAGGGACAGCAGTTGTGGTGATTGCTTCTGGGGAGGTAGGGATAGAGGGAGGTGGAGAAGGGTATGAGGGGATAAATGGTGATGGACAAAGACTTAACTTGAGGCAATGAACACAAAATGCATGGTGCAGATGATGTGTTGTGGAATTATGCACCTGAAACCTATGTAATTTTGTTAAAGAGTGTCACCCCAATAAATTCAATAAAAAGAAAAAGCCTCTTCCTTTTCTTCCAGCACACTGAGTTTAATCTCCATCCCCTATTACAATAGTCTTAAGTAAAGTCTGTTTAACTCCATCTGATTTAATTTTTCTCTTACACTCTGCAGGGTAATAAAGAGAATGATAATATGAAGATAATATTTGAGGGAAAGATCTCCAATTATTTCCACTAAATAAAGGAAACTCAGTCTTCGCTCACAGTTCTAAGGGCATATTTAAGGTTTGAGATTCCTGGTCCCTGGGCTGTTTCCAGTCAATGGTCAACCGTTCCTAAAATGGCCTAAATACTCAGTGCTCCGTTTTGGTTCAGCTCAGCATCATATCTTCCTGAACTGGGACATACTGAAATGCAAATCTCTGATGCTGCTTCACTTCCCCTTTCTACCTGCTGATCCTTGAATTGCCCCTACCAAGGTATCCCTGTCTTAGTGTGCAACTCTCTCCCATGCCCAACTTTTCATAGCCTTCTTTGAGATAATACTTTCTGTCTTCCAAATCAATAATTCTTTTATATATCCTGTTTTCCTGGATTTACTCTAGCTCTGTGTCAATGTTATAAGCCTTCCTAAAATTTAAATGACTATAAATGGCTTAATGTTCCATTACTTCTAGGTAAAGCATTTGCATTTTTACAGAGACATTTTAGAAATAATACCCAAAGGAATGATTCTTTCATATCAGCATGGCGGTTTAGGGGATATGCATACATTTGGGCAGTGAGATTACCTGTCACCCTTCAATCATACAAGCAGACGGGCGCTTACTTAGCCCTTGCCTTTGGCTAATCCTAAAGAGCATTTAAGTCCCATTCAAAAACCCACTCAATCACAGCTCTACTGGGGTAAGTAAATGTTCTGGCTTTTTCCATAGGCAGTTAGTTACCTACGGAGTGGTGGGGGCAGACTTGAGCTTTGCTATACTGAATATCAAAATATCCATACATTATATCTGTAAACCAAAGACAAAATAAATTTAAAGTGGAAAAGCTTTGATAATTTTGGTGAGCGGAAGTGACATTAGTTCAACCTGCATAGCCAGGGTAGTGAATTTATATATCAGATCGGATGGTGAAATGCATTAAAAGGTAACCTAATTAGATCAACTATACTGCAACCAAGGCTGAGCCTCCCATTAGGCCCAGACACCAGGAGGCTGATGTCCTGCACGCCACAGACAAACGGTGAGACATGGAAAAGCTCTGCCTGGAAGTGGACATCATGCTTCTAAGAGCATCCTTGATAAAGTAGGAGGCTATTGACAACAGGGTTCATAAGGATATCTGAGACCAAATGGTTTGTAAATACTGTCAGATATGTGGAAAGAATTTCAGAGAGAGAAAGGTGAAATTGTGTATTCCTTGCATATTCAGAAGTGGAAAAGTTTTTATGGAAGCCTGGAAGGAAAGTCTCACTAAAAATATATTTTCTTGGAGAATTCACAAGGTCTAAGGTCCATGGTCTGTGAGAAACATGAGCGAGTGTCCACTGCATCCTTCGCAGTATACTGGACAGGGGACAAGTTCCCCTTTGAGAGAGATTTGTGTTTAAACTTGATGGGGGACAAGGATCAGAATTGGAGGATTATTGATTACATGGTAGTAAAATGTCATTCACATTTTCTTGTGTCTCAGCCTTCTGGTCAGGGTGAGTCTGAAGAAGAGGAAGATGTAACAAAGAGGAAGCCAGGTAGAAATCTACACTACTGGTGTTTATATATGAAAAGTGAGGACACATATCAGTTCTGCTCTGTAGAATAAGACACTCTTTTCTTTAAAGAGTTTAAATTGATTTTCAGAGAGAGAGGAAGGGAAAGGGAGAGAGAGAAACATGGCCTCGAGAGGGAAACATCTATCAGCTGCCTCCTGCACTCACCCTACTGGGGATGGAGCCCACAACCGGGGCAACCTTTCAGTGCATGGGACAATGACAACCAACCACTGGGCCACACCGTCCAGAGAACATAAAGTGCTGTTGGTAGGAGAAGAGCATTTCTTTTTCATAAGCCTTAGAAAAGCTTCTGGACTAGAAAGGAAAACACAGAGGTAATTTTTAGTGGAAAAATGAGATGGGCTGGACAAAAGTCAGGTTCTTTGGTAGAGAAACCTCCAGTTAAGGCAGGGAAATTTCATCCATTACTGTGGTAGCCTCTAGCACACATGACCTCACCACCGGGGAAACAGCTGTGCATTAAGAAAATCTTTTCCAAATGCCTGGATAGCTCTCCTATGAGTCTAACTCCTTTGAACTAGATGATAGGGATGAAAGAGGCCCCTGTGCAACCTACATAGCTGTCTTCCTGGAAAGAGTGTGGGGGAGAACAGACAAATCCACCAAGTTACTGCTGCATTCCTACTATAGAAAAATGTCCATGCTGCGTATGCTGACTTGGCCTGAGGAGATTCTTCCACATTGCACAGTTGAAGGAACCAAGTGTGCATACAGAAGTGTGCTAAGAGACATCATAATTATCTTCAAATACTTTTAAGGATGTTTTATAGAAAAGGTTGATCTATTTTGTTATTTGTAAAGGCAAAATTATCACAATGAAAATGTGCAGATGCATAAAACTGATAGGTGTAGTCTTCCCACCTCTAAAAGTGTTGAAAGTCCAAATTATAGAATAACTAGGAACATATTTGAACTAGAAGATTCTCAAGAACCAAACCAATGCCATTTATCCTTTCTTCTCTGCTAGATTATTTCATCCAAACCTCAGCCAACAGATAAATGCAGAATCCATTCTAAAGGGGAATAAAATTAAATAATTTTGGTAATTTTATAGAAGTATTATAATCAGAAACAAATATGAAAATAGCAGGACAAACTAAAATATATTTATATTCTCTTTCTCTTCTTCCTTTACCTTTTCTTTTTCTTTTTTAATACTAGTGTCAAGAGAGAAATATTCCTCAGTTATAGGGTAAAATGATGGCTTTAAAAATGGTTTTACTTTTCACAATTTTATAATTATAATGGACATGAAATAAGTCTATATTAAACACCTAGATGCATATTTACATAAATCAATTATTTTTATGAGATATTAAGTATACTTTAAATATATGTGCAATCAAATTCAGTGCCCTACCATCTGTTAGTATATGTAACTCCACATTCTAAAGACATAATTATTTTTCCAAATATATAATTAATGTAGGCACAGAAGATCGTGAAGGGGAGTTCACACTGATGTGCATTCATTGATTTACCTGTGTATTTGAACCAATTTTGATGACCACCTTTCCCTTTAGTTTCTGTCCAAGATATTTTAGCAAACAACTCCACGAAAGGAAGAACTCTAACCTTTGTCTTAAGTACTAAGAATTTTTTCCTCCCGTTGGTGGCCTTTCAACTTATCTACCAATTTGTAACACAATTTAACTGACCAATCTACTGCATATAGGATGCATGATAAACATTATAGTAAGTTGCAACTGCCTCATAAATAAGTGTTTTGGCAGCCCAAATGAGAAAGAACATCCCCCAAAATCTACTCTTATACTATCTTAAGAGATTGAAATCATTAAAGATTGTTTTAAAAACTAAAGTATTTGAAAGCCTAAGAAACATACTGATTATGTATTCAGAATTAGGAAGTCATGGCCACATGAGCAAAATAGTTTATTAATATTCTGGGACAAAAATACAGCCAATATTCTGAGTTAATTAACTCAGAAATTTAGCCGACAGAGTTGACCAGTTAATCTCACATGAAGTCATATGAAACATCATTTTTCTTCATAGTTAACAGGAAAAGATGAGATGCTTCCATAAGTTGTCCTAATCATGAATCCATATTTTGTCCTAGAGACAATCATTTCCAAATAACTAGTTCTAATTCTTCTTAATAGTACTTCTATCATTATGCAGCACTGCTAACATAAGGAAGTAAATTTCCCTTTAATAATCTGAATTCTGTATTAGAGCATGTAAACTCCAGGAAATGTGTTTACTTTTGGGTGCAGAAGCCAAGTTTGAGGAAGCATGGGTAGATGTAAGAGACAAAAATAAGAAAAAGATTCCCTGCATTCTTGCAGTGTTGATAGTAGTCCTACTGCTTTATTGCAGAAACAGGTCTTCTGTCACTTCCAGACAACCCTTTAGAAAATGTGATCATCTATATGGGTTTCAGCATATAGCAACCTCCAAGCATTCATTGATAAAGGAACTCCTAACAAACTTTATCTTGAAGGGCTGGTGTTAGCTAATGATGTACTTCCTCTATTCTTCAACTTCAGCCCCACTACTTTAAAATGTAGTCCTCAACACAATCATGTCAGAAAAAGGAAAACACACAATCAACTATCTGTGACCCGCAGGATTTGAAAATGTCACAATTGCTGAGTTGCTGGTTTTAACTGCCCTTCACTTGTTCACTGTCTCTCCCATACAACCCCCGCCCCCTAAATGCGTGGGTACTTGGTGTTACTTAGCTTCCGATGTGTTTTTTTTTTTTTTTTTTGTCTCTGCAATTTCCAAGCCTAATGAGGCTGAGCTGAGTTAATAATGGATGTAATAAGTAATGACTCATTGTTTTGGGGCCTGCGTCTGTGTGTGCCTCAGAATGGGAGCCAGGACTCTGATGCTATTTGTTCTGCTATGTCACTTGCCACCAAGCAATGCCACTCATCAATAAAAGGCAAGATGACGGATGAGTTCATTTAATGGAATTCCTCTGAGTGAGCTACAGCCCAACTCTTCAATAGGTCTGCTACCACGCTCTCTCCCTCCCTCTCACCCTCTCGTGGCTCTCTTTTTCCTTCCTCCTAAATCCAAGACAGTTGGAAAGCACGCTTGGCCGAGAGGGCCTCCATTTGTGCCAGCAGCTCCTTCTGCTCTTAACAACTGCTATCCTAAATCAAATCAGCAGCTCTGCGCCTGGAGATTAAATCTGTGCCACCCGATAGTGGTGGCACCCTGTGGCACCTGTCCACGTGTACTCCCTGCCTGGGCTCATTTCTTTATTTCCTCAGAGGATGGGTTGTGTTGGAGGAGGTTCAGGTCCTGGGCAGTCAAGGTTGAAGTGTTCTAAATTTTGGTCCTTCACAAGCTAGAAACCAAAAGCAGGCTGCTCTCTGGACAAGTTTATGGAGTAGTCTTTCTGCTGCTCCGGTCAACCTTCAGTTTGCGTAGCCCCACTAGCTAAAGTATGCTGCTTCCTTCCATGATCTGGATTTCACCCACAGTGAGATCAACACTGATGACACCTTACCAACAGCAGGCAGACTTTTTCAGTCTACAAGAATGGTGATGGCATTTGGGAACCCGGATATCCTAAAACTGCAAAGTGTAAATAAATCAGACCTCCAAAGAAACACAACAGGTGTTGATGTTAACACACTGTTTTTAGATATCATTTTGATGAGGAATAAAGGGCAAAAATACATGAAATCAAATAGAATCACCTGTAGGCTTAAGGAAACAGTTGAAACAGAAAAGGAAAGTGGTTAACATATTGACCTTGAGTTGGGATGCTAGAATGTAGCCTCAACATTTTCCATTATGGAGAAGCGACATTAGGGGAAAGTGACAAAGGGGGAAATAGAATGACAGGATGTTGCAGATGGCAAAGTTTACAGATGATAAGAAAAAAAGAATAGGACTGGATCGGGAAAAACACTTCTTAAATTTCTCTATTTCTAGAATGGAAATGGAGAAATTCTATTCCTAAGCTAATTGGAACATCACTGACTAATAGCTGACAAAGTCATTCAGGTCTAATCTCTCTCTTGTCAAATAGACACAGGTAAAGCTGAGCTGAGATCGTGGGCAAAAGTAGGTTTACATTTGTGAGTACGCAAAACAGAGTTTATTCTTGTTATTTCTTAATTATCGTATTATCTTCCATACGAACAACTGAAAACCTACTGTTGCCCGCCCTTGTATATGTATTCATATTTAAATCTGTGTCATGGAGAGTTAAGGATGTGAGGAATTTTTCTAAGTTAGCTCATAAATTCAGTAATTCTGTGCACGGCTTTGAGAGTGAACTTTCCTGAGCCTCTGCTGGGGATGGTTCTGATATACACTCTCCATATCTAACATTCTTGATTTCATATAGAGCAAAAAGCGTCGATTCTCTAGATGCTGACATTATATTTCATCTTCAGGCCCTTGCAGAGTTGGTTGAATCTACTCACAATTAAAGTCAGTGTCAAAAATAGGAAAAGTGATGAGAAAGGAGGAAATATAGTGTAAGGAACTAAATGAGGAACAAAAGTGTATTTTAAAAACCTACAGAGTAAGGGCAGCCAAGAAATAGATTAACAGAGCATTACATTTTATTGTTGAGCACAAATGTTCCGTTCCTTCCTCTGAGCTCCTAATCAGCATTTTTCATTATTTTCCCTCCACTGTATCTGGCTCCCATGCATCGGTGCCCATAGCAACACCTCCAGTAGCACTGAAAACTTCCTCTCACACCAAGGCTCTCTATCTACACAATGAGCCTTGGCAGGGCGGACCTGCCCTCCTGTTAAGATTTCCACACCACTTGGGGTCCTTGGTTAGGATATGAATTCTCCTTTTTGATACTTAGGAATGACTGCCCCATCCGTATATAGGAAGCAATGATTTCCTTCCTACCTATGATGAACTCATTTTTCTAGGTTGTTATGATGTAGGGGTACATCTGATCAAGCTCTGTTCTTTAGGAAGGGACTGCTCTCAAAGCCTTGGGTCATGTGGCTTCTTAGGATGGTCTGGTGTGATGACTACCACCTTTACCCTTCCATTTTGTCTACAGACTTCACAAATACCAAGGTTCTGCATTGAATACAATTCTATGCTGGTGAAAGTGTTAATAGCAACACTACCGTATCCCTGAAAGACAGCTTTTAGGACTATTTGTGCTTACGTGTGTTAAATTCAAATCCACAGGAGTGGTTTTGATGTTTTCATACAGCTCTTGCTCTGTGAGCACTGCATTTGTAGTTTCTGGGATCACAAGGATGAAGGGAAGATAACAGAAATCTTACTATTCAGGTCAGCACTGTGGGTAAACATCACCATATCACCTACCATGGAACTTCCACAGCCTAGATACTAATATCTGTTGAATTAAAATGGACTGAATAAAATCTGGTCTTTGTCCTATTTGCTTACTTTTTCATCTCCTGTACTAATTATTCTGTAAGTCTGTTTTTCCCTTGGTTTTAGAAATTTGTCAGGTGGCACTTTAATTTAATCCATTCTTAAATATTCTGACTCCAACATAAATTAAGGCCATATGTATACCGTCATAAGCTGAGACCTGCAGACATGAATCTAATTTGATTTTGCAAGTGTTTATTGATCACCAACTATGCAGTTAGCATCCTCCAGAGCACAGTCATGATGAAAATACTATCCTTAAGCAGGAGACAATAACAAATTATTTCAGGCTCCTATAGTTCAAGAAGTTAAAACTTTGACGTTTAAAAAACTAATTTAAGAAAGTTCTAGAATTAGAGCTACAAGAGAAGAATTGATTTCTTTTGTTTCATAAAATATGAGCAGGAAGGAGTCTAAGACATTTTTTAGTTCGAATTCAAGCCTTATCCCATGCAAACATCTTTTAAAAATATATATATGTATATATGTACATGTTTTTATTGATTTCAGAGGAAGGGAGAGGGAGAGGGAGATAGAAACATCATCAACATTGATCTGCTGCCTCCTGCATGCCCCCTATTGGAAATAGGCATGTGCCCTGACTGGGAATCTAACCAGAACCTCTTGTTGCATGGGTCGATGTTCAACCACTGAACCACACTGGCCGGGTCTCATACAATTATCTTAAGTGGCAACATTCACAAAGGGTATTTTGCCTGTTTGAAAGAACCAGGATCAGAAACTAGACTAGTTTTCAGGAAACACAAGTCTCTTGGTTATGATGTAGGGGTACATCTGATCAAGAAACACAAGTCTCTTGGTAAGGGTACATCTTGTCTCTCACCTATCCAATCCTTTTGTCCCATAAAGCTTTGTTTAACAGGAGAAGCAGGGTTACTCTTTTCTCTTCTTCTTCCCTCCTTTAGAATGAAACCATGAGCAGTAAGTGCACAAAACAAATTATGATTTTAAAAGTATAGTGCACAGGAGAGGCAACTGCTATTACTATTTGGCCAAGTAAAAGAGAATTATTTCACAGTTACCAAAACAGAGTTCAGATCACAGTGAAGATCTTCCTTCTGCCACCCACTTAAGATAATTGTATACCATTTATCAGGAAACTCTCTACTTTTCAGATTGAAAATCATCAGAAAAACAGATAGGAACCTGCAGGTGAGACACCGAAGGGGATGAAAAAGAGGTCTCCACTGGGTGACCACGGCCTGGTCAATGTCACAGATGTGTTCTATTTGGTCTCCAATGTTGCCTTATTCTTTTTGAGTTGGGAGAGTTATTTGAAAATATATATAAAAGGGAGATATGTCAGCTACACTTGAAATGCAGATCTAGCAGCACTAGACTTGCATTACCAGGGGCACAAGTCCATCGTAATTGAGGGCAAGTGTTGCTTTAGATAGACCATGGAATCTCTTGCTCATTGCAGCCTTCTCAGATTCTGCTCCCATTCACTTTACTGCCTGGCCCCTATAGACATTCAGGTTCTCCTTCTCTGGCATCAAGGACTCCAAAGCCAGGGAAAGGAAAGGGGGAGAGAGGGGGCTCAAGATGAAAGAGGTTTCTCAGGCAGTGGATAAGTGGGATGGGGATGACCACAGTGAATAACTAAGGGGGGCAAACCAACACCAGTACCCTTCCCCTCAAAAACTCAGTCAGATAAAACCAGTAGAAGGGGGCAGACAAAAATCAAACACTGTCTTAGAGATGCCAATGTAAACCACTGTTTTATGAAAGCTTTTTGAATCTGACTCTCTAACCAGCTAGCAATAAGCCCCTCCCATGCAGGCTCCACTGCTGGGTTACACCAGACTTTATTATTTCCACTGTCGTTTTCTGTTCACTTGTATAACTGAATAGTGCATACATCAATGAGAAATAAATTGAAAACATGGTATTGTTCCAGGTACTATGCTAGCCTCCGGATACACACTGCTGAATGAAATAGACTTGGTCACTAGCTCAGCCTCGCCTTGCCTGGTGGATTTGGTGGAAGCCATGGTACTTGGCCCACGTAGTGACATTGGCTGGCACAAATGCTAACTGTACTCAGGAATGGCAGCGGAGAGTAAGGGGTCCTTTGTTTGGAGAACAGGTAGAACCACTGAGACGTAGATAATTACTGTGCAAGCAACTTGAATCCACAAAACATGGGACACGTGGAAGCAAATCATGTGACAGAGGCATACTTCCACTGCACCTCTGCTATGGCAATTCTATGTGACCCTGTCCCTTCCATGAAAACAGATGTTGTAAAAGCCCCTTTAGTGGTTGTTTTCACATATTCATGATCTTTAGCCAATCTAGGCTTTGGAAGTTTTCAAAGTAATTATATACATTTTGCCACACATTGGTATCCAATTTACATCCACATATTTTAATAGATCATTTTGGTTATCTGATAATCAGAAAGTTTCATGTACATGCAGTGTGAGTATAACAACTTTTGAAAGTAAAGTTTGGAGGTGTATGCCACGATAACAACCAGGTTAATGGTGTAAACCAAAAGAATCAGCTATTTGTTTAATTTTGTTCTACCTTTTTTTTAAAAAAAAATCTATCTTTATTGATTTTGGAGAGAGAGAGAGACATCAATGATGAGAGAGTCATTGATCGGCTGCAGCCTGCAACCCAGGCATGTGCCCTGACTGGGAATTGAACCCTGATCACCTGGATCCTAGGTTGACGCTCAACCGCTGAGCCACACCCGGCTGGGCCAATTTTGTTCTACCTTGAATAAATTCATTTGCCTATCATTTAATTATCTATTTTCATATATGTAGACATGATATACATATATATGGCTACAGATATGTATGGATATACATATGTTTAGAGATAACTAACCCAAGAAATCATTTAAGCTCTTTGACCTATATTTCCCTTAACAACACTATACATTCAAGTGTCTACAAAAACTAAATGACTTAAAGTACTTTTTTAATAATAGTAAGGTCCCAGTTAGAAACTTCATCTGCAGCAAGTGGATCCACTATATTGCATTATAATATATAATCTGCAATAAAGAGCGTTTCACTTGCTTCATTTTCTTTAAGTCAAATTCTGTTCACTGTCATTCTTTTTCTGACATCCTAAAGATTGAGTAGTACAAGTGAATAAAGAATTAAAACTAATACATATTGCCTATCCTCTGAGTGTAGGTAGCACAATATAGTTTTTATTTCTCAAAAATATGACAATTCCAACAGAAAAATGAACATTGAAGGTAATGCTTCCTGTTTACATATACCATGAATGACATCAATGTATTTAATAATGAGATACTAATCTCCTTATAGAATTTTCACGATGACTCTTTGTACCTTAAGATAATTTTTTTCTCCTTAAATTTGTATCTAAAGTTTTAGGGGAAAAATTAGAAGCTACTGGTCATGATCTTCAGAAAAGAGCTTCATCTTATGTTTCCTTTTATTAAAAATTAATTTTGAGTGAGATATTAAAGAATATAAATATAACAAATGGAAAGTCAGAATTGTCAAACCTCCTAACTGAAAAGAATCATAATTACTTAGACCAAGCTGGCTACCTTCCTCTCCACCAAAGAGCAGTCATCATGCTTAGTGCATTCAACATCTATATGGAGCCAATACCTTTGACCTCTTCTACCATGAGCCGTTCCTCCATTCCACTTTACTTACTCCCATGGCCACAGCCCAAACTTTATGAGCAACAGAAGCCACTCTTTAAAATCATGACCCCAACCTCCCACTCTTCTAGAGCTACTTCTATCTTTCCAACTCACTTGATCAAGGATCTGATCTGGAATTTTCTGTTGACTTATTAAGAGCTTCATTTCATCCATTTTAAAAAATATCTATTGCCTCCCTACCGCCCTGTTTTTATCTATCTTACTATTGTTACCAGACCCATACTTAATACATACAATCAACTTCAGGGACCCTCTCTCCATTCACTGTACTTACCAGATAAAACACACTCTTACATGAAATCAACTACCTGCCTTTTTTGGTCTTAGCACACATGCTCAATGGAGCACTACCTGAGATTATGGCTCATTCAGGTAGATGGGTTTCATTCAGTAAATAATTTGTTATAACCAACTTCAAGTGGCTCTACACAGCAATACAATACTACTATATTTATTTTCTAAATGTATTCACTTATCAGTAATGCTTTTGTATCTTCCTACTTCCTCCAACCTGAACAAGTTGGATAACCAGAATGAAGGGCTTTATTGACAAAACAAACCATGATTATCCTATCAGTACTATCTGTACCCAATTTCTCCTTTTTCCTCCCTTTTAGAACAGAAAAAGTGACCCTGTTCTCATCAGAGGTCAGTTTCTCCAAATGTGGATCTAACTTTCTCAACACATTTGTTCCTTCAGTTATTCCCACTGTAGCATCTCTACCTCTCTCTGTCAACTGGATAATTCCCAGTGACAAACAAATAAGCTGTAGTACCTCACATCTTTAAAAAGAATACACATTTCCTGAAATTGCTGTCTACACCAATTATTTACTCCTATTATCATTGTCAGCCCTTTTCAGTCTGCACTCTCCTCACAAACCTCTTGCTAAGCTTCCAACAGGAATGTTTGGTCTTTATCTTTCTAAAACTTTCAACACCGTTCAGCAGTGTTCACCATTATTTCCATTATGAAACACTCTCTTGCATACTGTTTTGTATGCTTCTTTCTCAAAAGTCTTTGTCAGTCACTATTCTTTCACCAGAACTCTAGAACTGTAGCCCCCCTTTCTCCCTGGACCCTCTTAGAAAATCTAAACAACCCAAGTATCCTGTATCTCTCCTTCTTGTATTCTTAGAAAACCTACCAATTTCTATATACAGGAGTATTATAAGTATACTGATATCTCTGGACATTTATTTCTTGTCTCAGATTAAACACCCAAATGTCTTCCGGTCATCACTTTGTGCACATCTCAAGGTAATCACAAATTTAACATGTCCCAAAGTGATAAAACTTCTAATCTTGCCAGCAGCCAACCCCAAACATTTGCCACTCTTCCATATCACATAAAATTATATAACTCTCCATCAAAGGCAAAGAACTAAGTGCCATTATTGGAATAATTCTCTCCTTTACCCCTCGTGCTCATTCATAACAAATCCTATGTGATCTATTTCTAAATATATCTAAAATCAGTCATTGTTTCTACTGCCATTCTTTTTCCATATCTCAACCATCTGTCATCTACATCATCATTATAGCAGCCTAAGTGTTTGGGGGGTACCCTGTCTTGATAGCTCAAATCCTTTCTCCACAATTGTACTTGTTTACTTAATTAAGCATTTTAACTCATGTTGCTGCTCTCTTGATTACAATATTTTATAGTTTTCTACTATATATACAAAAACATGCAATGTTTTGTATTACAAGGAATGCATGATCTCATTTTGCCCAGCCCTTCATTTTATTGTGTACTTTGAACTACAATTCCTAGAGTCATACAGTCCTCTTTAAATTTCTCTAACATATAATGCTCCTATTTCTTTTTTTTCCCCTCATTGCACACCCAAGGGCCAGCACCTAGTATAGATTTGGTGCATATTAATTGATTTATTGAATGAGTTAGTCTATCCCAAATTGTTACCAAATGCATAATCCCCTTCTACAGAATTTCCCATGAATCAAATTCTGTAATTCTCCTATAACAGAATTTGGACTATACAGAATCAGCTATATAATTAAAAATATCCTTTCTGAACACTGAAAGAAACACTGGGGAAAACATGAGAATGGTAGCTTTAAGAGAGAGCAGAAGATATACCATAGAAATATAATGCTGAGTCAACTGTGGCAGATTAAATACATGTATTTATTTCTAATCTATCTCAAGCTACAATATAAAAACTGTAGGTGAGTAAAGAGGTCCAATATCACAAGTGCAAAACAAATAAGAGTGGATGAGAGACATCAACTAATTTTCAGAAAGGATGGAACACTGTTAATAGATTTGGCAGGCAGGCTGCTCCCTCTGGAACAGGCGTGAAGGACCCACGGTTCTACTGGAAGCTTTTTTCCCCTGTACACTCAGATTTTTTGAAAAGGAGGTGTTTACACAATAGGATAATTCAGAGATGAATCAGGAATGGGAAACTCCAGTCACCTTAACAGGTGAAAGAGAAATATAGGACTAAAAGCAGTGGATTAAAAGTATGTTTCATGAAATATTACACTTTGATGATCCTTCCATCATTCTAAGCATTTAAGCAGCAGCCTTCTCAAAACCTCATAGTAGACATGAGTTTTCTAGAAAAATCACACTAGATTGCCTCCAGTCTCTTGGGTATACCAAGCAAAGGAAATTTGGGGAGTAGAGATGGGGTCTATACTAAAACAGAGATATTATATGAAAATCTGGAACTAACAGCAAAACCCTCAGCTCTCTTTCTCTGCTCAGAAGCAGTAATTCATTCTACCAGGCTGGGCTAGAGGGCTCTCCTTTAGAGAAACAAAACATCCCTGGAGTACCCTACAGGCACTAGTAATAAGAGTTCTCCTGATCCAATTATTTGTATCTGGGTCCCTTCCTGATCAGACAGTGGTGAAGCCCACCAGTCAACAAGACCTGATCACATAACACAGCTTACAACTGGTGATTTATTACCACCCCCAAGCAGGAATGAACATCCAAGGATCACCTGATATATTTTTTTTAAATCATCAAATATGGCCCCAAACTGAATAATTCTCATTTTCCCATATCATAAATTTAAAAATTATCTAAGATTCAGTGGCATTCTCAGGTAAGTAGGTCATGTTATCTGCATCTATCTACAGTTGATTCTCACTCATGGTTCTAAGCATCCTAGAGAAAGAGCAATGGCTTTGGAAAAAGAAAACTCAGTTTGAATCTGAATTCTGGCACATAATTGATAAATAAACTTGGGCAAATTTCTGAAATTATTTATCTGGTGCTTCAGCCTGAATTTCACAGACAGTAGAGCCTAAGATAGAGGGGCTTATGTTCTATTGCTTCATTAGGGATTACTATCGCAGGTGCCAAGAGTGATGGATGAGAACAGTGATTCAGGTAAGAAGAGCCACAAGGAAGGTAAATTACTAAAGTGGTTGCCATTAAGTGAAACCAGTTGCCAAGTCCACAGGGAAGCATGGGAAAGAGATAAAAGGTCTAAGACATGGGCATGAGGTAAGGGGCTGTCAGGTGTCACCTCTGTGGAAGCCCAAACCCAGCTGAGGCAAAGCTGAGGCAACTGCTCTAACGAAGACCTATAAATCCAAGAGGATCTGAGTAGCACACAAGCTTCTTAAATGTAAAATGATAATAGTATTATCTGTGTTTCTGGATTACTATAAATGCTAAAGAGTACATAAAGCGGCACACTGGCAAAGCATGTTCTTAATAAACATATTTAGTATTTCCTTTATTGAACTTTATCATCAATAAAAGCATTACTAAAATTTATATAAGGGTCTAGATTAAATCAAATTGGCCATGTTTTGATATTATTGAAGCTGGGTTATAAATAAATGCCTAATGTATCAATCTCTACTTTTGCATGCATCCTTGAAATGTTGTGTACAGGACTTTTAGATAATGTCTATAAAATTTAAAAAGCAAAAACAAGTAACTCTGCTCTCCTAGGTCCACCAGTAGACTTTTCATCATTTCGGAGTGTCAATGTCTATTGCATCTCTGTCCTGGTGGTCAGAAATATAATTAATCCATTAATGTCCCAGTCTTCACTTTCTATAATTCAGGATTGTTTATTTCTCCTTTTCTGAACTTGCCTGTTTCCTTCACTAAATGTTATTGAGATGAAATTCATATCTTATATTTTGACTGTGTTTACATCATTTATTTCTTCCCCACTAGGCTGCAAACAAATCACAGAGTCAGTCTATCTTCATCTTTTTTTTTTCCCCTTTTTACCCAACAACTAGTGTGTGTTCATCATGTGATAGATCAATAAATTTGCACTGAAAGACTGGGACTCACAGTACTAACTTTTGATAGTAAACATTTGTATTTGTTTATCTTAACAGCAAGAAGCAGACAATTTTGTCAAATTTGCCAACTTACTCTATTAAGTTAAACGGAAATTCTAATAGAAATTCATAGGCATATAATTAAGCAGCCTTACTACTAAACTTTGATTCTCCTACTGATCATAATGCAGGAAAATGAACTCTTGCGCACTGTGAGCCACACTTTTCTCGATAAGAATAACTTGAAAATTTTTCATTGTGATTGACAAAGCTGTCAAAGTGAAGTCCCATATTTTTTTCATAAAAGGAATAATTTTTCAATCAAATAACTTTCTTTCACTGTAGCATTTTCCAGTTTGCATAAATCATTCTTTATCCCTTTTAGTATTTTCTTTACTGAAGCTGAACATTAGTGTTCAATTTTAAGTGGCCTGAGCATCTTAAATCTACATACTAGTCTGCTTTCCGGAATCATTCTTAGAATTTCCTACTGATTTTATATTTAGAAAAAATAATAAAGTAACCTTCTTCTTCTTGCATGCTGAAATATCAAATAAAATCTAATGTCTTTACTTATTTTCTTCTTAAAAACTATTCCTCCAGGTGGTATAGTGTGTGACCTGATTTACTCCTTTATGATTTCCATATTTCCTATTTCCAAATAATTACTTGTGACCCATTTACTTTTTTTTTTTAATTCTAAGCCAAAAATATAGTTGCTTAGTAAGAAAATCACACTGATACCATTATTACTTTCAGAATCTAATTTGGAAAGAGTATTTGAGAATAATTTTATAAATTGTCACAGAAAAATTGAGTCTATAACTTAACATTGAGTTTATCTCTAAAATATATTATTCAAGAGGCTAGGGAAAATTATTTCTACATTTATTTACTAGTGTATCTTCCCCCTATGATTGGTTTCTAGTAGAAATTCAATAAACAGCTCAATGAATGCCGAGATGGATAAATTTTAATATGCCTTTACCACAATCTCCATTAAGACTAAGAATAGGTCATTCAGACTGAAACTCTATTTAGGGTTCTATTGGCCCATATTAAACATTGCAGTTGAATAGTAATTAGATAATTTTTTTATGTTTACTTTATTCAAGCATTTAAAACCACAGTTAATAATTCAGTCCATCACCATTAATTTTGTGTGTGAGTGGTCCTTAAACAATTTTTTTTTAACTTGTTCATCAAATAGACCCCAGAATGGTCACAAATCTCAAATGAACATACAATAGAAGAAAATCCTAATAAATTTCCTAAGAACATGCACTTGCCCACCTTACAAGATGGCTATTTTATGCTATTTCTTTTCTCTTCGAACCTTTTATCTTTCTCCTTTAGCTGTTCTGCTGACCTGATCTCAGATTGCATTCAGAAAAGATATGTAGTTAATAGAGAAGTAACCCATTTTCTCACAAGAAAACCCATCCCATATCTGAATATAGATCCTCATAACTTGCCTTTTCTTCTGTAATGAAAAACTTGGTTCTCTTCTGTCTAATGACAACCACTTATGTAAACTCTGTATCTCATCCACTCTCATCTGTTCCATAATGCTTCTCTGAAATCAGCATTTTACTCGTTCCAGTGGTTGATTATCATCAGTATATGAATATTCCTTAAACTAGTTATTTTACATTTATATATACTTCTTTCCTACTCTATCCCTCTGGCTACAACCTCATTTATTTCCCAACTACCTTAATGGTAAACTGCTTGTAAGGTTTTTTTATTCTCAGTGTCATATTTCTCACTCCTATATCCCCTTCAATTCTATCCAATCAGGGTTAAATCCCTAGAGCAACCTGGGAAGGGCTTCTAGCAATTCCAAAAGTTAATTTTCTAACTTGTTGGTATCACTTGACAAGTTGAATTGTATCTTTCTCAAAACACACTCTTCTCTACATTTTATGACAATGCATATCACTTAGTTTTCAGGTCTCTTTTCTACACTGCAGAGAATTATTTCTCAACAATCATAGCTAAGGCATTCCCTTTCCCTATTGTTCTATTGTTTATTGCCCTATTTTTTTTTCCTTTATAGCATTTATCACTATCTAATATTATGTTATTTATTTACATGTTTATTATCTCTGTCCCCAACAAATATGGGAGCACCAATGAGTCAGGGTCTTTGTGTGTCTTTCTCTTCTGAAGTCTCAGCATTAACTGTTGGAGTCATGAATGTTTATCACTGTGTCCAAATCTTTTTCTCTGTCCCACGTTAGTGTTGCACATTTCCACACTCCACGACCACCAAGCTTCCAGTCAGGGATGGCCAAGTGGCTAGAATTGAATTGTCTCTGAGAAAGAAGGATTTAAATGTCTGCTTGCACTTTGCCATGCTTCCTTCACCTGCCACAGAAACTGAAGAACCTCCCAGGTTGTACAGACTCTGCCAGTGTTATTTCCCAGAGCAGGACACCTGAGCAGAACACCGGGCATGGACATGTAGCTGGGGAAAGGTAAGTACGTGGTACTTTAAGGCAGTGTGGTTTTATGCTTAGTTGTTATCGCAGCATAACCTAACCTGTCCTGACTTAGATGATATAATATTTAACAAATATTTATAGAATGGATAAGTTCAACTTTGCCATAATACCCACAGGACTATGTCTCAGTCAAGAATCAGTTTTAATGCAAGAATCAGTTCATTGGTATTATGAAATATGGAAGCAGTGATCTCTAAAATAAGACTTGATATACTAAACATTACTTTCATAACATGTCTCTCATTACCACTGTGCTACATATTAACTAGATTGAGAAAATCATCAAGACCAATGATCAGCACAGCTCTGTGCACCAATATTAGGACATTTAAAGCCTTTACTTTCCTTTTTTAAATTACTGCAGGGTTTTCCTGTTCAACAATAATACGGACTCCCATGTCCTTCTGTACCTGTCCTTTTCTCCTACATCTCATTGTTCCAGAAAATGGAGCAGCTATCAGAAGTTCAAAGAAGAACCATCATGCTTAAAAAAAGTACTTTAGCATATTAATCTGTTGTCCAACTTTACACAAGCACCTGATATTTAAAATATCCCTCAATGGAGATTAAATCCCTCTTTTAATCATTTAAACTATTCTTGAAATACCTATAATATGCATGATCCAAGTTCCAAACACTACATTTTTTTTTTTGGTTCAACCAGTCCTATCTCCCTTAAACAAATAATATAATGCAGTAATAATTCAAAACAACGACCACCCAAATCTAAAAGCATTTTCTTATCCACTATACAATGCAGTCATTTTTATTCCACTGTCATGAATTTTCTTGTGCCATTCTCTCCTCTGGAATGGCCTTCCCCTGTGTTTCCACATTCCAACGGCCATCCATTTTACAAGAAACACTTCATGTCTCCTGCTTTATGTTGGGTCCCATGATAATTCTAGTTCCCACTGATCTTTTCCCCGTAAAACGCAGTAGCACTCAAAATTCACAAACTATTCTGTGCACTTTGGCAGATTTATGCTTTGTCTGGTAATGGTCTATAATTGCTTCATATATGCGAACCTTGCCTCCAAAACTTTTTTTAAAAAATTAATGAGACATGGGTTTGCCTCTTTTTTTTCCTGTGTAATTCCCATGGCAATAAAGATATACTAGGCACACACAGTAGGCATTAAAAAAAAAAGTGTTTGTTTGAATGAAACTGATTTGAATGTAACAAGATTTGTATGAAATTGTCTATTTTGTGAAGAGTGGCAATTTACACCTACTAAAAACATTAAAGGAGATTATGCTTTCTTGCCTAAGTTTTATGTCCAATTTGTTCCAGTCCCAAACCCCTTGACAAAAACAAAATCTTTTAATCTGTTTGCAAAATATTCCCTCCTTGCTCCCATCTTGCCACTGCAACTCGGTGATATACTGCCCTTGCCTATTACCCCTTTATAGCTGTTTTGTTAAAGTTCATACCGCAAAGACCTGTAAAAGAAATTTATGGCTCTAGGGATTTCAGCAAATTTTAAATAACCATAACAGGAACATGAAGCATTAATTAAAGACACTAGAGTCTAAGTTATAACAGAAATCCTGACATTTAAGGCTCCAGTACCATGTAAATTTAAAACAATATGACAAACAGAGTAATTTGATGGTCAGGAGGCTATAATGGATACCTTAATACCTTTATCAAGAGAAAGTGCCTGTCCTTGCTCTAACCCCTACCCAGGGGCTTCAGGGGCTTTCTTCGTAAAACATGGTGATGCCTAAATATTTCTGCAGGAAGTCATATATAAGTCAGTCTTTAAGTACACCAAAGATTAAACACCAGCCCCAAACTTTCACATTTCAATTTTTAAGTAAAACACTTCAATATTTAATGCATATTTGTTGCAAATTGTTAGTTTACTGTGGGCTGATATGAAAGCCAGGGCACCAAGGAACAGCCACAGCATAGAGGAGCAATTTTACCCCAGGGAATATGCTGATTCTTGTCTACAGGCAGAAGCTGATAGCCTGACACATTCTTTCAAACCAAGCAATGGAAAATGCTTCACCTAATTTGAAATAATAAAAATGGAATAGGAGAAACTCAACTTGTTTTGTGTGTTTTATACCTACCACCCTTCCTAGAATGTCAAAAATACTCATTATACACATTTGTTAAGTGCATTATTCAAAACAAGAAACACAAATCTATCCTCAAGCTCAAATGGGAAGCAAGTATCTGTCTCTGGCTCACCCCAGCCTGTTCCCTAAATTAATTCTTCCCTAGAAGGGTAGACTGTTTTCTCTCTGTAAAATTCTATGGCATATATAACCATTCATTTGTGATGTGTCATATTTTGCCTTGTATTGCTAGAGTTTGCATATAGAATCTTACCCGTCAAGTAAATTGGAAGATAAGTACTATAATTTATACTTGTATCCTCTACAACTCTTGGCACTGACTTTGAATAGATTAGGCTCTTAATAAATATTTGTTGGTTGATTAATCGATTTACCACACCTGCTAATTGCAAAGTGCCATCATTTGTCATTAACGACACATAAATGGATTACCCAAAATCATGTGAATTTGAATATAATCCGATTAAGCCTAAAATTAGCATCAGAGCAGCGAACCACCCTCTTCTTCCGGCCCTCCTCACACTTTATACTAATTCCTCACTTACAATTCAGCTACTCACTTGCCTTCTTTCCCTTTTCAGCTTTGTGCTGTTATTTAATATCTCACCAGTTGTGTAATTTCAGCTCCCAAATTGAATAAGACGTTCCCTCTAGTGGAACCCTCACCTTGACAAATAGCCAAATAGTAATTATTATTCCTTTCAGGGGTTGAGCTATGGAATCATGCCTGCAATATCCCAATCTTGAGTGCCTAGAAATTTATGCTCTACTTCCCTGTGTCTGAGTTTCCATCTGAGATCGTATTTCAAGCACCCTCATTTTTTTCCAATATGATTAAGATAATTTCTTTATGAAGTTGGAGGCTTAGAAAGAAACTTGATGTTTCATATTTTTGCAAACTTGCTCTCACCATTTCCTTTCCTATCATTTTAGCCACACTGAGAAGGAGAATTAATTTTGCAGTGGTCTCTAATTTTTTTCTAAATGTGTGACCTCCATATTAATAGGAGCCAGAGGATTCATTCATCATATCTGGTCACTGTGAAACTGACATTTACAGGGTGGAATGCTTCTCGCTCAGGACAAATGGGTATCATTTGTAAAACATGCCGCACCCAATCGTAGGCTCCCATGGCTCTCAAACTACATTTTTAAGCAACAATATAAACCATTCCCCAAACTGAAAGGTCTTTTCAAATATTTACTGCCTACCTATGGAATTTTTATTCTGCTGGCTGCTGCCATCAATAATTCTGGAAACTTCAAGCTAAGTGTTGTGTGTGACCTCCAAAGAAAGTCTTAGCACTGCCGCTGCAGTGGGGGAGGTGGGTTCAGCATCCTACGTTCCCCCTTCAGTCACTTTCAAGGGCCATTACAGTGAAAATGAGTATTGTAAAGATTTATTTTTAGGTTTCTTATGAAAGCTCTCTATCTTCCCATTTCCAAGTAAGCTCAATGTTTTTAAGCGTTATCCATATAAAATGGGATATTCCACTTAGACTTTGGGAATCTCTACAGTGATTTTAAGCCTTTCGAAAGTTGATTTAGATTTTGGATTGCCCAGCCCACCATGATCTTACAACCAGCATTCTGCTTTTATTTTTTCTAAAGCCCAGTTGTGAGTTCAGAATCCTCTGGCACTTAAGATTCTTGGTGATCTTAGCTCAGGCTCCTAATTCCATTGTGGGTACCAGACCAAATCCCTCCCTAGGGCAGCTGCAAATTGGAACTCTTGCCTTCTTGTGATGCACTCTGCCCCATGCTTCTATATCCACAGTCTGTGTTGCCCATATCAACAAGGGCACAAATCTCACCTCAAGTGGTTTCCACTAAAATTTATAGTCACCACACTAAGAATTTTTGTGAGCTTCAGTTACTTTAATTAAAATTTCCTCCTGCTGGCGAGGATGTGGGGAAAGGGGAACCCTAGTACACTGCTGGTGGGAATGCAGACTGGTGCAGTCACTGTGGAAAACAGTATAGAGGTTCCTCAAAAATTAAAAATGGAGCTGCCTTTTGGCCCAGTGATTCCACTCCTAGGAATATATCCTAAGAATCCTGAAACACTGATCAGAAAGAATATATGCACCCCTATGTTCATAGCAGCACAATTTACAACAGCTAAGATCTGGAAACAGCCCAAGTGCCCATCAGTAGATGAGTGGATAAAAAAGCTGTGGGACATTTATACCATGGAATACTATGCAGCTGTAAAGAAGAAGGATCTTGTACCCTTTGGGATAGTATGGATGGACCTGGAGAATATTATGCTAAGTGAAATAAGCCAGGCAGCGAAAGACAAACATCACATGATCTCCACATGATCTCGCTTATACGTGGAATCTAAAGAACTTAATAAACTGTTGAACAGAATAGATTCAATGACATGGAAGCATAGATGAGACTGACGAATGCCAGAGGGATGGAGGAGGGCGGGTGGATGGAAGGGGAGAGTAACCAAAGAATTTATATGCATATATGCACAACCCAAGGACACAGTCAATGGTGGGGAGAGGGACTGGGGAGAAGGATGGGACGGGGTGGAACAGGTCATTGGGAAGAAAAAGGAACATCTGTAATATTTTAAACAAAAATAAAATTTAAAAAAAAATAAAAATTTCCCTCCTCCTCCTTCCCCCCCTTCATTATTTTCTCCACCCTCTCAAAAGGGAACACACCCTTTTTTGTGCTTTCTGTAGAATCTTTTCAATCCCTTTCTCAAAAGCTGGACCCAAAGTGAAGTTCAAAGTTCTTACACAGACTTACCTGTTCTTATTAGAATTTCATTTCTACAAAAAAACACACACACACAAAAAAACTGTTTTCTACCTGAGAGTAACTTATGAGGTAGTAAGGGAGTAAAACTACTTTCATCTTAAGCCATTCCTAGAGAATGTGTCCCTTCATTAAAGTAGAATTGCTCTGTGTTGAACAAACAAATGGTGAGCTTGGGTAGATAGTTTATAGTGACTCATGTCTGCCACTGGTTATAAGCTAACCCTGAGGTCAGAATTTAAACATGCTCATCCAGGTACTAGACTTGATAGGAAACAAGCTAGATGGATCTTGGCCCTCACAGAATTTATACTCAGAATGAATGGGTCATAATCATAGAGAAATTTTGTAATAACAGTACCTATCTGAAAGGCTAAATGTGAGGATTACAAGAGTTAATACATGTAAAGTACTTTGGACACTGTCTGGCAATCACAAATGCTCAATAACTGTTAGCTATAGCATTTGTGTGTGTAGCTATGCATCTTGAATTCTCATAACAACAATGCAAATAAATGTTATCACCATTTCACAGAATATAAGATACTTAACATTAGGGGTGATTAAGCAATTGTCTAAGGCCATACAGGAAAAACGTATTCGAGTTGGAATTACACACGATTCTTTCTGAACTTAAAGACCCCTGCTTTTTGGCTTTTTGCGTACGAACTTTGTAATTCATACTAGAATGAAAAATACATATATATGGAAAATTTTGTAGAACATTAATATAGAGTTTGATTGTTTGAAAAAGTTACCCCCTGTTTCACCTGGACAAAAATATACTGTTCTCTGGACCCAGAAGCTTCCCTAATGCCTCCTACATTTATAGACACTTTGCATCCATGGAAAGTAGCCATTATAAAACATGGCAAGTCCTCTGCTTTTATTTACATTTTCACCAAGTAATTCCACATTTCTAAATGATAAAAACTAGTTTTGTCCAGTTGGGAATATTATAGAACTGGAATCATAGTCAAAGCCCTTCATTGTTACCTTTGTCATTAATCAAGTTCCTACAATAGATGGATTACTCTGGGCTTTCTATTTTGTTCTATTGGTTTTTGCAGTTAACTTTGAATCGATAAGCATACTGCCTTAATTACTATAAATGTATAATAAAATTCATTTTCTGGTGGTGTAAGACTAACCACCTGTTGTGTCTTTTTCAAGAATGCCTCGGTTAATCTTCACATTTTGCTTTCTCATATACATTTTAAATTCAGCCTATTAAACGTCATCCAATAACAATACTAGCAAAATATCTGGGCTTTGTTGGGCATTTCATAGCATCTATAAATTAAGGATAATTGACATCTGTAAAATTTTGAATTTCCCAGCCCATAAAAATTGAATACTCTGTTACTCTTCGATCATCTTGATTATCTCAGTAATATTTTTTTGGCTGTCTCTGTGGAGGGCTAACACGTGATTTATTAGATTTACTTCTAATAAAGAATTTGATATTTATGCTATTTTTTTTAATCCTCACTAGAGGATATTTTTTCCACTGCTTTTCAGAGAGAGTGGAAGGGAGGAAGAGAGAAATACAAAGAGAGAAACATCAATGTGAGAGACACAACTGGTTGCCTCCTGCATGTACCCCAATCAGGGCTGGGGACTGAGCCTGCAACAGAGGTACATGCCCTCCTCTGGAATCAAACCCAGGACCCTCAGTCCGCAGGCCAACACTCTAACCACCGAGCCAAACCTGCGAGGGCTATTTATGCTAGTTTTAAAAGTATCACTTTAAATTTCAGTTGTGTGTTGTTTGCTCCCAGTGTGTAAAATATAGTTTTTGAGTAGTAATAAACTTGTTGAAACTTTATTAAAAATACAGTTTTTCTGTAGATTCCTTTGGACTTTCTGTACAATTGTATCATCTGCAAATAAGAGCTTTATTTCTTTTTACTTCCCTACACTTTTATTCTTTTTTATGTAGTTATGCATTTATATACATATGTAAATTGTTTACATATATTTTTTTATTTTCTGAATACTATATTATGATATTTGACATCTTAAAACCTTTTCTGGTTAGGGAAAGTCTGCCCCTCCCAGGGTTGGGCAATTTTTAGAGATGGCAAAAGGCTCAGCCCAGAGCATGCCTTTAATGTGCAAACTAAGTATTCCAGAGCCATACCTCCTCTATCTGACCCAAACACCCCAAGGGGCAATATGCCTCTGCCTAACTCATCGCAGGGCCGGTTACCAGGCTGCCAAGGATCATCCCTATAGTTTAGAGGCTGTCAAAAATCTTTAACTAGCTAATCCTAAACTGTTTACCCTGCCCTGATTTGCCTTTCCCACAGAAACTCCAATAAAGGTCATGGCCTAAACTCTCCCCTTGCTCCTGGCCCCTCTGCCCCCTGACTGACTCTGAAGCTTCCCCATGTGCCTCCTGTTTCTAGGAACTGTGAGTATGATCAACTTTGTTTGAGTTTCTCCTGTGTGCATTCTCATGACCACACCTGAATAACTATAACATAAAAGAACATAGAACAGTGTGCATATGTAGGCATTTTGTTTTACTATCTTAGATTTTCCATACAATATTGAGTAGATGTGTTGACAGCAACTACTATCTTTATCTAATAGTCCCTTTCATAGAAAAAGTTTTCTTTCTCCATTAATTATGGTCTTTTTATTGGTTTTGGTTTGGCAGTTTTTTATAGTTGCTTTATCAGATAAAGACAGTTTAATTCAGAATAGTTCTAATCTTAATTTACTGTAATGAGTGAATATCGGCTTTATCAATTTTCCTGTACCTACTTGCATGATGATCTGATATTTCTCTTTAATTCTGTAAATGACAAATTTTATTGATTTTAAAATGTTAAACTGACTTTACATTCCTAAGATTAACTCAAGTTGGTAATGATTTCTTGCTCATTTTATATTCAGATAACAGTTTTCTAACATTCTGTTGATATATTTCATTTGCATTTATGAACTATTTATTTGTCAATTTCTTTATCAGTTCTTAAAGTTTTGCTATCAAGTTCTGGATAGTTTTCTAAAATATACTGTGGAATGTATCTTCTTTTTCCTACTCTCCAAAAGAATTGCATAATTTTGAAATTATTTTTACCTTAAACACTTATTGGATCTTAAGGAGGTAGCCATATGAAAACAATTTTTTTTTCTTCATTTGTTTCTTTATGAAATTATTTTTAATTATAAACTTAATTTCTTTAATAATTCTAAGACTATTTAGGTATTCTATTTCTGCCTGAATAAGCTTTGATATGTAATTAGTTTCTCTATTCAATATTTGCAAATTTATTAACATAAATTTGTTCATAATGCCCTCTCATATTTCTTTAATGTCCACAGATCTATAGCAATGCTTCCTTTATCATTCCTAAATTAGGTTAAATAAGTTTTTGTCCCTGTTAATCAGTTTTACCTGCAGTTTATGAATCTTATTAGCTTACTAAAAAAATAAAGAAATAAAAAGGAAAACAGCTTTGGGTTTTATTAAGACTCTGCAATACAATAAATATTTTCTATTAACATGCTCCATTTTTTACTAGTTAATTTTTTTCTATTTTTTGTTTATTTTGTTGTTCTTGTTTAAATTTCTCGAGCTAGATGCTTACCTCAATTTAAAATTTGTCTTCTTTTCTAATATATGTACTAAAAAACATACTTTTTTTTAAAGTTTCTTATGAGGTTATACTAACCAAATGACTCACCAATGTTTTGCTTAGAAAAACAAAAATACAAATGGAAAGCTATCAACCATGCACAGTTTTGTTATTTAAAAGGTACTTAAAAGAATGTGAAGCTAAGCCCTGGCTGGTGTGAATCAATTGGTTGAGCACTGTCCCAGGCATGGAGAGGGTTCAATTCCTCATCAGGGCACATACCCAGGTTTGAGGCTTGATCCCCAGTAGCGGGTGTGCAGGAGGCAGCTGATTGATATTTCACTCTCACTTTTATGTTCCCCTCTTTCTCTCCCCCCTCTCCCTTCCTCTCTCTAAAAATCAATTTAGAAAAAGAATGTGATGCTAAGCCACAAACCACAAACTCAGAAGATTTTTGCAAAATATATATATGATTAAGAATTTGTTTTCAAAATATATGAAATACTCTTACAAGTCAATAATAAGACAGACTGAATTAAAAATGAGTAAAATATTTGAATAGGCACTACTACAAAGAAAATTTATGAATGGCAAGTATGCATTGAGATATACTTAACATTATTAACCATTAGGAAAGTACAAATTAAAATCATAAGAATGGCCTATTAAAAAAAAGTGGGGTGGGGGACAGAAAATACCAAGCATTTTGTTAAGATGTGAACTGGAACTCTATTACATTAGTGGTAGGAATACAAAATTATGTCATTTTAGAAAACTGCTTGGCAATTTCTCACAAAATTAAATACATTTCATATGATCCAACAATCCCACTCCTAGGTATTTTCCAAGAGAAACAAAATATACGTCCATACAAAAACATACACTAAGTTGTCATAGTAGTTTTATTGACAATAGCCAAAAACTAGAAACATTTCAATGTTCAACTGTTGAGTGAGTTATCAAAATGTGGCATATATGTTAAATAAAATGTTACTTAGCAGTTAACAGGAGCAAACTGTTGGTACATAGCATAGTGCTGAAGAAATTCAGCCAAGTGAAAGAAGCCAAACGCAAAAGATATAACACTTCCTTCCATTTATGTAAAATTCACTAAAGATAAAACTGTAATGACTGAAAAATACCTAGTGGTTAGTAGAGGCTGAAAGGGAGGAGAGGAAAGGTCTGGCTACAAAGGAGTTCCAAGAAACTTTGAGAAAGTTCTAGAAAATTGAATTTTTTATAGAATTCTGGAAAATTATATATCTGATATTGGTGGTCAAATTATATGACAGTATAGACACAATAAAACTGATTGGAAATTAGTTTAGATGTTGCATTTCAGAAATTATGTAAATGTAGGTTTAAAAAGAGTGAATACATAGGAAATGATGTTAGGTAACTTTTTTTTTCATTCATTTACATCAAAAGATTGTTGATGTTTTGTACGGATTTAATCAAAGTAGACTAGAAAGTTTGAGCTAATATTTGGTTAAGACAAATTCCTGTTATATAATTTCCTCCTAAACAACTTTGGTGATGTAGGCAAAGAAGTTTATTATTCAGTATATCTGGCTAATGCCTTTAGTATCTGCTTTTCTTGGCTCTTATACTGTATTATGTCAAAATTAAGGCCTGTGTCTCCTGTGATCCAATCCTATTAACAGTTTTCTTCTAGGTATGAGTTTAAGTGAACAGAATTCAGGACCATGGTTTCAACTAACTGGACATAATATTTAACCCAATATATAGCAACTGTGGTAGCTGAGCCATGTCAAACTCATCTAGTTGGAATGACATCTCCCAGAAAACCCTTCCCTGCATAGTGTCAGACTAGCGTTGGCCAAAAGAGGAAACTGCATGAGACATGGAAGGTGAACGTGGAAAAGCAGCATTACTTTCAGCATTACTCTCTTAAGGTCATCATGGTTGGATCGGGTGAGATCATTGCAGAGGAGATGGCAGATTCTAGCTGTTCTTTCCTTTCCTTTGCATCTAGCTCTTCTTTCTCACTCTTAACCCTATAGACCTACATATTATCTTGCCTCCATAGTCTCCTTCCGTGGCTTGGCTTCTCAGAGAGTTGTTTGGTAACTCATCTGGTGCTCTGTCATCCCTCCTGAACATTCGCTTTTCCAGCTCTTTCTACAAGTCAATAATATTTTATTCCTAGAATAAATCACTTACCGTATAACTTAGAGTTCTGCTTCCTTGATTGACCCTGACAGATAAGGTGACTTTAGGCACCTAATAGTATCATGACTGCTATGTAAAACCAATCTTTTTTTAAGCATCCCAGTTTTTTGTCACTTGCAGTATCATCTGAAGGGGTACAGATCATCAAACTGCATGAGTGAACTCCTTGCACTCTCCTATATTATTAAATTCTTTAAACCCTTCCAGATTTAACCAGTTTCCAGGTTTTTGGGGGACTAGTTGGTCTAGAAAGAACGTCAGGTGTGAGCTTTTAAATCGGTTCCACCTGGTCTCTCATATTCCAATGGATTGACCCAAAATGTTTACAGTGGTAGCAGGGCTCCAAGAAGGAAGCATATCAATATTCTTGAAGCTCAGGGTCAAAAATCACGCATTTTTTCTATTGCATTCTATCAGCCAAAGCAACTCAAAAAGCCTGTCTAGATTCAAGAGTAGAGGAACTGACTGTCCTGCTTAATGGAAGGAGCTTAAAAGTATTGTGGCCTTTTGGTTTTTTTTGCAAACTGCCATAGTAATTTTCATGGTGAATTCTTTTGGGCGAAATAGGAGAACATAATTTTTAAATAAAATTCCTTTTAGTAGATGAACGGTTCCCTGACATTAATCTTTCTTCACACTGCGAGAAAGAAAAGAAGCCCACCCCACTTTCTCTGTGTGTTATTCACCACCACACCCTCCAAGTCCCATCCTCACACTCCTCTGTACCAAGCCATCCAAATAGGTGTTAGAGAATCTTTTGGGAGAAAACAAAACAAAACAGATGTCTTTTCTACACACTTCCTTGACTATTGAACTTGTGATTATGTCTACTCAGAGATCAAGAGACAAAGTCTGAACTGGATGTCCTTCCTCCCAATCTGTGTCTGCAGCTGTGACTGCAAAGCAAAGATTTCTAAACCTTGCTGATTATCACAGGTGCATCTAGGGAATTTGATAATATACAAGTTGTTGATCCGTAATTTCATATACACTGAATTTAAAGCCTTGTGAGTAGTCAAGACACCCATATTTTTTAGGACCAATGACAAGTAAACCATGTTCAACAGATAGTCCGAATTATCTGTCCAATGTCAGCAACCAACACTGAGAATGAGCAATAAAATCCAAAGACCCGTGCTCCTGGTTCAGTGCTCATTTCTAATATACTCAATTCATTCAGTACACACAACAAATCAAATGCACTTTATTCACATCAGGAACTTTTAATACAATTCCAAACAATTCTGACACCCTTTCTTTGATTAGACGTCATTTGATGTAACATGATCCATGAGCATTTCCAGAATATGGTATCTGGAAGTAATCCGCTTTCCATGGACACTGATTTTGCAGTTTTCAATCTTCGCTATAGTTCTGTATCTAAGTCAATGTATGAAATTTACTATGATCTGAAACTTTTAATAGCCCTAGGATATGGCATGCTACATTCATCATTTTCATGACAACTTTTAAAGAGAAAAGACAAACTATTATAATTTGGGTTACTTGGGACCACTGTCAGTGTTGTCAGCGCCTGGCGCAGCATTCTTTCTCACTCTCTTTCCCCGTCCTTCAGGTAAAACTGCCTTTTTGTTCATTTTTGCTCTGCCCAGGACTGGCAGCTGATTCTGAAGTGTCAGTCCATTATTTGTTTTTTTGGATGTTACCATTTATTACAGAAAGGATAAAAATCAATGTGACATTTCCAGAACAAAGACAGGTGACAACAGCGAGTGGTCTTTAAATGCGGGAGACTAATTTTTAAAAATGTCACCAGCATACTATTTCAGACTTTGTCAAAGATAAAGCGGCAGAACTTACAGACGGAAGAACTAACAACATTTCACCAGGCTGCTTGCAGATAAAGATGCTACACTTGCATTGTTATGGGTTTATCGAAACACTGCCTTACTACCAGCTAGAAGAACTACAGCTAGAAGTCTGCCGATGTGGGCTTTTTCATTTTAAACAAAACTAAAGATGTTTTGGATGAGTGAACATGTATGTATGTGTGTGTGCATGTACTCATGAAGTGCCTGACTGTGGCTAGAAGGACTTTAAATCTGTAAGCACAGACAGATGCTCTATGGAACATTACTATCTATTTCTGTCTGTGTGACCCTGGGCAAGTCACACACCCTCTCTGTGTTTTACTCTCCCATCTTTCAAGTAAAAATACCACTAGAAGTTAATGCATAGGTTAAGTAGACAAGATCGACAAAAGTTTTAGACACACAGTAAGTACTCAATAAATGTTAGCTATTTTTACCACTGCAGTGTAAATTTCTACTTGTTTTAAAAATGATACAATGTCAATGTTTAATTGTTCATACTAGCTGGGAGTTTTAATTACCATTTTGCTATTTTTGTTGTTCATGTTTTCTAATTGGCCTTTAAACTCATTGCATACAGGGCCTGGTTTGTGTTTCACTTTGTATTTCAGGAAATCTAAAATAAAATTGTGTGCATTGTGTGAGCTCCCAGACTGATGGTCAAGAAGCAGTTGAGCAGGGAGCCAGGAAGGGATTGCATAGTTCCCACTGATGATCCATTTTTAAAAATCTGATTTGATTTGTGGTTTGGATGAACTAAGTATAAGTCACAATCTGAGATTTGCTCTCTAAAGATCCATCACCTTTTGGAAGGGCCAGAGAATTTTGCAGGAATTTAGAACATACTTGTATCAGAAGAGTTTTCTCTTCAAGACTGAACTCTAGGAAGAAAGAAAAAAAAAAAAAGAAAGAAAAAAAAGAAGAGTACAAGAGCAAGAGAATTCCCTGCTGCTTTCTAGATGGACAGGTAATGGACACCTTATTGACGCATAGCTACCACTTCACCAAGATTACTGGGGGACACCCTAAAGATGGAGGTTTCCTTTTCCTTAATTATACATGCTAGATAGAACCCAACTTGCTTTCTAGAACTCTATTTTTACATAGCAAACCATACATTCTAAGTAACATCTAGATATCTGTTTATATTCATAAAGTAGTTGACATATAACATCTTATTTCTGTGAAACACCTACCGTGGTTAAAATTTCAACCCAAAAACTTATGAATTTTGTGATCTTGAGCAAGTTATTTAATACCTCTGCATCTCCACTTTCCTCACCTATTCAGTGGTGACAACAGTGCTTGACAGGCTAATGTCTTGAGATATCTTGAGGTTCATTTTGTTATACACATACACAATGCTTGAGATAACGCCCAGGAACCAAAGGTCCTCAAATTATCTGTGCTTTCACCATTTTCTTTTTCTCCTCCCCAACTCTTTCTGCGCTGTGCATAGTTTGGGGTTTTTTTGTGTGTGTGTTTTGTTTTGTTTTTTTTAGTTTATATATATGTCTTACAGGTCATCAATATTAGTGGTATTCAAGATGAATGGAGACTGTGAGACCACAGGGAAATAGTACCCTAGATTCCAATAGCCTTGATTGCCACAGCCATCGCTCCACACCCATCCATGCCTCCCCCTCCACCCCCGTTTATGGAGCTTCAGAGGAGGGATGTCTTCAGAATTAGGCCAGAAAAACAATAATGTATTCCTAGCCAGAGTTTCTGCTCCAAACCGAAACGAAAGCTCCTCAGCTGGGCCTTATGAAGTAACCATTTGACTGAAACAACCAACAACAAACAAACAAAAAACAAAAACAAAAAATTACCACCACAGACCGCAGGCCTCTTTTCGCTTACTTCCACCTAAGAATCTCTGCCCACTTTCCTTACTAGTCCAGGCAAAGCCTGTCCGTCCAAAGAAAACTGTTCTAAATAGGTTTTCTATAACACCTACAGCAACACCTGGGAAGCTTCCAGATAGAAGCAAGCCTGGACATTTTTTTACCCACTTAAGTCCCATACACAGAAAAGCCAAATAGTCCCCCATGACCCCAGCCCTTTGATATTTTAATTAAAGTATCACCTCTTGTGACAAAATAAAACATACGGCCCTTGACCCTGCCTCCTTGTGAGGGTAGGAGAAATAAGCTGAGAATGCGATTGGGTAGGTAAAAAGGTATGGAAAGCAGAGAAGATCTTTGAGCTCCTTCTGGAGGCCAAATAGCATTTTAATCACATTGCAGAGATGATATCCTCAAATCAGGACTTACCGTCAGTCTGAGGTCCTCTGCTCCAGGTTCCAGGAAGGGCTGAGCACAGGGACAAGGTCAGGTAATGAATGTCCTTTATTTTCTTGCTAGGGAAAGTGTGGTCTTCGAACCAACGGCATTGACATCCTCTGGGCGTTTATTAGAAGCACAGAATCTCAGGCTTTGGCTGCAAGCTCGGGAATTCCCGGGTGAGAGTCAAAGGGAGACGGCAGAGAGAGGCGGGCTACCCAGGTCGGTGCTGCTGGTTTCGCAAGTGAGGAAACTTACATAGGAGGCGCCGTCCTGGCGGCCGCAAGGCCGGGAACTCTCCCAACCACCCACCCCCCGAATCTTAAGGGGTAATGTCAAGCCTTAACAGCTCTCAGTCACGTGTACCCTCCGGATGGTCTCAATAAAACACAGCTCTCTGGGTGCATCCTTAAAATGGCTCCAGCTGTGGGCAAGGCAGGCGGCAGGTACCTCCAGAGCAGAGGAGCCTCCAAGTGCCTGGGGGTCAACTCTCAGGTCAAGTTGCAATCATCTGCTCTCTCCATGACCCCTCATCTAACACAGGCAGACCTCAGACCTCGGAAATCAGCAACTCACGGCAGCCAGGCAGGATTCTGGGTTTTAACAAAATTTTCCAGTGACTGAATTATTCATTAAATTTTAAAATGCCACTTGCTTTATTGTTATGAGATTTCCATTATTAAGTTTAAAATCATTCACCAGTGAAGACAAATAAATAGTACTCAATCAGGATTCCTTGCAAAAGGTAAAATCAGGTGGTTCTCAAAGTGTGGGTCCCGGGCCAGCAGAATCAGCAGCACCTGGAAACTTGTTAAATATGCAGATTCCTTGTCCTACTCTAGAACTGCAAACTCAGAAACTCTGGGCGTGGAGTCTAGCAATATGGGTTTAACAAGCCCGCATGGGAATCTGATGCATGCTAAAGTCTGAGAACCAACTACCTAGAACTAAAAAATAGTCAATAGACCACCCCTAGCCTATAACAAAAATTTTTTTCTGCCCTTTTTGATTTGCCACACTAATAATTAAACAAATGCCAGGTCATGAAAGTCACTCACAATGCCCATAGAAGGGACAAACCAAAAAACCCAGGTGTGGTTTGCTCAGGGTTCTCAAGCAGCAGCCCCCCACCCCTTCCTTATTTTTGGAAAAAAAAAACTATCCACAACAGGGTCCATATCCAGAAAGTCCTGAAGCTTTCCTCCTTTAATTCTCCTGCCACTGCCTAAACTCTAGGCTTCTATCAATGTCTTTGCCATTAAACTGTCTTCCTCAGCTTTTTTATATGATTGTGGTAGAGTGAATGATGGGAAGGGAAAAAGAAAAGGTTATTGAAAGGACTTTTCTAAGCCATTTCATAGCTGTCATTTTAGAATCCGCTCTACCCCACTTCTGTGATCCTGTTGCGCAGCCTCACCTCCAGGCGTGGCCACTTATTCATTGGTGCAGAAAGCAGCGACCTACCTCTGCTGCCTATTGTAGGCTGGTTGGTGGCCTTCCACATATTCTTGCACTAATCCCTGGAAACTGAGAATGTTGTCATATTTTGGGGGAGGGAGAAA